>NC_138948.1:22475000-22797500 GCF_965226115.1 Aulonocara stuartgranti
TGACCAAAGAAAATAAATAGCTTGAAAAATGATAGCTATCTGGCATGCTGTTATCTAACATGCTTTATACTCTATGGATAAAAACACAAAATAATGCCCATGCATTTACTCTCTTCCTAATAAAACCCTAAAAGTGTGACTGTCCCTTATTGCAACCTTTAAATGTCTACAGTGTCACCAAATCACAAGGTCAAAAGGTCAATCAAAAGGTTTCAGGACTGTTTCTTGATTATTTTTTTAACCAAGTGAGCTCACCAAGATCTTCATCATTAAATAGAATTTAGGTTTGTGATAATGCCAGTTTTTTTTAGTTTTCCATGATCTGACTTTTTGCAATTTATATTTCACACCAGCCTCTGAGCAAAAATGCCACGCTCTGCAACCAAGGTTCAAACTGACAAGCACAGACGTAGGTCATCTGTACAGGTGATCTCACCTGCAGCACAAGAGCAGAAAGGGGAAGATATAATCCCAGGTCACTCGACCCGGACCCAGTGGACAAATATGTTGCTTCAGGAGGATGCAGATGAGGCAGTGGGGGAAATCTTAGATGAACTGCTGAGGAAGGTCATGAAAGGATGTCTTGATGTGTATACTGAGAGCCAGGTAAAACTGAGAAGCTTATCAGCTTTTTGTTGTTGTTGTTTTTTTTTTTTTTTACAATCAGTTCAACATTAATGTTATAAAGCAAATACTTTGTCTTGCTTTTATCCATAAATAATATATATTGCATTTCACATCTGTGATATTGTCTGTCTTTGGCAATAAGCTACCAACTTTCTCTGCATCTTGGGCCAAGAGGTACCTCACACAGATTGTAGAGCACCAAATCTTGTGCCTAGATGAGGGAGAAGGACCAGTCGAAAGATCAAAAACAGAAGATTCTGAGCCTGTGCCACCAACTTCCGATGCCTGGGCTCAAGGATGTGTGCCTGTTCTTATCCATCAACAACATCTTGCTGCACAGGAGGTACTCTTATAGTCTCTTCTATTTGTCTTCTATTCAAATGCCACCATTAAGTTATTTGTATTCACATCTACACTATATCTATATTGCTATATTCCTTTGTAACAGAAGGCTGACATTGACCAGGTTCCAGCACAGAGAGAGGCACGAGTCAGCCAGCAATGAATGTTGAGGTCCAAATAAAAAGCTCCTCAAAGCGAAGAAACAAGTCCAAATTAACCAGCCTTCCCAGTCTACCAGTTTAAAGCCGATAGAGAGTGATGCTATCATGTTCCTGGGTCGAAGACTCAGTGTTTTGATTTTTGTATTATAATTGTTGATCTTTGATTTCATCATGGTTTATGACGACCAGTGTTTTGGTTTAAGTTTTGTATTTCTTGCTCTCCAGTTGTTCTTGGTTTGTGATTTCGAGTTCTTAGGTTTTGGTTCCTGTCCCCCTCATGTTTAGTGTAGGTTTAGTTCTGTCCTTGTGTTTATTCTCTTGTTCCCTAGTCAGTCGTGTCTCATGTCACTCTTGTCCCTGTACTTCGTGTTCCCTCTGTTCAGTATCAGTCTATGTCTCTGTACCTGTCGTGTGCTTCCTGTTTTATTTTAACAGTCTCTGTTCTCTGTTCAGTCTCTGTCCCAATGTTTTCTCTGTGCTTGTCCTGGTCCCACATCTCATGTCTAGTCTCCCTGTCTCTATGTTCCCGCTGTAAGGTGTCAGTTATGTCGTAACATTAAGCTTGTGCCTCTGAGTCTGTGACTGTATGTACGTGCCATATTTCCTGTTTTACTCTGATAGTCTTGTGTGCTATGTCAGTGTGTCTAGTTTGGCTCCCCTTGCCTCGGCATGTTTAATTAGGTTCAGCTGTGTCTCCCCCCGTTTGTTTCCTCGTTCCCTGTGTGTTCTCCTTAGCTCTTTGTTGGATCGGCTGCGTTACTCCTGCGTTCTCTCCTGTGTGTCATTGCTTCCATCTCAGCTTTTCTAGTTATGTTTCAGGTTAGCTTTGCCAGTATAGGTTTTGTTTGTTCTTTTCTAGTTGTCCTTGCCATTTATTTTTAACATCTGTTCAGCCCTAAATATAGGCTCGTTTTCTGTTACCATCCACATTCATCTTCATTGTCTGCATTTGGGTCCACTCCTCTAACTTCATGTGGTTTGCCTCAAACCATGACAGATGTGCCTGTGCTGTTTTCTGTTGATCAGGTTGCAGGAGGCCCATCACCTCGGGTCACCCCACTGCTTCAGCCCAAGATCTGTGACAGCTGATTAGAAGACGTAGCAATGTCTATGGTTGAGCCACACATTAACACAATAAATTTGAAAAAACTACTATAATTGTACAAGTCTGCCTTTTTTTTAAACTCCAGTTTCCCACCATGTGATTTTAGCTACTCTGCATTTGAAATACAGAAATTAAATACAGTATTTCTAATCTAAAAAAATGTTGCTATATAAAATAACACATGATAAAGGTGAGTTGTCTCAGGAACGACATTGCACCTGAAAGTTTTATTCGTAATACATTATATGCATTGGAGTCTTTTTATACTGTGTGCAAAAATAAACACTGAGACCTTATTATTTACGTATCTCGTAAAATATACTTTACATATCACCTGATCTCTCTCAAATGTTAGACTCTTGTAATTTATTTAAGTAGTCTTTAATACTTCACCAGGCTTATTGCAAGGCACTCAGAGCTCTTCTTTGAATGTTGGCTGCCTTTTGTTCTTTCAAGATGATCCGACACATTCAATAATGTTAAGGTCTGGGCTCTGGGGAGGCAGAAGTATGCTTTTACTGCATTGGCAGTGTGTTTAGGATCATTGCCAAGCTGAAAAATGAAGCTGATGCCAACCACCCGCCTTCCAGATGGTACTGTATGGTGGATGGTAGTGGATAGTAGCGTGACTTCTTGACAGCCATCCTTAATTGAAACCATTTCTGATGGAGCTGCAGTAAACAGTAGAAGGATCAGTTGAAGAGCTAGGGGTATTTTTCTGTTCCTGTATCACTTCTTTGCTAGATTTTTTTTCATTTCCTAAAGTCAAGACTTTTAGACACCGTTCATATGCTGTAGATGGATTTTTAAGCCTCTTCTTCTTTTGTCCATCATTTGTCCTTTTTCCCTCAAATTTTTAAGATTACATGCACACCATATTGAGATGTACCAAGTTTAATAACTCTTTGGGAATCCCTTCGCTGGGGCAAAAATACTATTTTATGCCATTCAAACTGTCTGATTTATAGCATTTTTCATTAATTCTGCTAAAGAAATGAGAACAGCGTATGTGTTTTTGTGACAGAGCACTTGTAACAACATTAGTTCTTTCCTATGTTGTCTTTGTGTAGCTAGGACACTGGTTCTTCCTCTGAGTTAGGTGCATTTTTATGCTTGAATGATAGGCCATTATTAAGCAGCTTACCAAGCAAAGAAATGTATCTATGAAAATGGTCGGATACAAAGACTGGACTTAAAATGAGTGAAAAGCTGTTTATTATACTCTTGCATACGTTTATAACGGTTATAATGTTCCGTTTTTCACCATTTGGAAGATGTAATAGCGCCATAATCCTTTAGAGGCTGTAGTTTGTGGGGCTGTTGAATGTATTGTACATTATGCTGATAGGTGTTTGTATAATTGTGTTCTTCCCTGGAGGCAAAATAACAGAATTGTATCTACTATATTTAGCAATTAATTGCTTATAAATAGCGGATCTGCATTTTCTGTACATTTGTATTGATTTGAAAAAAGATATTAACAGAAATTTAAAGCAGATAAATATCACCGTATCGATTGTATGTTATTTATTTATTTATTTTACCTGTGTCGAAATTATTATAGGCATGTGTCTGCGCATGAGCGGCTCCGGAGCACCAATCAGAAGATTGTTTGTGCAACCTATCTTGGGAAAGACGATTGGACCCGCCCAGAGAGAGAAGCGAGCCAATCATCGAGCTCCCTCACCTTTTCTAACCCAATCAGGGAAATATTTTGTTGGGTAGCATGTTTCACTAACCCTTGGCACATGTGAAAGCTGAATGAAGGGAAAGCGCTGTTGATGAAACGTTCCTAAATAACTGAAATTTTATCTTGTCGAAAACAATTTAGAAATGAAGAAGAAGCAGTCCGTTCCAGAGGAACCAGCAGAGGTAAGACTTGAAAATTTAGTAAAGTTTGGCTTCCCGATCGCTCAGAAAAGAGCAGTTCTACTCAGCGATGCACGAGTACTGCTCGCATGCCTACAGTTTGCTATTTACGTCGCACTGGAACCACTTAGCGAACTTACATGTTTCATACATTCTGTGCTGGGGGAATATTGGTAACATGTATTACAGTGCAACATGTATAATTTGTTGTTTACAGATGAATCCCTCAGATTCCTCTCGACAGAGAGAAGAGGACGAGGAAAATGAGGCTCCAGTTAAAGCAAAAAGAAGCAAAGCTGATCACGCAGGGGAGGAGGTTGTCTATCACCCAGTGAAGCTATCTCGAAATGATCTGTATCGACCTCCTACAGCAGAGGAGCTCAACCAACTGAAAGAGGCAGAAAGCCTGTTTCACTGCAGTCTGCTCAAAATGCAGGTGAGACGCCAGACTTAGTGACATAACCATAAAAGATAATGATAAAAAAGGAGTGTGATCATATCTCTTAACCCTGTTGTCGTATGTAACCACTGACCACACAAACTGATAGTAATCTGTCATCAATAATAGATGGAGGAGCTGTTGAAAGAAGTTGCATTGAGTGAACGCAGGAAACGCCAAATAGATTCATTCATTCAGACAGTCACCAAGTTAATCCAGACTGTGCCAGACTCACCAGAAGTTGAGGTATGTTGTGCTTCAGTTGTAACCAAAGCTTTGTGATTGGCAATAGATGGTCAACTCCACACAAATTCACACATGATTTTTGTCTCAGGTAAGTGACCTGTCCTGGCTGTCTGGTGCAGTGAAGGTCCCATTTCTCTTGGTGCCTAAAACAACAAAAGGGAAATTCCACATGGCGCCTCCTTCTTCCATTGATCTGATCGGGAGCTACCCCTTGGGTACCTGCACCAAACCAAATGTCATGGTGGACCTGGCTGTCACAATTCCAAATGTAAGTCATCCTAACTGCTTTTGTATTCTACAAAAAAATCAATGGTGTGCTGTGTTTCCATAGCCTTCAGTCTGCTATTCTGTCTGTTGTTAGGATGTCCTCCATCCAAAAGATGTCCTGAACCAGAGGTATCCGAGGAAAAGGGCTCTCTACCTGGCAGGCCTGGCCCAGCATCTCACTTCCTCTTCTGACATCGGGACCATGCAGTATTCCTGTCTCCATGGGAATCGACTTCGACCTGTTCTGCTGCTGACCCCTCCAGGTATTCAAGTTTTAATTAATTTCATATTGTATACATTTTAAACATTATTCAATGACATTACGTTTACATTATATGGATTTTAACATCTATGTTAAAAGGCTTTTTTTCTGGTTGTGACTTTGAGATAAAAAGTGTTCTGTATTCCAGGTAAAGACTCTTCCAGCTTCACCCTCCGCGTTCATGCCTGTCCAGCTCCCGGGTTCTTCAAGCCCAGCCGTTTTCATCCCCAGAGGAATAACATCAGGACAGAGTGGTACACTGGTTTGCAGACTTCCCAGTCTGGTAAGATTGTTATTGTTCATCCCAGTATTTAAATCCCCTTCAGTAAACTGTCTCAGACAATGATTTTACAGTTGTATGTTAAATTTAGTTAAATACTAACCCTCCGACTACAGAAGTAGAAGTAGCCTGTCATGAACTAGAAAAACATCAAACAGGCTTAAAAAATGACCTGGATATTTCTGATGGAATGAGAAGCAAAGCAGGAACATCAAAGGAGCATGCAAAGGAGATCTCAAAGTTGTTACCTTTTTTTTTTGGCCTTCTGATGCAGCTTGAGTCTTTGAACAAACTGTGTCTGGATTTTCAACAGACTGTTTTCATTGTATTGTATATTTATAGCCATGTTATTAGTCAGCAACTCCTTAATTAAATTATCTTTTTTTTTTTACTTATTTTGTCACAGAGAGCTCTGAACCTCCGACTCCACATTATAACAGCTCTGTTCTGGGAGATTTATTGCCGAGGGCTCACCTCCAGTTCCTCTCTGCTGTCAGCTCTCAGTGCTCAGCTTTTACTGATGGGGTGGCTTTACTTAAAGTCTGGCTTCGTCAAAGAGAGCTTGATCAGGTAGGAAGCTCTCATTGGTTCTCACACTTGTTGCATAGAGTTCAGAGGAGTGTACTGCAACGTTCAGCATAGCACTTTGCATTATATGGCTTGACAAAACCGAAAACCCCAGTCAGAGATGATGATTACAACAATGGTTATAATCAACTTTATTCTTGACTGGATCATATTGAAGTGCTGCAACTTTTGATTTAGTTAAACATTAAAAGTTCTCGTAGCCTAATAAAGGAGATGTGGAAATCACTTTAGTTTATCTCCAGATCAATATATATTATTGATTAAATAATTATTCTTTGTGATCAATGGCCTACAACTACATCTGATGAATTTTCATATCTGTATTCTAGTAGCTGAGGTTCCAGCAGCGTAAGATTTGGAAGCAGATTAGAGTCAAACATGAAAACATTTATACACATTCTGCATCATCGATTAATATTGCAACTAATAATCATCAATAAATATTGCACTAGTAATGCAACACGTGCTGTAACTTTCCAGATACTTTTAAACTGAAATTCTGATCCTTGCCTGGTCCACATCATGGTTTTAGCACAAGTCACCATTAAAATCTAGCCAGGTAGAGGGACAGCCATTTTCACAACACTGAAAACTCTGAATTAAAGCTAAAGCTAAAAAATGTCCTACTTTAAGGTGTAATTTTTTTCTTACCTTATATCTTTATTGTTCTCAATGTCTTATAGGGCACTGGTTGTTTTAATGGCTTCCTAGCTTCAATGCTGTTGGCGTATCTACTGATCACTCATAGAATCAGTAACAGCATGACGGCATATCAGCTTCTTCGAAACACCTTGAACTTCTTGGGTAATTTTAGTTTTAATGGATGTCCTCCTGTGTCCTTTTTTAAAATGTTGGTAATTGAAAGGTAACTTGCTTATCTGTTTTGAATGCCTTGCACCTTCTTCCTCAGCATCTACAGATCTGACAGTGAATGGAATCAGCCTGGCCAAAGATCCTGACTCTACAGCTGTGAGTTATCCAAATCAAATTTAAAACACTAATTGTGTGCATGTACTTTATTCACACTTTCATTTACTCTGGAACTGTGATTCAACCAACCCCCTCGTATCTTTTCTCTGTAGCCATCCATTTCAGAGTTCCATGATGCTTTCCAGGTTGTGTTTGTTGATCCTTCGGGACACCTTAACATGTGTGCTGACATCACTGCTTGTACATACAAACAGGTAACTGAACAGTGGTGTGTTTAAACTTTTTTTTTTCCACTTGTGATTTTTAAGCAACTGTTTCTGAACTTTCTTCACTTTGGTTCCTCAGCTGCAGCATGAGGCATCTTTGTCAATGCAGTTCTGGGACAACCCTACAGTGGATGGCTTCCAGTGCCTCCTCATGACACCCAAACCCATGATAAGGACAAGTGACCATGTGTTCCAGTATGTTTCTATAAACAAATGCATATATTTAACATATTTAGTTAACCTTGCATACTAGGTAAGCAGTTGGGTTCTGCACCTTCTTTTTAGGAAACATGGTTACTAAATGTAAAACAAATCACATGGAGGACTTTTACTTTCAGAGTAGAGATCATTATGCTCTTCATCCTCTCAGCTCTTCTGTTTCATTTCCCCTTAGGTTGTGTGAGCTGGTGAAGCTTCAGTCCAGCTGTAAGAAACTGAATCTTCTCAGTGAGCTGATGGACCACAGTGGGGATTACATTCACACTGCATTGCCTTTTATTCTGTCACTTCTCCAGCAAGGATTGTCCCAAAGGATTCACCTCCTTACCCACTCCCTCTCTCCTGACCCTAAGGTGAAAAAGACTTGCATTCAGGAATTATTGCTTTATTTCATATTATCTAAGTTACCAATGTGCAGAAAGAATTGGCTCTAATACTACTAATGTAACAGTGGATATGTTTCAAAGTTATGAAATATCCGTGTAAAAAGAAGTTAATCTCAAAATTGCTATCTGCAGAACTTACTTTACTTTGGTTTTATTTCAGTGGTCTGTGGAGAGCGAAGCCCCAAAGCACAAAGCTCAGCCTCCGTTATCTTTCGGTTTGCTTTTAAGGACAGAGCTGTCATCTTCTGTCCTAGAACGAGGCCCACCAGCAGACAGCCCCAAGGTAACCTCACCTGCCTTTATTTATTGCATGTATAGGGCTTTATTTCTTGATTTAGCCACTGAAGTTGAAGACAAAAGGTCACTTGACTCATAATGCTACATGCATGACTCATTGTCCATGTAAATCAGATTGTATTTTTTGAAATGTGCAAGTGTGTAATACAGTGGTCCCTCACTATAATGCAATTCACCTTTTGCGGCCTCGCTGTTTTGCAGATTTTTTTGTGCAATTTTGCATGGTGTTTTTTTTTTTCTTTTCTGGGTCCTGATTGATTGACAGTGGTCTACATCCAGTCTCGTGCCGTGTCTCCTGTACAGTACAGAATGCGTTCAGCTTGTCAAATTTAAATAAATCTTCGATCGCTAGCAGTGTGACTCTGAGGTGCTGTACTGTATTCTCCCCAACAATCACAACGTCGATGAAACGGTTTGCACATTTTGCCTTTGGTTTCATTCTATAATACTGGACTCATTTTTCTACGAAGGTTTGCACTTTGAGTGTTTAAACAAGAGGGAAAATGTTCAAGCCTGTCTGAGAAAAGTGTATAAATGGTGTAGTAAGGGGTTTTACAGCCTTAAAACATCTATAATTGTAAAAAAATAAAGTTGGCTACTTCGTGGATTTCACCTATCGTGGGTTATTTTTAGAATGTAACTCCCGCGATAAACAAGGGACCACTGTATATACACACAGTTATGGATAAACATGGGGTTATTTGGGCAATGTTGCCCAATGGGGCTTCAACTTACAACCTAAAGAACCAGAGGATTGAACTACCGACTGGTTAATGGATGACTCACTTTAACTCCAGAGCCACAGCTCAGTTTGAGAATGGTTTTCTAGGTGTAAGAAGTGTATTTTTACTTCAAGTGTGTTTGTAAACATCTTGAAGAATATTATACTGCTGCAGACAAATGTAACACTTATGGACGTGATTCTGTATTACTCGTGGCTTCATAGTGTAGTGGTTCACACACTCGCTTGGCCAAGCGCAAGGTCACTGGAGACGGGAAGGGCATCCTTCGTAAAACTCTACGAACTCAAAACATGTAGAGCGACCCATTGTGTCAACCCCCTTTGTGACAAGGAAGCAGCTTAAAATGGACACACGAGTGTAACTATGGCTGGATTTTGCACTTTGTAACCAGCTTTTCTTTTAACATAAAAAGAGATCATGTTGTTCGTATGGAAATTGTGCTTATATTTTCTGTTACTTGTTTTTTGTGGCTTTGTTTTTAATCATGCTTGTGATTTAAGAAAAATTAAAAATCTAAATGTTCCTGTGCTAGGCGGCTGAATTTCGTCAGCTGTGGGGTCCTCGCTCTGAGTTGCGTCGCTTCCAGGATGGCGACATCACCGAGGCTGTGCTGTGGGACGGAGAAAGCATTTGCCAAAAGCGTCTGGTTCCCAAACAGATCATCACACACTTGCTGCAGCTGTATGTATTTTATCTCAGCAGAGCTTAGTTGAGAGACTAAAGAACTGACAATACTGTTAATACAGTGTAGTGTGGTGATCTTTTCCAACTATAACACTGATAGAAATATTCAGTAAGCTGTAATGCTTACAGAAACTACGGTGAAAGAAAGAAAGAGGCTTTGTTTTTTCATCCTGTCCTTAATTGTAAAGTTAGTCTATTTGATATTTAAAAAAACAAACAAACAGGTATTCATTGCCATTCATAGAACACAATGCCTATGCTAAGGTGAATATGGCATATAAAAGACTTCAGCATGATTGTAGAGCACTCTCCTCTAGATACTTGTTCTGACATTTGAAGCTGACTGTCAAGACTTTGTTATGACTACATATTTCTACAAATACTTCTTACATAATTTTACTACTGGTTCACTGCAAGCTGTTTCAGGGCTGAAGTGCCAGTATGAAGTTGAGCAAGGTGACAAAACAAAGTGATTGGTTTTAATTTTGAGAACTACTTGGAAGATGTTGTTAAATATTTGCCTGCGGCGAAGTAATGGCAACTGTTACTTTGCTGCAGGCAAACAGTGTTAAAAACTCAAAAGCAATGACTTCCAAGTTTTAGTGTCTGAAACAAGTTTTGGCTTATAGCACTGTTGAACACAAGCACGTACAACACGCCAACATCTTCCTATTTTGACTTCTTGCTTCTTCTGTTACCTTTCAGTAACCTTATTCTGTTGTTGGTATAGGGCACCAGCATCTTCAACATCTAAGGTCATGCAGGTTATGCATTTCTGTTTACAAAGATCATCATGTCAACATGCTCTGGGCTCAGTCTTCTGCGCATTGTTGCAAACGTTTGTCCTGCTTCTGACAATAAAGACGGCAGCGATACCCCTGGTACACACAAATAGTGTCTCGCAAGAGTTGCCAGTTTGGGGAATCTCGGTCCATTTACCCTCCACCAGTCGAGAGGGTTAATGTCTAACGAGGGAGCAATGTCTCTTAAGTAGTAATCGACCTGAGCCTCAGAGTCGGTGGCATAGGAAGAACTGTAGTTGTCGCCAAGGAGCAGCACCATAGTGTTTTTGGTGTCACTTCTAATTTGCGAGGGCACAGCTGCCTGGCTAATATCCGGGGTGACCAAAGTCTCCTGCTGCTCATCCTTTGCACCTGCAGTAGCAGTTACTACTGCATCCAATTTTGAAACTAGTTCATGCAGCTTAACCTTTGCAGCCAGTCTCCCCGTTGGTGTAAGGAAGCTCAGGTGTTTGTGCCGGGGATCCAACATGGAGGCGATAAGAGCCGGTTTTGAAGCCAGGTCGTTAGAGTCAACCTGCAATAAGTAAAAATAAAATGGCATAAATATATGTAAAGGGAATGCAGATTATTTTTTTTATCCTTGTTAATATGTTTCAGTCAAAACCGGTGCCTACCTCCATGTGATTTCTAAGTGACTGCTGAACTTTGAGCTTGAACTCTGAGACTTGTTCGACGTCATTCTCTTTTGGCACGAGATGAGTCTGAACCAGGCTGAAGGTGATCGGGTAGATATTTGAAATGGACACCTCCGTATCTGCAGATATGACTGTTGTAGCCCATTTAAGTGTCGCCAGCACAGGCGTGAAGTTCTCAATTATCTGCCAGCAGTCATCTTCAATCTCAAGGGTCTGAGCTTCCTGCCTGCTGGTGACGCTGCGGTCGGAGAGGACGGCTTTAATCGCCCACCGTTGTTCAAGCAAACGTTCAAACATGTCGCAGATGGTGTCCCATCTGTCTTTGCTCGACTGGATGAGCTTGCGTTGCGGCAGGCACATCTGAACTTGCTTCTGTTCCAAGGCCTCATTCGCGAGCAAGTTGCGATTGAAGTGCTTAACTAGTTTCCCGGCAGCAACAACGATGCGGAGTAAATCTTCACTAAGCCCATCGCTGACTGCTCGCTGAAGCGTTGTGGCAAAGCAAATCGTGTAGTCCCAGGTGACACGGGTACATGCTTGGACTGATAAGCTGTTCTGCGTGTCGTTATGAACACATGAGGTCACTTTACCGGCGATGGCCCACGCCTGCACGGTGCTGAGCACGCTCTCTGTAACAGTGTCTGCAGTGGAGTGGCTGCCTGCTGAAACTTTGTGCGTCTGCAGCACAGCTGACCTCCCCTGCCAGTCTTCTGTTATAAATGAACACGACATGGTCATGTACCTCTGAAAGGTGAGACCTGTCCAGAAGTCTGCAGTGAGAGCCACTTTCTCCACTCTACCCAGCTGCACCATAAGCTCTTCAACCTTCTCATGAAAACGGCCTTCAATAATGCGTGTAACATCACCAACAGATGGCATTTTATAACTGTGCACAGTGTATGCAAGCAGCTCGCGAAAACCATCGCCACTAACCATGCTGATGGGGAGCATGTCCTTCTCTATCATTCTGGAGATGAGCTCAGTCACCTCCGCATGCGTTGCCAGCGACACACCGTCGTTGGGTGCTGCGTCCTGGTGCTTGTTTCTGATGTGGTACATCATGCTGGTGGTGCTGCTTCTGTATTTGAGCTTCGTGCCGCACATCGTGCAGTGAACCTCGTCGTCCACTTTGATGAAGATATCCCAAACGGAGCTCCGCTTCAGGCGTTTCCTCTCGCTGGAGTCCCGCTCAGCAGGGGTGATGTTTATGTTGGGTGACATGACTGCAACCTGTGTGATTTCCGAGTTGTTGGAAGCGTTCTCATCCTCGATGCACTGAACGGTGCAGATCACGGGTTTCTCGTCCTCGTCCATCGGCGTCGCGGATGAATGGTGCCTGCTCATGTGGTTCATCATGGAGGTCGTGGCTCCGCCGCAGTATTTCAGCGTCGCGTTGCATTTCATGCAGCGGACGAAGTTCCCCGTTTGTTCAAAGCAGTCCCACACGGAGCTGCGCCTCCTTCCTGTGCGCTTCATACTTACCGTAATTCAGGTCTTCCAAGCCTTAGCAAGCTAGCAAATGTTAGCACTGACTGCTATCGGGGATGGGGTAAAAAATAAAACGGGGTTTGGGGGAATGTAAACAGGCTGTGACCTGTTTCACTTCGGCATGTGCCCTAGAAAAACCTGGCGGTGAAGCAATTATGTGTACAATTTCACTGAAGGTTCAAGTTAAAAAAGAGAGAACGTGTGTGTCATCCCGTAGGCACGCAGACATCCCCGAATCCTGTGTGCGGTATGTCGGGGCGATGGTAGATGACGTCATCAAAACGGGAAGTGAGGTAAACCGTTATTATTGAATTATTTTAGCCACGTATGATGGAAATTTCAAGAAGAACTCTGACATACCGTTCATATTTTCCCCTAACAGTATGGTTTGGGTCAATACAGATCAATCTAGAAAGTATGCGTAGTTTGTTTGACAATAATAATAGTATTATGTCTTGTTATACCTAATAAATAAATATATATATATATATATATATATATATATATATATATATATATTAAAAACAGCTATAATTGTCTGATTATGATTTATTAAGTAATTATATAAACTTAAAATGGCAAGAACATTCTAAAACTGTTGGGATTTGTTATATAAATACTTATAACCATTACAACCACATGCAAAAACACACCCCGCTGGCATTTTTTTTCCTGATAATTATTTGTCTGTCAAAGCTCAACTTTCTTTTATTATTTTACTTAAAAAGATTGTAACAAATTTTGTTATTGTAGCTAAATTATCTTAGCAGTTAAATAATTATTTGTGTTAAAAAATAAAGTCTAATCCTGAAAACCACCAGAAGAGGGCATCAGTGATGTTTTTCATCACTGCATCTGCCTCTGAATGTCTTTTTTCAATATTAATACACATTATGCTCTTCAGGTGTCTGGCACTGGAGAGGAGGAGAGCTTAGTGGTGGTTCAGTCCTATGATGACCTGAGCAGAAAACTATGGAGGCTGGAAGGTCTGCCTCTCACCATCACTGCTGTTCAAGGAGCACACCCTGCACTCAGATACACACAGGTAAAATGCCTCGCTCTTACCAGAAAACTGCTGCCATGACGGCAGTAATAGGTATAAGTTGTTAAAAAATGCATAATTTTAAAATGGCACCTTGATCCCACTCCAAGCCTGTGAGCTCTTGATCAAACATTGATGTCTTTTATATTAAACTGTGAATTTATACTCAACTGTGCCTTTACAGGTCTTTCCCCCACGACCACTGAAACTGGAGTATTCCTTTTTTGACAGAGAGAAAACTTCCAGATCACTGGTGCCTAAGGAAGGCAAACCATGTCCTGTCTATATCACTCCTATAACAAGTTAGTGGCTCATTCATTGAAACATTTTAAAAGGTCTTTGAAAAAACTGCACCTAGATGTGTAGTAATTTCCACTCTGGCTGCTGTTCGTGGTGTATTATGCATACACTTTGACTCAAACGAAAACGTTTATCTTCATTTTCTTGGGTACTACAGACATGTAGCAATGCAAAGTCATACACCAATGTATTGGTTGCCTTATTCTTGCAGTAATCTGTCACATGGAAGGGAGTGGGAAATGGCCTCATGACCGCCTCGCGATCCAGCATATCCGAGCTGCGTTTCACATCCAACTTGGGGAGCTACTCAGAAAGCACCATAGCTATACATGCAGGCCCTGTCCTACCCACCTGGATGTCTGGAAGGTATGTTTTTGATTATGTGTACCCTTAGCTGGCTTTTCTGTGAAATTTAACTTGATATATATAATTTATAACTGAGAAAAGGGTCACTGAGCCACTCTGTCTTTAAGTTTATTCTTAGAGCAACTAGGGATCTAGGGGGAAAAAAACAGACCAACAAATATTAACTTTATTTTCTCTTATTTTAACACAAGACAGAGCACCTCTGGTTAGGTGGGCTCCATGCATTTTAATCATGTAATTTATATAATACTGTAGATCCTGTAGCTTCTGCAGCTGTTCCATCACATTATTGTCTCCCCAAAAACACTTCTGTTGTGTTTTGTGTGCGTTTTTCTGTTTGCTGGTGTTTTCTTAAGTTTCTTAAGTACATTTGACAGTAGGTAACTTAGTAGTGTATACTCTGAAGTTGTTTGACTATTTTATTTTTTTGTAATGTTTGATTGCACGTAACAATATTCCTTTTATTTAAGCTGCCTTTTCAATTTGGTATAATTTATATTGCATCAAATCATAGCATGTTCTCTCAGTGCACATCTGTAAGACACCCCGCTTTTAAAGAAATAGAGACAAGTTCATCAGTTTAATTAAAGATCAAGCACTTGGTGGTAGTCAGGAGTAAAAAGTCCCATTCTACAGGTAGAAACCTTTGGCTAAAGCAGCACATGTTTCACTTTGCCCCTAGGATGGCCTGGTGTTCCGAATCCAGGTGGCATACCACCGTGAACCTCAGGTGCTTCGGGAGAGCTTGACTGCAGAGGGGCTGCTGGTTGTAAGAGACAACGACGAGGCCCAGGCTCTGGAGATGGCCACCATTCACAAGCCTCTGCTTACTAGCACATTACATGGGTAAAAGTTCGAAAGTGATACAAAGTAGTTCCTGTGTGGCAAAGCAGACTTATGTTTTTAGTTGTGTCTTTTCATTTTCTTCAGTCTGGTGCGTTTTGTCTTTTTATTTGAAGGCTCCAGCAGCAACACCCATGTTTTGGCGCAGCATGTCGCCTGGCCAAACGCTGGCTCAGTGCTCAGCTGTTCAGCGACGACATTACAGAGGACACAGCAGACCTGCTGGTGGCGTCGCTTTTCCTGCAGCCCGCTCCCTTTACTGCTCCCAGGTAGCCACCACTTTTGCTTTTTTTTTTTTCCTTTTTTTTTGTGTAGGAAACACGTTTTCCTCTGTTTGTTATGGGTCATGTGAGTGAATTTCTCCATCTTCCTCAGTTCCCCACAGGTGGCCTTCCTTCGCTTCCTTCATCTGCTCTCCTCCTTTGACTGGAGGAACAATCCGCTGATTGTCAACCTCAACAACCAGCTCACGGGCAAGTGCTCTCTCACACACATCCCTTTTCCGTGTGTGTGACACAAACAAATCCCTCTTGACCTCTTTCTTTTTACTCGCCCAACATACTTCTACATCCGTCCATATGCTTTATTGTTTCAACGCCAAATCTTTTTCGCCTCTCTGTCACGTGTAGCTGTGGACTACCCAGAGATCAAGAATGGCTTCATGGCCACCCGGGAGTCCCTTCCTGTCATGTTTATAGCTACGCCTAAAGACAAAAAACTGTCTATGTGGACCAAACGCTCACCTAGCATTCAGGTCAGTGGACACACAAGTACACAAATAACAAAGTATTTAATAGATCAGCTCTCAGCGCTGAATTTTAAATGATTAAATATTACATTTGTTTAGTAAACATGTGAGAAAAGAACACTGAAGAATGTACTATAGCTTAAAATACATCTGAAGTGTTTTCCCCTCCTTTTGCTTTTACAGTGTTTAAAAAGTTTCTTGCAGGTGCAGAGAATCATAAACAGCGGTGTAGAAAAGAGTTGCATGTTCTTGGCAAAGAACAGTCACATAGTTTTCCGATCCGGGATCCTTTCCTTAGTGCACACTGCTCTCCTGGATCACACTGAAAAGACAGGAATCATATTAAATTGAGAGAGTGATTCAGTACCTCTATAAAAGATGATAAATTGTTCTAAACAGACTGACTAGATCAGTTTTAGAATTCCAGCTGGTATTAGTTTTTGCCTTGCATACCACAGGGAGATAGCCATGCTTTTTTCTTAGAACTGGAAACGGATGGTTCTGAAGTCTTTCCAAAACGTCGTGTAAATCACTGATCTGAAACGGTACATAAAAAATTTCAAAGGGTCAAATGATAAACAGGATTATTGAAGTAAATAAATCTGAGAACGATGTTTACATCATTAATTATATCAGTTTAAAACCATCAGGTGTAGCTCACCAGCTGCTTTTCATTGCCATCCTCTTTGGTAGTAAAATAAGTAAAATATTTAGTTTCATATTCCTCTGCTTGGACGTGACCGCAGCCGTAAAGTAGTCCTGTGGCACACAGTATCGTACAGAAAAGACACGCACACGAGCCTCCCATAGTGTGCGGCTGACCCAGATAGGTTTCCTGTGCTTGGCTACCTTGCTCCTGTTAGAAACAACAATTTTAAGGACCTGCCTCTCCCAGCATCCTCCTTTATAGTTCTTGGAGAACAGGAAATTTGTGCTGTGACGTCCTGATAAAGACGTCACTGTGGACTTAATTACAAATTTTGACATTGATTCTAGTATACCTCCTGTGGATCCTGAGGCTTCACATCCCTGAGAATGTGAAGCCTGAGGGGGTCATTGTTGAATTAGTACGCACATTTTTGTAGAGACGAGTTCAGTAATGAGTCTTTTTTTTTTTTTTTTTAATTTGTAGTTGTTGCAGTTCCTGTGAATAACCACCAGGGAGTAGACTATGAAAGTAGTCTATTAACAGATTGAATATTAAGTTTATTTCTAATGACAGTGTTTTCCAATAAAGACTTCCATGACCATGACTTCAAAAATGTCATAGAGGTTGAAACAATTCATATCTGGACTAGAAAGAGCTCTCAGGTTGAATGATGTCATATTTCTCTCAATTAAAAAAAGAAATTGGATTGCTCTGTTGTTGTAATCAACTAACTTTGATTAAAAATGTGGTGGAAGTTCAAAACAGATTTAAGGGGTGTATTTAAAGTTGTTGTTCGTTTGTTTTTGTTTTTATTTTCAACAATTTGGCAAAATTAGAAACCATACAGAAAATGGTGTTTTCGCTGCAGCTTTCCAGTTGTTATGCAGTTCCCGTATGAAATTAGGTCCCCAGATAAAATTATGCTACAAGATATGGGTAACATATATTCCAGTGCTAACTATTAGTTTGAAAACCGAGACAGTGTTTTTGGTGCTAATAGTTCAAAATGTTCAAAGCCACTTTTGAATGTGTGTTCAGATGCTGCAGCGTGTGATAATGGTGGCTGCAGAGAGTCTTAAAGTGCTGGAAAATCAGCTGATAGATGGCAGCCAGAAGCAGGATGTCAGGGTGGGTGAATACTGCCTTCATGATTTATCCACTATATAAATGCAGATTTTTGCTATTTCAGTGTTTTCATGCGTTCTTCGTATTTGTGTAGGTGATTTTGCGTCCTCCTCTGGACGCTTACGATGTTGTGATTCACCTGAACCCAAAGCAGGTCCCCCTGCTCGACCAGGCAGTAGATCCTCCGGCCATCACCTTCAGCAGGGGCGTGATGTCTGGCAGTGTGGCTCAGCCTGGAGGGCCCCTTCCAGTCATCGACTACAACCCTGTGTCCCTCTACCTGGGAGAGCTAAGAGTGAGTAATGTCTTTCAACATTTCAAATGCTGAGTGTGTTTTTGACAGACTTTAAAAAAAAAAAAAAAAAAAAAAAAAAGTGAAGCAGATATTATGCTTGAAAGCTGACGTGTGATACAACAGAGCCGCTTCCAGATAATAAAAAATTAAATCGCAGACAAGAGAAAATCCGAGGTAAACTCAGCTGTTCTTATACTGTAAGGTAGTGAAATCCAAACTGCACAACATTCATACTAATTCCCGTTCTTCCTCTGTACATGTCTATCACAGTCCTGTTTTGACTGAGTAAGCTTGTCAAACTGAAGTGGGTTTTGGGTTTGTTTTTGGTTTCTTTGTTTGTTTGTTTTTTTTTTTTTGGGGGGGGGGGGGGGGGGGATATACTCAATAGTTTTCTAATAAGTTTTGCTTTGAGCTTCACAAATAAGTGTCAGTTGGCATGCGTAACATAGTTTTATTTTTTTTAATTTCCAGGAGGCATTTGGAGACTTGGCCCTTTTCTTCTGTGATCCATGTGGTGGAACAGTAATCACAGTTTTATGGAAGCCAAAGGCATTCATCCCAACCCCCTTTAAGGTAATTGCAAAGTGACTTCCATTTAAAAACATGAAGGCAGTTAAAAAACAAGTTTTTGGGGGTGTGGAAAACTTGCTTTTGTAATAGTTATTCTCCTTCATTCTGTTCATTTTCACACCTTCACACTAATCACCTTTTCCTCATGTTTCCTTTTTCTTTGTTATTATGTTTTGTTTTGTTTTTTCACAAAACCTCAGACGTCACAGGTGTCTGCTCGCAGCGTGGAGGTCACTGGAGATGAAGCTAAGACTGTTCCCAATGTTGAAGCAATACTGGAGGACTTCCGAATCATGGGGAAGGGCTTAGTCAAGTCAGTGGAGGCCAGGACTGAAAAATGGTCATTTTAGACGCAGCACAAATTCAATTCCATTACAAAATAATAAAACAGTAAAAACATGAATGAATTTTGAGCTTCTTGTTAACCATATCCGTTAACAGTTCTGGCTATATTTCTCTCATCCATCTGTGTTTGTTTCATGTCCAATAAATGCATACATGCTGTTTGTATTTCAGTTTATTTGCCTCTTAATTTCATTTAATTGTCTTGATTTATATACATCTATAGGTGTATAACACTTGCACATCTATAAAGCTAAATGTCATTGTTTTGAAGTCATTTATTAAAAAAATAGTTATTCAGAAACATTTATGATAAAACTTTTGAGTCATTTATCATAGTTTTTATTAGATATAATTAGATTTATATGTACTCAAGTTTCTCATGAGGATTTCCTTCCTTCCACACGAGGGGACATTTTAATCATTTTAATGGAACTTTAAAACTTTTTCCTCTTATTTAATTGACTAAGTGATGAACAGAATACAGTTATCTATGACTGAAAGCATATGCAGCAATTATGTGTAAGTACTGTATGAGTAACCATTTTAGTAACCTAAAACTGTTGGTAGACATTCAAAACTCTGCAAACGGGATCTATTTCATCACTGCTGCTGATGCAAAGATACCGTTTGTGTTTTATTTTAGACAAAGAAAAAAGGCTATGATTACCAAGAAGAGCAATGGAACTTGTGACTGTTTTGCTTTTAAGTTTTTCTATTTCTTTTTAAGTTGTCACCTTTGTTGCTCATTATAAGAAAAACTAAACATGGCTTGGAGTCACAACTTTTAACATTTGTGCAAGCAAGACAGCAAAAAGGCAGCGGAAGCTAAATTCTAGTATATCTTGGTCAAACTTGATTTCCCTACTAAAACAAAAGGACAACCATAAGCATAGAAGCTTAGTGTTTAACACAATTGCCCTGTGGCAAAAATATTTCAAAATTCCTTTTGGGTGCAGTTTGCATGTCTTCCCCGTGCTTGTGCCAGTTTCCTCTGTCAGCTTGTTTCTCCTTGCTTGTTTAATGCTGCCCATTTACATCCACGATTTTCTTGAGAGATGCTTAATCTTAAAGGTTGAACTGCTTCAATGAGCATTAATAAACTAATTATCCACAAAGTTGGCTTTGATCTCCTAACTTCAGTGGAGTTGTAAACATGAAAATTGCTTTCAGGTTTTATCCACCATACAATGCCATCTAAAAGTCTGTTATTGGCAATGGCTTCTTTTTTTCTTTTTTCTTTTGGTATGGCAATGATCCCAAACACCACTGCCAGTGCAGTAAAAACAAACGCAGACAGAAGAACATGCAGTGGAATACCATCAGCCATTAACTGGCCTCCCCAGAGCTCAGATTACTGGATTATTAAAGCACTGTGGGATCATGACAGAGAACAGAGCATAAAGACAGTTATCCTTCAAGAAGCCTGAAGAACTATTCCTGAAGACTACTTGAAGAAATGACAAGAAAGCTTGCCAAAGAGAGTTCAGATGTTGAAGAATAAAGGTGGCCACACCAAACACTGGCTTTCAAACATATTAGAATTGTTGAAAATCTGTTCATACCTCATATGCTGTATTCCCATGCTTTTTGGTAAATCACTACACCTATTTCCCATTTTCCCAGAAAAGTATAAAGAAACGAGAGGTGGCTGAAGACGTTCTCGCAGTACTGTATAAATGAAGAATTTATGAACAAAATCCATGTATTTAATTGCTTTATGTATTCTCAGATGGTAAGCCAGATTTCAGATCAATAGATTTCATTATTGAGCTAACAGACGAAAAAAATTCATACATCTGCCTTTGGGTTTTGATCAAAGCAGGTGAATAATGTATAGTGATGCTGTCATTGTATTCTGAACACAGGGAACCTGTATATTACTGAATTCTGGTTCTAAAACAACTACAGTATTGCCACTCCTACACGAGACACGTCTGGCACACATGTCGAACATAGAGCCACAGATCAAAAACTTCAATAATATCAGCGTAGATGTTTTTATAGTAAATAGTTAAAAAGTTTGAAATAGTGAAGCTGTGGTAGGCAACATATTTTTGCCACATCTGCACTCACTCTGGGCTCCTGTTTTCAGGCTTTAGAAAAGTGAAGACAGAAGAATATTTTAAGTGTTTTGAAGTCAGATGAATTGAGTAGTATGAACAGCATGAAAAAAAATCATACAATAGAGTCCAAAGGTACAAGGAGCTACCTTTTCAGCCAAAATCTGCGACTTATTTTCTTTTTGGTGGGCCTATAAACAGTGAGGGGGGAAGACTCAGGACAAAGGCTGTGTATTTCTTGGCAGCTTCTGTGCCTTTTCTCCTGCTCATCATACTAGAGTTTTAATTGTAAGGATGTCAAAAGAGGACTTAAATTCTTGTGGGTATCCCCATTTTTTCACTTTCGCACTAACTGTCCAGTTTCTGAGCCAAACTCTTCCAGGAAAAGTTAGATAAAACCACATGGCTGAAAAATGCAGCTCCACTGTCTTTCAAAATTGTGTTTGAGCTGAGAACTGAATACATACAAAAATGATGTTCTTTTAGCCTCCAAATAACATTTAATTGTTAGCAAAATTAACAGTTTTTGAGCAAACTATGTGGATGTGTGTAGAAAACGCAGGTGGAAAAGGGGGACATACAAGAACAAGAAGAAATAACACCAGTCAATATCAATGTAATGAGAAATTTCTCTGCTGAATCATCTAGTCCCCCCTGCTAATCTTCAATTTCCCTTCATATAATTTACATCAAATTCTACCATTTTAGAATCCTGCTTTCCCATAATTCTTCCTCTGCCCCACTGCAATCCGGAAATATTAAATATTTAGGTATTAATGTCTCTCCTAAGCTTTCAGACTTAACTAAACTAAACCACATCCCACTTCTAAAGAAAGTAGAAGGCGATCTGACTAGATGGAAATCTTTACCCATATCACTCATGGGAAGGGTCGCCACTATAAAAATGATGATCTTGCCAAAAATAAATTACTTATTTTTGATGATCCCTAACAAACCATCACAAGATTGGTTCAGATCTCTGGATTCATATATTTCCAAATTCCTTTGGAAAGATAAACCCCCGCGTATTAGCTTAAAAACGCTACAAAGAACCAAGGATAGAGGAGGATTAGATCTGCCTAATTTTCACCAATACTTCTTAGCCAACAGGCTTCAGTTCATCTCAGAATGGTTAAAACATACCTTCTTAGTTGAGCCCTGGCTAGATGTTGAACAGGCACTATGCAAGGATCTAGAGATTTCAGACCTACCATTTATTAGCTCAAACATCAAAAGACATGAATGCTTTAAAAGTATCAACATCAGCTTTTCTCTAACAGCATGGTGGGAGTTTCTAAAAATAACGGAGTCTTCATTAATCCCATGCAAACGTACACCTATCTGGAATAACCCTGACATATTACAAAACAATAATATGATTAATTTCCCAGAATGGAGTTGTAAAGGAATTAAATACTTAGAACATATATTAGAGGGAACAGAATTTATTCCATTTGACAGACTAGTTGAACAATATGGGATCAACAAGACAAGGTTTTTAGAATATCAACAAATTAAATCCATAGTAAAAAAGAAATTTAACCTCAGTCAAGTTGAATTACAAACACCACTAAGTGCGGCACATTTTCTTACTCTTAAATCCCCCAAATTATTATCTAAAATATACAGAACACTTTCTAAATTAGATGAATCAATATCCCTTCCTACTGCAAAGTGGGAAGCAGATTTATCAGTCAACCTAGACCAAAACTTCTGGTCTCAGATTTGCTTAAAAACTTTTAAATTAATTAAAAATCCCAGTCTGCAATTAATACAATACAAAATACTTCATAGAGTGCACTATACAGGTCATCGGATGTTCAAGATGGGCTTTACATCTTCCAACAACTGCTCACACTGTCAAGGCAATACACCAGACAATTACATCCACGCTCTTTGGTTCTGTCCACCAGTGCAAAAGTTTTGGCGCGAGATATGTGAAGACTTATCGAAGTGTCTGAAATGTAACATTCCAACCTCCCCCTTAGTGTATCTACTGGGCAGCTTAGATAATGTCACTTCAGAAAAGAATATAGCCCATATGATCTTCACTGCCCTATGCATAGCCAAGAAAACAGTCCTCATGAACTGGAAAAATAAAAATAATCTTAATTCTAACCAATATAGAAATTATCTATTAGATTACATTAGTCTTGACACAGCCTCTGCCACCACATTAGATCAATTGCTCTGGGCCCCTTTTATCAGGTCCATCACCTAGTGGGGGTGGGGGGTCATAGTTTGGTCCCGCCTTCACTGTTGTGATTGGTGAGGGGGTAGGGACAGGCTTAGGGCGTCGGGGGGTTCCCCGGAGGCATCTTCCTTGGGGGGCTCAACCCGGGGTAGCGGTCACGTCCGGTTGGGGGCTCTGTTGGCTCTCAGGTGACTGTTTCCTCGCGGCTGCGTGCAGCGGGGCTAAGGGAGGGTCTGTGCTGACGGACGTGGGTTACTGACCTGGCAACCTGGCTGCCCCTGGGTGGGTCCGGGATGGGCGTGAGGTTCTGGGGGCGCTCCGTCTCTGGGCTGGGACCCGGGCCGGGCCTCGGGGGCTTGGGTCCTGGTTGGTGTGTTGCCGGGGTTGTGGGCGGGTGGGTGCATGGGGGCCCGGCCCTGGAGCAGGGTGCCGCCGGTGCGTCGAGCCGCCTGGGGGGCTCTTCAACTGGTGGGGGGGATGGTCACATCTTGCAGGAGCTTTCTTCTCTTCAGGAACTCTCTGCAGGAGGGGGAGATACAGGAGAGGTGGAGGAAGATCTCAGCCTGGGCGTTTACCGTCTTATGTAGTCTGGAAGATGTGTGGATGGTGGGTGCAGTTTTCTCTGTGGTGGGGTTGGGTGGACTGTCCAGGGCTCTGTGGAGCCGGAGGGCGCTACTGCACTGGGCCCCGGTCTGATGGGCCTGGGCCCCCCTTCCCTGGCGGGTCGCGGAGGGTGGGAGTGCCTACTGGGGTCAGCAGGGGAGCTGGCCCCAGGGAGGGGTTACCTGCCCCTCCCTTCCTTCCCTCCCCATCTCCAGCTGCCTCCCTCTTCCCGCTCCTCCACAACCACCCACACATGCAGGGCCTTGGAGTGGGGGTATGTCACCAGGGTGCAGAGGAGGCTACCCCCCCCCCCCGTCCCCTTCTGGCTGCCTCTGCCTCAATTTTATCCCACAACTTAGACATTCACATTATTCACACTCTCATTACACATACATATAGGATCTTGGGGGTGGGCACAATCACGGAGTCCAAATTACCATCAGGGTGTATACCTCACCCCTGACGTCGTTGCCCACCTCTCAATTTTAAATACACTTAGTCATTGAGGGCTAGCAGGAGGGACTATGCGCTTACCTGCTGCTCCTTGGCAGGTAGCTCCATGCCCTCCTGGGTTTTAATTGCACCTTAGAACACATATGCATCAACACTACAATGAGCGGGTGGAGGGAGGTTTGGAGTCTTCTCCCACCCCCATTCTCTGCGGCCTGCTGGAGCGGGAGGGCTAGTAGGAGGAGTTGGCCGTCCGACTGCGGTCTGGGGTGTGGGGCCTCCCTGCTGCTGCGGAGTCGGGGTGGTCTGCCTCTCCCCACCGCAGGGAAAAGGGTAACACCACCTGGGTCTGGGTGCAATTCCCCCCTCCAGGGGCAAGGGTACCTAGACCTGGTTTGTAGAGTACGCTTGGGGAGTGTGATTGTGTGTACAGCGTCTCTTTATGTCTGTCTCCACGTTGGTTGAGTGTGGAGTGAGTGCATATGAGAGCATGAGGGTGGGAATGGATGTTTGTGTCTGTGTGTGCCTGTATGTCTGTGTCTATATGTCAGGTTGGGTATCAGACGCCACCTCTCTGGGGACACCTCAGGCCCTCCAAGGTTTGGAGGCCTATCTCCACCCACCACCACTTCCCCTGCCGGTGGTGGACTCCCTCAGGTGTCGGTGTGTTGGTGGTTCTTTGTGTCTGGGGGTGGGCGTCCGGGTACACACCGGCTCACTCCTTGGCGGCCGCTTGTCGGGGCCTGGGGCCTGGGGCTCGCTCGGGCCCCTTTGGAGGTGGGGTGCCCCCGGCCTCTCGGCCTGGGGCTCGGTCACTCAGGCACAGCTGGGGGCCGGCGGAGCTCACGGGCGCGTCACTGCAACTCCCCCTGACTTCTGCTCCGCGGCTGCTGGGCGAGCCCTCATCTGGGACTCTCCTCAGCTCTTACTGGAACAGTGGCGCGGCTGCCCCTCTGTTGGTCTTCCATGGTCTCTTGTGTTCTGGGGGCCTCTGGATGTCTGGAGTTTTGATCTCCTCCATACCCGCTTCACACCCTGGAGGACGGGGCTGTGGCCCCCCCACACTCCCTAGCAGATCATTACATGGAGAAACCTTTGGAATGCAAGCATGCTGATCCACACAGGTATGCACACATGGGTATTCACAGACGCGGACTAAAGCTTTCTTGGCTGCTGCCTCAAAGCACACTGTGCGCTGTCTATCTTGCGTGCTGCACAATATCGTTTATTATTTAGTAAATATTGATATCTATGACTAGCTAGTTTATTGTGATGGTGCTTTGTTTTCTCTATTATTATGTTGCTCTTTGTTGTTTGCTGTCTCCTCTGTTTGTTTTTTTTGTTTGTTTGTTTTTTTTTTCTCCATACAGGTGACCCAGGAGTTCTTTTTTTTTTCTCTCTCTTCCCCCCCCTTCTCACCGTCTCTTCTCCCCTTTGGTTTTCTTTCTTTCTCTCCCCCTCTTTCTCTCATTCATTCCCCCTGTCCTATTTATTAAAAAAAAAAAAAAAAAAAAAAAATGACAAAGGATGAACTGAAGCTCTGCCATCACGTAATGTCGCATACTGCTGTTTCTGATGTCATTTAGAAAAAAAAAAAAAAAAAAAGAATCCTGCTTTCCCCAAAGTTGGTTTAGGAAGCATTCTCCTCAGTAATCTCCTCAGGGGACGCCTACTCCTATTCAAAAAAAGGTTCCTTGTAAAATGTTGCACGTGACTTAACCATGTTCGAGTTGACATATCTGGCTGGCAATGACTCAGATTGCCTTTTACACAATAACATCTCCATAAATTATGGAGAAAAAGTTTTCTGTATGCCTGAAAGTGGAATTTTTTTCATAAGTTGACATTTTAAATAAGCAGTTTTATGTGTCTATAAACGTGTGCACATTTGTTTAGCAGTCCTTGGGTAAATTCCAGCTGATGGACTCCACTATCATGCAAAAACTGGCAACATCAACAACACACACAGACAAAAACAGGAGTATTTTAGAATGGGATCCAGATTCCTATTGATACCAGCATAGCTGAGGCCTTACAGAGCACATGTTCTCACATTTCTAACCAGACAAAGGAGACATAATGTATGGTGATGAAATTTCAGAAGAGGAACATAAGAAAAGCACAGACAAAATAAGGTGACAGAAAGAGTAGAAGAGAAGATGTGTGTGATTAGCTGGGAATGATCCAGTACTGGTGGCAAACAGCATGAATTACACATGTGTGTGTATTTGTGTGTGTGCTCCGATAACTCTGGAACTCTAGGGTTCAGAATATACTGCTTTGAAAATAATGGAGATTCATTTGTCAAGATGTGTATATATATATATATAGCATTCCATATGCTATATGGCTCTTGTGGCAACCAGGTAAGTTTGGATTTGCTTCCACTTGTTGTTTCCCAATGAGTGGAAATAGGAATTCTTTCCAACATTTGCTTTTTTTAATCAAACAAAAAACCCAGGATACCTGCGTATTAGTAAATACATAATTATATCTTATTTTTCATACAGTGAGTACTTCTAATCCCAATTCTGAGGGACAGAGAACAAGCATCATCAGTAAACTTAAACATACATTTAAGTTTAAATATATAACTTCATTTTATTTGGTTAGACTATTTTTGGTTGTAAAGGAGGGTAAAGGTAATATTAAAGTATTTACCTTACAATGCAAAAATGTCCTGAGGAAGAAAAAAAGGTGTACAGAGTGTGTGTGTGTGTATGGGTGTTTGTGCGTGACAGGTGGTGAGGGAGTGAACAGGTCAGTGACAAAACCAAGCTAGCACAGAGGCGGGGTATAGAGGGGTGGGTCCAAGCTCAGAATGGCCATCCGAGACCATTGGCTATAAAAGAGGAACTCAGTCCTCTCAGCTTCACAGGCACTCAGGAAATTCTACCAACTGTGTGTGTGTGTGTGTGTTTGTGTCATTTCTCACAGTCTCTTCAACCTGTGACAAGAAGACATGGGCTGGCAAAAGCATTATCTGGATAAACTGTCCCGCTTCTTCCAGATCCGCAACCTGCTGCTTCGTCAAGCCCTGGCAGAGTGTCTTGGCACTCTCATCCTTGTGGTAAGTGCATGTTTGTGTGTGGAAGCGTAAGAATGTGTGCACCTGTGTCTGTGCGTGTATGCATGGAATTCATGTATAATCTCAACACAACATTAAAACAATATTCATCCTTTAAATAATGCTATCTATTATGAATAACCCCTGCTCACCTGTTATATACATATATATGTGTGTGTGTGTTTGTGTGTAGGATCCCAGAGGCGCAACCTCACCCTTTCTTCACATAAAAAGGAGTTATATATGTGCACATGAACATGGAAGTTAATACATGCAAAGTAATGATGATAATTCAGTATGAGGAACAGCACATTTGTTATTGTTGTTTTTGTTTTCAGTATCAGTATTAAAGACAGAGGCCGACAAAAGATGAAATAGAATTTTATCTTGCATTGTCTCAAACATAAAGGTTAAAATAGGCATCAAAACAATAACTGTGAGGTGGACAACTTTTGCTTGCTAACTGAAATATATAGATATACTGTAGAAATATAGACTCCAGAGTATACCATTAAAAGTTGTTTATTTTGAAATGACGCCAAGAATAAAATGGATTTTACAGTTAATAATTTAAATTCTAGCAGGCAGCGTATTCTTTTAATGACTAAACATGATTAATCTTGCAGCACAATGTGATCTGTAAACCTGATAATAACCTGATAATAAACTCACAGAAGCAGGCTACCCCTGATTAAAATATCCCGTGTATGTACATATAAGAAGATAAGATAAGATAAGATAAGATAAGATAGAACTTTATTAATCCCTCGGGTGGGTTCCTCTGGGAAATTCGACTTCCAAAAAAAGCACAGCAACGACCGAAGTTACAGTTACAGAACTGTTATATATATATATATACACACACACACACACACACACACACACACACACACACATATATAAATACAGAGACAAATATAAATAAAATATACAAAGGGGATAAATAGAATAAATAGGAATAAAAAATAAAAATACAAGTGAATTGCACATTTCAAGTATTGAGTCTATTGCACTGTTGACTATTTACAAAAAGTATTGCACAAGGTATTGTACAGTGAGGTGCAGAGGCACTGCAGCTTAGTTGTTCCCCCCTCCTTTGTCCTCCTGTTTCCCCTCCCTCTCCCCTCCAGAGAGGAGTTAAACAGTCTGATGGCGTGTGGGACAAAGGAGTTTTTAAGTCTGTTAGTTCTTGTCTTTGGGAGAAGCAACCTGTCACTGAACAGACTCTTCTGATTGTTTATGGCCGTGTGCAGAGGATGCCCAGCATTGTCCATAATGTCCATCAGTTTCTTTAATGTCCTTTTCTCTGCCACTGTCACCAGAGTGTCCAGCTTCATGCCGACCACAGAGCTAGCCCTCCTGATCAGTTTCTCCAGCCTGGATGAGTCCCTCTTTGCTGTGCTGCTCCCCCAGCACACCACAGCATAGAAAAGTACTCCAGCAACCACCGACTGATGATCTACTGATGATCTACATTTGTTTTGAGCACTTTGGATTGATCTATGTTAAATCATTATGGGAAATTAGAAATATTTGACCTGTAATGGTGTAACTCTTGGTGTGACTACTGATAGTACACAAAGGTGTGGTGAAGTTATTCATCAGGACACGTTCAGTGACAGAATAATAGGTGCCACATTTTTCTTATGCAATAATATCTTGCGTAAAAATTCCTCTTTCTTCTTAATTTTTGTTTGTGATTTTCAATGCCTCCAGATGAACTCATGTTCACTGGGTGTGTGCAGCCGTGCGTGTTTTAATATTGTCTGAAATTCATGGTAGATTTGCTCACAAATTGACCATTGCATATGGAAAAAATTAGTTCTAGTCAAAGGCATTTAAAATATGTCATGAACTGACTGAGTAACTTTTCTGTTAGTATAGCGTGCTTAAATGCCTCATCACTGAGTCTAAACTGGCTTTGACCTTGGAAGCCATTTAGCAGCAGCAGCATCAGCAGCAGATTGTGTCTTTGGTTGCCACTGGTGTGCTAAACCCATGTGAAGGTGGAATCCATTTTCCACTTCAAAAGCAGTCTGCTTTCATCTGGAGAGTAGCTGTTGGAATTCCTCTAAGGCTCTTCATCCTGATTTTAAAAAGATCCCACAGAGACCGGTTTCAGGCCTCTCACTCCCAGACAAATCCTAAGTGTCTGTTTCAGTTGGCTGACTGCTCTGCAGTTCTTTTATAAGCTCCCTGACTGTGCTAACATTTGGCACTATAGATGTATGAAATGCTGAATCGGCAACTTGAATGTTTGTTGCTGGGTTGCAGTTAAGCTACATTATGACAGAAACATATGAAGTAACTGTAATTTGTGAAAAGAGCACAGAATCACTGAATATGAGCACTTCTAGAAGTGCTTCTGCAAGCTGGAAGTAGCCCTCCCTGTGTCCAAATTTAGTATCAGATTTAAATGAGACCTTTCTGGTGGAATGCGATCTAAATCAGGAAATGGACACTCACAAGCTAATGGCTGATCATTTGTAATCCAGTGCCTATGACATTAAGAAGTATCAAAAAGACTTTGTTCACACTCCTAAAAATAAAACAGCTAAGCACAATTCTAGCATAAGACTCAGCTATATCCTATTTTTCCAGCAACGGCTGGTCTCATCGTAGGAGGAGAGTTTACACTGAGCACAGTGATAATGAGCACTCCTCAGGCGCCAGTCCCTCTAAAGGCGGTTCCCTCAGACTAACCTCAACGTCATCTGATCTCAGTGAAAAGAATCCTCTTCATGGGGCTTAGAGCACAGAAGCCTAAGCATGGACGCTTACATACTACACTTACAAGCACATCCAAAGAACACTCATGGATATATGCACAAATATAATCACGAGGTACTCTGAACACACAGTTTGACATATCCTGTTTGGTGCTGTTCCATCCAGCCATCCATCCATCTTCTTCCACTTATCTGGGGCCAGGTCGCAAGGGGCACCAGCCTAAGCGGAGGGGCAAGACCTCCCTCTCCCCAGCCACCTCGTCCAGCTTATCCAGGGGAACATCAAGGCGTTCCCTGGCCATCTGAGGGATATAATCTCTCCAGTGCGTCCTTGGTCTGCCCCAGGGCCTCCTCCCGGTGGGACGTGCCCGGAACACCTCACCCTGGTGCTGTTGATAAAGAAAAACGTTCCCAAACCATCTTTATCCTCTTTCCAAGTGGATTAGGACTTGTTTTTCCCCCTTCTTGGATAAATCACTTGGGAATAATGACAGTTCCCCTCCGATCAAGGTCAACATACTGACCTTTCTGTACATGTAGTGTAGTCTTCTCCTGCCTGCCCTTGTTAAAACAATGGATTTCATTCAGAGCAGGTCTCATTCAGTGGGTTTTTGTTTTACAGGTCTCACAAATAATGATCACATTCTTTAATCTCACCTTGACTGACTAACAGGGCCTCTAATGTACAATACTTATATTGTGAGATGCTGAGTATGGTTGATGTCGTACACAAAACTTTGTAAAGTCTTGATATGCAGAATGCATTTCTCAGAGCAATTGGAAAGGTTTTCTTCATTTCAAACAAAAGTCAATGCAACAAACGGACAGAAAACATTTAGTCAAATTTAAATAGACCCATTTAAACAAAAACACACATTGAATTTTTCATTATATTAACTGTTCTACAAGAGAAACAACCAAAAACTAGTGTATTCATTTATTGGGACCCAATTGAACTTGATTTCTCTGCTCTCTCTCCAGATGTTTGGCTGCGGTTCTGTGGCCCAGTTGGTGTTGAGTGGTGGTTCCCATGGTATGTTCCTTACTGTCAACTTTGCCTTCGGCTTTGCTGCTACGTTAGGCATCTTGGTCTGTGGCCAAATATCAGGTAAGCAAACTGATTTATTGATGTTTATGTTATGTAACATGTATTTAGAGCTTTTTTTGTTTTACTTTAGGCAAGGGTGTGATTTTGTGTGATTATGGACTGCACACACTGACATAATGTCAACATCTGCATTTGCAGGCGGCCATCTCAACCCAGCAGTAACTTTTGCCTTGTGTCTGCTTGGAAGAGAGCGCTGGAGAAAGTTTCCCATGTACTTCCTCTTTCAGACAATTGGTGCTTTCTTTGGTGCTGCTATTATTTTTGGCATGTACTATGGTAAGTGAAGACTTCTAGTGATGAGTCAGAATTATCTTATTATATAATTATTAGATAAATATACAATATATATATACACTCAACAAAAATATAAACGCAACACCTTTGTTACTGCTCCCATTCCCCATGGGATGGACGTAGAGACCTAAAATTCATTCCAGATACACAATATAACCATCCCTCCCAAACAGTGGTCACAAATCAGTCCAAATGTGTGGTAGTGGGCACATCTGCCATATTGAGATAATCCATCCCACCTCACAGGTGTGCCACATCAGGATGCTGATCTGACATCATGAGTAGTGCACAGGTGTACCTCAGACTGCCCACAACAAAAGGCCACCCTGGAATGTGCAGTTTTGTCTCACAGCAAAATGCCACAGATGCCACAAGCAATGAGGGAGCGTGCAACTGGCATGCTGACAGCAGGAATGTCAACCAGATCTGTCGCCCGTGCATTGAATGTTCATTTCTCAACCATAAGCCGTCTCCACAGGCGTTTCAGAGAATATGGGAGCACATCCAACCGGCCTCACAACCGCAGACCTCGTGTAACCACACCAGCCCAGGACCTCCACATCCAGCAGGTTCACCTCCAAGATCGTCTGAGACCAGCCACCCAGACAGCTGCTGGAACAATTGGTTTGCACAACCAAACAATTTCTGGGGAAAACATGGAATAAAACTGTCAGAAACCGTCTCAGGGACGCTCAACTGCATGCCCGTCGTCCTCATCGGGGTCTTGACCTGACTCCAGCTCGTCGCCGTAACAGACATGTGTGGGCTAATGCTCACATTCGATGGCGTCTGGCACGTTGGAGAGGTGTGCGCTTCACGGATGAATCATGGTTCACATTGTTCAGGGCAGATGGCAGCTGAGAATGTCCCAGTTCTTGCATGGCCAGCATACTCACCGGACATGTCACCCATTGAGCATGTTCGGGATGTGCTTGACCGGCGTATACGACAGCGTGTACCAGTTCCCACGAATATCCAACAACCTCGCACAGCCATTGAAGTGGAGTGGACCAACATTCCACAGGCCACAATTGACAATCTGATAGACTCCATGCGACGATGTGTTGCACTGCATGAGGCAAATGGTGGTCACACCAGATACTGACCGGTTCTGGGTCCCCAGACCCCCAATAGCGCAAAAAACTGCACATTCCAGGGTGGCCTTTTGTTGTGGGCAGTCTGAGGTACACCTGTGCACTACTCATGATGTCAGATCAGCATCCTGATGTGGCACACCTGTGAGGTGGGATGGATTATCTCAATATGGCAGATGTGCCCACTACCACACATTTGGACTGATTTGTGACCACTGTTTGGGAGGGATGGTTATATTGTGTATCTGGAATGAATTTTAGGTCTCTACGTCCATCCCATGGGGAATGGGAGCAGTAACAAAGGTGTTGCGTTTATATTTTTGTTGAGTGTATATAATTATCATATCTTATTATTTAAGCAGCAACAACAGCAATAATTAAAAAAAAAAAAATCTTATTATTTGGATCCCATTAGATGCCCTGTGGGACCATCCTGCAAGTTTTAATGTGACTGGACCTGACGCCACAGCTGGCATCTTTGCTACTTATCCTGGAAACCATCTCACCCTTGTCAACGGTTTCTTTGATCAGGTAGTCTTTTGAAATGCAAACTGGTTTTATACACAAATTTTAAGAACAGAATATAGATGGGATTCCCTCTTACATTTCATTTTTACCACACAGATTATTGGCACAGCAGCACTGATAGTTTGCATTCTGGCCATTGTGGATCCTCACAACAACCCTATCCCCCAAGGGCTGGAGGCCTTCACTGTGGGATTTGTGGTTCTGGTCATTGGATTGTCTATGGGCTTTAATTCTGGCTATGCAGTGAATCCTGCCAGAGACCTCGGACCACGTCTTTTCACCGCTATAGCTGGTTGGGGGAGTGAGGTTTTCACGTCAGTGGACAGATTTGAACTACTTTTCCTTCACATTGCCTTTACAGTGATCCCTACTAACACTTACTAACTCTTATTCTGTCTCTGTCCAGGGTTAGACAAGGCTGGTTCCTGGTCCCTGTTTTTGCTCCATTCCTCGGTACCTTCATTGGTGTAATGATATACCAGCTGATGGTTGGTTTCCACATGGAAGGGGAAGTACGTGACAGGAAAGAGAGCACAGAGCAGGAGACTGTCCGACTCACCAATGTGACTTCCAAAGACAACTCCAGAGAGGCTGTGAAAGAAAGAAATGAGTGTTAGTCCGTTAGAGAGATGTCACTTAAAAAAAACATGCACTAAATACATAGTATCCCACCCTCACTTACTTCCTGACACAGCTATTGTTCTCAAACAATTGTTTCTGTTGGGACTTCTCCCCAGATAGATGTCAGGTTACCTTCTGTACAGTTGCATGTTTATGTGTCATAGTTTAGAGACTGACTGTGTGAATTTAAATATGAATTCAGAAGCAAAGAATTACATTAATTCTTTTATGACATGAACTTTCAGATTTTAGTATCTACAACACCAGACTTAACAGTATTGTATGCTTTACACCAATTTAATTTTAGATAATCTTTTTATGGAGTTTTACATACTTTATATTCTGTATATACTTAGTTAGATTAAAATATTTTTAAAAATCCTGTTCTGTGCTTTTCTCAGCCCATTTCAGTGGGATATTAAAACAATCAAACATAAGCATGTTCAAACATTTGTCTATCTTGTCTATATAATGAAAGTAGTACATTTCACTTAATGTAGGCGCCACTCAGTGACATTATCATACCTGTGCAAACTGCTGCCTCTGTTATCTTGGGTAGAGAGATTGTAGCGAGGGTTATAGGGCTATAATCTTTCTACCCTTTACAAAGACAATCTTGAAGTAACTAAATCTGCTTCTTTCTTATATCCACACGTGTTTCATTTTTGACCAAATTTTCTAAATAAATGTTATTTAAAGATATTAAATTCCATTTCCATGCTTGAAACTAGTGTGAAAAAAAGTCTTATTTCATAGAAACATATTGCCTACGTTCATCGGTGTCTATTGATGGGTGTGTTTTTTATATCCTTTTTGTCCTTTACTAGGTGCCAGACTGGACAGTGACTCTTTAAATTTTGTATGTAGGTTGAGGGGAAATGCTTTTGAATGATTGCAGTAAAGTTCTCCTTTTTGTTTTTGCATAACGTAAGTGTGGTTCATGTTACTCTCCTGATATTCCTTTTTCCTGTTTGTCAGAAGTGCTTCTCATTTCTGAACGTGACTGTACTCTGATTACATGAGATAAAAAGTACAAAACATTGTCATAAAAATAAGCTAAAGTGACACATAAAGGTTCACTTCTCAGACAGACTAGCTTGCGCCTATCCCCTTCTGACAAACTAAATATATATCTTACAATAATGAACAATTGTGGGAGCAATGTATAAAAGAGTAATTCAGTACTTTGCCCTTCATACTCACTGTTTTCACTATAGGGCTACCAACAACGCCACCTTTGGAATTTCACCCAAAGAAATAAGTACTAACACCAGTAAGGTACACAGGTTTGTTCCACTAATATGAGGCAGGAGATGTGATTTCACAATTAAAAGTTATACTTCGTTACTCAAAGAAAACTTTTTTAAAAACTCTACACATTCAACCATAACGGGAATGGGGGTTGGTGTTCAGAACTGAGGATGGTCAACTTGACGGGGAGACGATTTCAACAAATAAAAAAGATAAATAGATCACCCCAGACACTTGTGAGCATGCACTCAACTGCGAAGAGAATCTGGCACCAACCACACACACAGCACATAATAACAGTCAGCTGGGAAACCCTCCACCACCTTCAGCTCTCAGCCTGGAAGCAAAAGGGACGAAATCAGCAGGTTTATACACAAAAAAAGGATAAATTATACGTTAAACTTAATATTAACAAAATCCTTTCACAATTTACCTAACAACCGTTCCTTAACAAAAACTACAAAAGTTAAACAATACTTGATAAAATAAAAACAGTTCAAAATGAACCCCACCTCAGACACACAACCCATATACATTAAAATATTTAAGGCCCGGGTTAGGGAATCAAACTCAGTCGCTGCTCAACCAGCAGAATTTGTGCTTGTTTGTGCTTTTTCTGCCTTTAGGATTGTATTTTCTCTCTTCACTCACTAAGGTTAATTATGGAGTTCCACAGGGTTCAGTGCTAGGACCAGTTCTGTTTACATTATACATGCTTCCCTTAGGCAGCATCATTAGAAGGCATAGCATACATTTTCACTGCTATGCAGTTTACACTCAACTTTATCTTACGATGAAGACAGATAACACACACCAATTAGTTAAACTGCAGGAATGTCGTAAAGACATAAAGACCCAGATGAACTCTGATTTTCTGCTTCTTAATTCAGATAAAACTGAGGTTATTGTACTTGGCCCTGAAAATCTTAGAAATATGGTATCTAACCAGATTCTTACTCTGGATGGCATTACCTTGTCCTCCAGTAACACTGTGAGGAATCTTGAAGCCATTTTTGACCAAGACATGTCCTTCAATGCACATATTAAACAAATATGTAGGACTGCTGTCTTCTATTTATGCAATATCTCTAGAATTAGAAATATCCTGTCTCAGTGTGATGCTGAAAAACTGGTTTATGCATTTATTACTTCTAGGTTGGACAACTGTAATTCATTATTATCAGGATGTCCTAAAAACTCCATGAAAAGCCTTCAGTTAATTCAAAATGCAGCAAGAGTACTGACAGTGACTAGAAAGAGAGAGAATATTTCTCCGATACTGGCTTCCCTCCATTGGTTCCCTGTTAAATCCAGAATTGAATTCAAAATCCTGCTCCTCACATACAGTGATATGCAAAAGTTTGGGCACCCCTGATAATTTACATGTTTTTCCTTCATAAATCATTGGTTGTTTGGATCAGCAATTGCATTTAAAGATATCATATAGCAGACAAACACAATGATATTTGAGAAGTGAAATTAAGTTTATAGGATTTACAGAAAGTGTGCAAAATTTACTTAAACTAAATTAGACAGGTGCATAAATTTGGGCAGCCTTGCTGTTTTATTGTTTTGAATACCTTTAGCACTGATTATTGAAACATAAAATTTGTTTGGTAAGCTCATTGACCCTTGACCTACATACACAGGTAAATCCAGTCATGAGAAAGGGTATTTAGGGTGGCCAATTGCAAGTTTTTCTCCTCTTTGCATCTTCTCTCGAGAGTGGCTACATGGGAGCCTTAAAACAACTCTCAAATGACCTGAAAACAAAGATTGTTCAACATCATAGTTTAGGGGAAGTATACAAAAAGCTATCTCAGAGATTTCAACTGTCAGTTTCCACTGTGAGCAACATAGTGAGGAAATGGAAGACCACAGGGACGGTTCTAAGGCCTAAATCTTAGATAAGCAGAGGCAAATGATGATGAGAACAGTCATAGTCAACCCACACACCAGCTCCAAAGACCTGCAACATCATCTTCCTGCAGATGGTGTCACTGTGCATCGTTAAACTATTCAGCGCACTTTGCACAAGGAGATTCTGTACGGGAGAGTAATGCAGAAGAAGCCTTTTCTGCACACATGCCACAGAGTCGCTTGAGGTATGCTAAAGCACATTTGCACAAGCTTCATTTTGGAATAAGGTGCTGTGGACTGATGAAACTAGAGTTATTTGGGCATAACACGAGGCCATACACGTGGTGGAAACAGAACACAGCTTTCCAAGAGAAACACTTGCTGCCCACAGTAAAATGTGGTGGCGGTTCCATCATGCTGTGGGGCTGTGTGCCCAGTGCAGGTACTGGGAATCTTGTTAAAGTTGAGGGTCGCATGGATTCCAGTTGATATCAGCAGATTCTTGAGAACAATGTTCAAGAATCAGTGACAAAGTTGAAGTTGCGCCATGGCTGGATATTTCAATAAGACAATGACCCTAAACACTGCTCAAAATCTACTAAGGCATTCATGCAGAGGAACAAGTACAACATTCTGGAATGGCCGTCTCAGTCCCCAGACCTGAATATTATTGAAAATCTATGGTGTGACTTAAAGCAGGCTATCCATGAAACCATCAAACCTGTCAAATCGTTACACTTCTCAAATATCATTGTGTTCATCTGCTATATGGTATATTTAAATGAAATTGCTGATCCAAACAACCGATGATTTATGAAGGAAAATCATGAAAATTATCAAGGGTGCTCATACTTTTGTAATAACACTGTACAACGTCTTAAATAATCATGCCCCATCTTATCTTAATGACCTTATAGTACCACATAACCCCATTAGAGCACTTTGCTCTTTAGTTAGGGCTGGATCAGGTGACCCTGAATCCTCCTTTAGTTATGCTGCAATAGGTGTAGGCTGCTGGGGGATGCCCGTGATGCATTGAATTTTCTTTTTCAGTCACCTTTCTCACTCACTATGTCTTAACAGACCTCTCTGCATTGAATCATACTTGTTATTAATCTCTGACTCCCTTCCACAGCATGTCTTTCTCCTGTTTTCCTTCTCTCACCCCAACGAGTCGTGGCAGATGGCCCGCCCCTTCCTGAGCCTGGTTCTGCCAGAGGTTTCTTCCTGTTAAAAGGGAGTTTTTCCTTCCTGAAAACAGCCTATATTTTCAAATGGATAGGTTTATACCTTTTTCTTTTTTCTGTCTTAATGACAGATGTTAACATCTGAATTTTATTGAGTCGGCCTGTTTTTTTTTGGGGGGGGGGGGGGTTCTGCATTAGCTGGCTTCACAGTTGGAAATAACTATTATGACAACAGCCGTTATCAGCTTTCTTATGTTGCTTTTTCCGTTTCAGACACTCTTTGCGCTCATAAGGTGCCTTTCATGCATCACATGACTCTTCTTCAACACAAACTAATCCCTAGGAGGGCGATCTACACCAGAGACTTTGATAAAATGTACACTACATGCCCCAATTTTTTCCAGTTATTTATTACAATTCAACTTGTTTAAGTCCAGTGAATAGCTTGAAATGGTACAAAGGGAAGTGGTGAACTGCCAGAGGTTTAAAAAAAAGTAACGTTAAAAGTGAAAAATTCTGTACATGTCCAAACTATACAAAAGACCTTTTACAGGGAACACAAAATGGGTTAACAATTTAAAGCTGTTCTGCAGCAATGGTTGATCGAACCTTGAAAGCTGGCGCTACTAATTCCTACAGGTGTTCCAACTTTTCTGGATTACTTACAACCCCCTCTTGTCTGCACAAAAGCAGTGTTGGAACAGACTGTGGTACCATACCCTTGTGAGCATCAGGTGAACAGTATTGTATTGCAGGAAAGAGGCAAGTAACAATGGAAGAGAGACACACCATCATAACACTTAAAAATGTAGGTCTTTCCTAAAGAGAAACTGCCAAATTCAAGGTGTCAGTACAATTTCCTTCACCATCAAAGGCACTCAGAAACTGGTCCAAACTCTGACAGGAAGCCACAACTGATAATACAAAGCCACAACTGAATCAGAGGACAAGTTTCTGAGAGTTAACAGCTTGCGTGATAGGTGGCTCACAGGGCAACACTTTCAAGCACAGTTTAATAGTGGTCATAGTAAACAAGTCTCAGGTTCAACTGTGAGGAGAAGACTTTAAGTTGCAGGTTTGACAGGACGAGTGTGATGGTTTGGGGCTGTTTTGCTGGATTCAGGGTCATTGTCTTGTACAGAGTCAGAGGCACCCTGAACCAAAATGGCTACTGCGGCATTCTGCATTGCCATGCAATACCCTCTGGTATGCACCTACTTGGTCAGAGGTTCATCCTAAAGCAAGATAATGACCCAAAGTCCAAGCTAAGCCAGAATTACCTCAGGAAAAGAGAACAAGATGGTAAGTTTGAAAAGATGGAGTGTCTAGCACAGTCTCCAGACTTAAACCCCATCGAGCTGGTTTAGGATGAAATGGACAGAAGAGTGAAAGCAAAGCAACCTACAAGTGCCACACGTTTATGGGAACTTCTGCAACACATGTCGGAAGAACTTTCTGAAGAATATTTGATTTCTATTGTAGAACGAAAGCCACGGGTGTGTTCAGCTGTTATTTCTGCCAAAGGTGGCTACTTTGATCTGTCAAAAGTTTAGAATACATTTTGGTCTATAAATTGATTCAGCAATTTCTTTTTTTTTTTAACTCCAATTGCTTATTTGTATCATGCTTTCATTAGAGACATTAATCTGCAGAATTTTCAATTAAAAAAAGACTGGAAAAATTGGGGTGTTCTAAAACCTTTGACTGGTAGTGTATATACAAAAGTCTATAACTGTGGCAAAAAGATGAGATTAATCCAGCAGAAAATCATTAATCTAGTGATCTAGGAAACACTGGTAAAATAAACATTGCAATTTTATTATCAGAACACTGAGTGCGCTCTCAATGCTGCTCTTTCTTCTTAAAATGATAGCTGGACATCATAGCTCTGAAACTTAAAAATGAAAACATTTAAACATTAAATGTTACCGTCCCTTAGATTTGAAGAGGTGCTCGTGAGGTTTTCTAGTTGCCACAATTCTTAGCAGTGGATACAAATCAAGTATAAAAACTTTTATACATCTTCAGCGTCACCAAATGAATCCAAGCAAAAGATCACATTTATTTGTCCATGAAAAAAAAACAACCTGCTTTTACTGGCCATAAAAATGCTGCTTGTTCTAGCAGGTCCTCTACCTTACAAGAAGTTTTGGAGTAATCATAGAGGTGAGACACATAAGCTTTTAGTATTACATCTACCGCCAGTGAAAGCTCGAGTTAAAGAAGGAACCCTTCTACCCAAAACAGAATGTTTTCATGCTAAAACAATATAATACTTTCAATATAACATTTCACATACCAAGTATATTCATTCATTATTACATGGTTTGGTACCGAATGTACCTATTGAATCCCCATTATATCCTTTAAGCCACACTATTTGCTCATGCTGGAGTTTTATCAAAGCATTTGCAGCTGGCTAGACTTACCAGCTAGACAACATTTTTTCACAGGAAAGATGAAATACAGATATCAGAGACATTGACAAATGCACAGATGTTTTAACCTAATATCATAATGTCTGTCAGTATGGATTAAAGCAAAGAAGAAGTAAACAAAGTAAGAACACTATATGAATTCCCCGGGTAAGTTCAAAGAACTTGCACTCTATGTTTGAGCAATAAAAATGTTTTCACACATGAACAGACACTTATGGTCTGTTTTGCTATGCGTAGTATGGAACATGTTGGTACCATGTGCAGGCCATGTGTGATAAATGCTATATACCCTAAAGCTCCAGAGGTTATAGTACTTCAATACTTTGGCCAAGGCTAACCTGTGATTCAGTGATTTATTTCTCCACATGATCATCAACAACAGAATATTTAAAGGCTATGGAAAATGCAATAACCCAGATACCTAAAATGCAGCACAAAGCACATTTAAAACTCAGCAGTATTTCAGTGTGTAATCTTAAAATATTTGAAGCCTTGTGTTTTGCCTGTAAATCACAATTAGTATCAAAGTGAACAATGTGTGTGTGTGTAGTGTGTCTATGTATTTGGAATATCCAGTTTTAAATCTGCAAAAAATGTTGGGATGATGTGTAAAATGCAAATAGAAATAAAATGCAATGATTCACAAATATCATACAACCATGAATTAGTCACAATAAAACACAGAAAGCAAATTTATGTTTAAAATGTTTACATTTATATTAAATGAGACATTTTACTATTCAATTAGAAAATATTAGCTCCTTTGTAACTTAATGGGAACAGCCTGTCTCAGAAAGGTTGGGATGGGGGTAAGAAAAAAGACTCGATAAGTAAATGGTACTAAATAGAAATATCTGGAGAGAGATTTTGCAACTAACTAGGATAATTGGCAACAGGTTAGCAAGACTAGGTCATGAACATCTTAGGCGGAGGTTCAATAATGGCATCTAAAAAACATAATGTTCCACCATGGAAAAATTCTGACAAGTTTTAATTCATTATCTACTGTAAATATATCAAAAGTTACCAAGAATATGAGAAATCTAAATCAATACATGATCCTCCGTCCCTCAGATTGTATTGCATCAAAAACAGGCATGGTGTTGTCACGATAATCACTACATGGGTTTAGGATCATTTGCAGAAATCACACAGTTTGCCAACCACAAATTCAGGTTAAAGGTCTGTCATTCAAAGAAGAAGCCACATGTGAACATTTCTTTATAGCTGTTTCTGTTCCTTCCTTCTAATCGTCTCCTATTTTCTAATCATAGACAGCTGTGAAATGAACTGGTGAACTGGTGTGGACAGTATGGAAACACTGTCCAACACAGCTGATTCAAATTACCAAATTACCTCCTCGACATGTTTTGGAGTTCTCCAGAGGCCTGGTAATGAACTAAGCATTTGATTCAGGTGTGTTGACCAGCCCTGGAGTTCCCCACCCCTGGTCTAATGGCTCATTAGTATTTATATAATCTGCTTTTTTTTTTTAAATGTGCAGTGGTGTCATGAATTGTTGTGTCATCATTTTTTTACTGTCTGATGTGATATAATCAATATGGGATGAAAAGCAAATGGTTTTATGTTCCACCAATCATCTATCGTTTATCCAAAGCCAGGTACCATCAATCCTGTATTGTGTTAAATATTGCAACCGTTTTGATGGTGCTCTGTTTTTTCAACCAGCACTAACAAATACAAATATGTTACATTGCAGAAGTTTGAAGAGCTCCATTGCTTCAAAACAACCAAGTAAAAAAATGAATTATATAATAAAACCTGTGAAAACTGGTAATCCTCCAGGTACTGAAAGTGCTGACTAACTCTCTCACACACCTCTTTTTCATGCATGTCACCACCAGCCACCACCTATAAAGACTTTGCACACAGTTTCGCACACAGGCGGTGATACATTTTCCATTGTTTTCTCTCAGTACTCGGGCAGACTGGATTTAAAATGACAATCACTCGGTGTCAACACTTTCACTAAAAGATGTTTGAAGGTGTGCACATGAGCCATGCTAAATTAAGGGTGTATCTATAGGTCAGTGTAGCCAGACAATGTTATTACAATCATTTCTACACTATGTCTGTAAATGACCTGAAATAAATTGTGAATCTGAAATCATTACTTCATCCTCTCACATGCTTTTATTTCAAGTCCACATATTTTGTTTTTGAATTATTTTTAATGCAAGAAATTTGTGGTTTTACTGTTGCCAGTGATTGATTACCTAGCGGCAATCCCTTTTTAGATAAATGCAATCATATTACAAAAACCTGGACAGATTTACCTGTGACCTGTTTTAGGGTGGGACTCAGATACGAAAAGAATTGTTTGAGTCTTTCTGGTGTAGCAATACATAGAAGTCATGCCAGCATAAACAAATTCTAAGAGTTATAATAGAGTTTTTTCTTTACTTATGATGAAATGATTTGTTAAAATATACTGTAGCAAAAAACAAAAACAAAAAACCCAACAACTGAGAAGACGGTTTCTATGCCACTACAATATCAATATTTAAAAGGAGTTGGCTTCACTTTTGGCATAGATTAGTGGCACTGTGGCTGTTATCTTTCAAAGATAAAAAATATCTTGGGTTTGTTGAAGTTGCTTCATAATACCTCCCTGGGTTGGGTTTAAGGCCAATCCAATACAAGCATGAAAAGCTGTAAGCTGTAGAAGCAAAATTGTTGACACATTTCACCAAAAGAGAAAAAAAAAATATATATATAACCTCCAATTTTTAATCTGGCATGTGGATGTGGTTTGGAACAGGGGATGGATTGCTGTATTTTGTTCAGTAAACTTTGTGCTCTGTCATTAGGATAAACACAACCACGGCAGGAGAGCTGCAAGACTTACTTTCTCTGATGGAAGAAAAAGGATATATTTGTACATTTAAAGCACATAGAAAACTTGTGAGTGCATTTTTGCAAAACAGAAGTTTTATATATTGTTCAGTTTCTTTGTTCTCTTGTCAAATTCTTTTCCCCTGACACTGTCTGGTCTACACACAGATCTATCAAAAAGGAGGGATCAACAACAGCCAGGTCTCTTTGCACAAACACTTTTACATAGCCTTTGGTTTTGTCTTGTAGAACGACTCCTCCTGCTGGGAAGTTTCTGTGCCACAAGAAAATACCATGTTTTCTGTAACTTTTATTGTCATTATAAACTTCAAGATTCAAGAAGTTTATTGTCGTATACACTGCAAAACACAAATGGTTACACTGAGCAACGGTATTCTTACTTTGCACCAAATGCACCATAAATTGGCTGCAATGTTTGCATGCAACAAGACAAACCCCCTCTATAGGTGGTTTTCAGTAATTAGCCATAATTGTACAATATTTTATGTCAGCCATAACCATGCAGTATTTTTGAATCAGTTCCAAAAGTTTGTGATGCTGTTTAAAATGTAAATAAGAGCAGCAATTTAGAAATTTTGGAATACAACTAAAAAAGACAAAGTTAAATGGTAAATTACACTAGTGAAATACCTATAAGCATTAGGTAAATGGATATCTATGTTAATGGAAGTAAGCAACACTAGCCACCACTGGGCAGGGACGTCTAATCGTCGTAAAGCTTAGAACCTAGAAAAAACCACATATTACTTTCCCAAGTATTTATCCAATTGAAGGCTTAAGCCACTGCCATCTAACAAGCATTCCCTCAAGTATTTATACAAGAAATCACGAGAATCTTTTTTTCTATTGTGAAAGCATCATAAAATGTTAACGATTCTACTTTCTTGGGTTTTTTTTCTCATAACAATAAACTCCATTGAACATATCTCTATATAGATATAGTTATATACAGTGGGGCAAAAAAGTATTTAGTCAGCCACCGATTGTGCAAGTTCCCCCACCTAAAATGATGACAGAGGTTAGTAATTTGCACCAGAGGTACACTTCAACTGTGAGAGACAGAATGTGAAAAAAAAATCCATGAATCCACATGGTAGGATTTGTAAAGAATTTATTCGTAAATCAGGGTGGAAAATAAGTATTTGGTCAATAACAAAAATACAACTCAATACTTTGTAACATAACCTTTGTTGGCAATAACAGAGGTCAAACATTTACTATAGGTCTTTACCAGGTTTGCACACACAGTAGCTGGTATTTTGGCCCATTCCTCCATGCAGATCTTCTCGAGAGCAGTGATGTTTTGGGGCTGTCGCCGAGCAACACGGACTTTCAACTCCCGCCACAGATTTTCTATGGGGTTGAGGTCTGGAGACTGGCTAGGCCACTCCAGGACTTTCAAATGCTTCTTACGGAGCCACTCCTTTGTTGCCCGGGCGGTGTGTTTTGGATCATTGTCATGTTGGAAGACCCAGCCTCGTTTCATCTTCAAAGTTCTCACTGATGGAAGGAGGTTTTGGCTCAAAATCTCACGATACATGGCCCCATTCATTCTGTCCTTAACACGGATCAGTCGTCCTGTCCCCTTGGCAGAAAAACAGCCCCATAGCATGATGTTTCCACCCCCATGCTTCACAGTAGGTATGGTGTTCTTGGGATGCAACTCGGTATTCTTCTTCCTCCAAACACGACGAGTTGAGTTTATACCAAAAAGTTCTACTTTGGTTTCATCTGACCACATGACATTCTCCCAATCCTCTGCTGTATCATCCATGTGCTCTCTGGCAAACTTCAGACGGGCCTGGACATGCACTGGCTTCAGCAGCGGAACACGTCTGGCACTGCGGGATTTGATTCCCTGCCGTTGTAGTGTGTTACTGATGGTGACCTTTGTTACTTTGGTCCCAGCTCTCTGCAGGTCATTCACCAGGTCCCCCCGTGTGGTTCTGGGATCTTTGCTCACCGTTCTCATGATCATTTTGACCCCATGGGATGAGATCTTGCGTGGAGCCCCAGATCGAGGGAGATTATCAGTGGTCTTGTATGTCTTCCATTTTCTGATGATTGCTCCCACAGTTGATTTTTTCACACCAAGCTGCTTGCCTATTGTAGATTCACTCTTCCCAGTCTGGTGCAGGTCTACAATACTTTTCCTGGTGTCCTTCGAAAGCTCTTTGGTCTTGGCCATGGCGGAGTTTGGAGTCGGACTGTTTGAGGCTGTGGACAGGTGTCTTTTATACAGATGATGAGTTCAAACTGGTGCCATTCATACAGGTAACGAGTGGGGGACAGAAAAGCTTCTTACAGAAGACATTACAGGTCTGTGAGAGCCAGAGATTTTCCTTGTTTGAGGTGACCAAATACTTATTTTCCACCCTGATTTACGAATAAATTCTTTACAAATCCTACCATGTGAATTCATGGATTTTTTTTTTCACATTCTGTCTCTCACAGTTGAAGTGTACCTCTGGTGCAAATTACTGACCTCTGTCATCATTTTAAGTGGGGGAACTTGCACAATCGGTGGCTGACTAAATACTTTTTTGCCCCACTGTACCTGTCTGCTCAAAAACTACACACACCCCATTCCAGTAGCTCATAGAACAACTTTTGGCAGCAACAATGTGAAGTATTTGTTTTCTGTATGACTTTCATTCTCTCACTCATTGTGAAGGAATTTTGGCCCATTCGTTTTTGCAACATTGCTTCAGTTCAGTTCTGAGGTTTGCTGGTATTCATTTGTGCAAAGTTCTCCTAAGGTCCCACCACAGCATTTCATTTGGAATGAGGTCTGGACTTTGTCTTAGCCACCATCATTTTCTGTTTTTTGTTTTTTGTTTTTAGACTTGCTGCTGTGCTTCTGATCATTATCCTGCTGCATGACCCAGTTTCAGCCAAGCTCACTCAACGACTGCAAGGTGTCCAGGTCTGACGGGGTAAAAAGGCTGTAAAACAAATACAAATCATCACCCAGCCATGCCTATCAGTATGACATGTTGTACTGATTTCACGTGTCCAAAGAAAATTGTTCCAGCAGTCTTGTGGTTTGATCAGCTGCAACTTGCTGCTGTGCTGCAAAACTTTTTTTTTTTTTTTACAGAGAAGAAGCTTTAATTAAAAGATTATTCTCTGAAAATAATTAATATTCTGTAAATTATGTGATGTAACACTTTTTTTCTTTCAGTTTCTCCAAGCATTGCAAAATCTGACACTGGGATGAATTTGCTAAAACATGGTAAATGGTAAATGGCCTGTATTTATATAGCGCTTTACTAGTCCCTAAGGACCCCAAAGCACTTTACATATCCAGTCATCCACCCATTCACACACACATTCACACACTGGTGATGGCAAGCTACATTGTAGCCACAGCCACCCTGGGGCGCACTGACAAAGGCTACCTATCCTATCAAGTGTGTTCTTTCACAGGACTACACAGATTCCTGTTTCAGATTTCTTTTGGATGTGATTGTATTTAGTGTAACAATTTAAACTTGCAAAAGTATTGAACCACCCCTTTTTTCTTATACCTTGTCTCTAATGAGACAGAGAGTTTTGTAATTTTTTATATTGTTATGAGCAATATTTCTCCAGGCTTTCTGAAGGTCTTCAAAGTTTTTCCTCGGACATTGGCTGTCTTTTTGCTCATTTTTAATCCAGTCATTGTATCTGACCATTTGTTTTTGTATCTTTAGGCACTTTGTTACTACCAGCACATAATTTGTTCCCATCTCTGATTTGAATGTAGGAAAAAAAAAAAAAAAAAAAGATATCACAGTTTGACAGGCATAAAATTGTTCGTCAATATTGTATCAGAAATGATCTCAGTGGTGACCCTTCCTTAAGAATGGAAACAGAGAAATCATGTACGGAGGAGGTAAAGAGGGAGGTACAATAGCAAGTGCCTACAGCCATCTGGAAAACATGGTGGAGGCTCTGTAATGGTTTTGTGCTGCATTTCAGCCAATGATGTCTGGAATTGTGAAAGCATTGATGGATTTATGAATCCAAAAAACTGCCATCAGATTTTGATTCACCATCCAACAACAGCTGTAAAGCATCTAATGAACAACAGCTTAACTTTTCAACATGACAATGACCCAAACACCAAAAGACTCCTCCCCAGAGCCTGGACCTGTGGGATCATCTTAAAGGAAGGAAAAAAGGTACCTAGCATCCAAAGAAGAGCCTTGAATGTCCTTCAAGAAGCTTGGTGAATTATTCCTGAATACTACTAAAAGAAATTACAAGAAAGCGAATGGTTGTCTGTCTCTGTGTGTTAGCCCTGCGACAGACTGGCAACCTGTTCAGGGTGTACCCCTGCCTCTCACCCTATGACAGCTGGGATAGGCTTCCGCAACCCTGAAAAGGATAAACAGAAGCGAATGGATGGAAACTCCTTAAAATAATACAGACTCTTTGCCTTTTATACTGCACGCATGTTTGCAAATCCTTTAATAAGTATAGCAGACATTTCCTGTTCTTTCTCACAGTGTACTACTACTACTACCAATACTTAATAACAATAATAATGATCATTTCAAACTATTTTAAGTATATTTATATAAGTACAGTATAGTATAGTCTATAAAATGCTGAGTGTACCTTTAAATTACTAAGTATTTAAAAAGTAAAGAAGTACTTGTTTTATTCCAATAGTGAATCTATATAAATAATGCATGTTTTATGTGTTTTAGCCACTCACCTATCAGCGTAAATACTGAAGAAAAGAGTCACACTCCCCAGGAACAGAGATAATAAACTTAACACCACCATTGCCATTTTCTAGGAAATCTCTATAAACATGTGTATGTGAATACAAACCAAAAAAAGCATCATTTGTTTTATGCAATTCATATTTACTCCTCTGCTAACTAGTAACTGCTGCAAATACATATCATCGGTTTTTGTCGAAACACAGTTTGAAAAAAAAACTTCTCTACATCCACTACAACCTTTGCTGTCTCTCTTATATTTGTCTCCATCTAGTGTTGGAAAAGTAAATATTGCTTTCTATAGTGTACAAACATCAACAATAAATCAAATATTTACATAAATAAAACTGGACATTCACTCTTCTATTAGTATTATTTTATTATTTTTATTTGCAGCTCTTACCACTGTCCACATGGAGAAAAATCATTGGATCTGCAGGGGATCTGGTGCTAAAATAAGAAGGAGTCAAATCTATATAAAAAAAAATATAGAATCATTATTATTATGTGACATAAGTGTATATTATACTTCATTTGGATTAAAAACAAATAACTGTTATAGCCAAGGGTTAAGTGTGACATGGGTAGTTTGGGTACTCTAATAGTATGACATTTATTTGTGTACAAACTGTGACCAGCTGATGTATGCTCATGCTCCAGTATTCAGTGCTCTTTGAGTATTTAGCATTTCAACAGTGAGATGAATAGACCTTTGAAAATAATTTCTCATCTTTCTCTGCTCTCTTTCTTAAATCTTTTTCCAGTTCTACACTGTAAATTTACAACTTTTTTCTCTCCTTTGAAAATTTAACAACTGCACATTTTCTTGCAGACACATTTTGTGAGACAAGCTTCACAAAAACAGTTTGTGTATTTGATGGTATCTCTTGAGCTTTATTTCAAGTTACTACTGCCACTTGCTGTTGTTACTCCATTTATGCACACTCCTTTGTCTGCACTATGAATACACCCCACGGATGAGGGAAAAAAAGATGTGTCAAAGGTGTAAGCAGTTATGGGATGTCATGTTTTTCTAATGACTGAGCAAATATCTCAATGCCATCACTAGAAGAACAACTTTAACTAAAGGTGCCAGAATACTACTTTAACCCCGATTGTAAGCCTAAACTATGTCTTGCATAAATTTATCTTATTGCAAGTCATTGTCTAAAACAGGCCCGAATAGGAGTGGTTCAATCAAAGACTTCTAAAATGGTTATGTGTTTACATGCACATACACAACACTGGGTAAATTATGGCTGAGATATTCTTACCTGTTTCATCCTGTCTGTATACATCAGATATATGACTGGAAAGAATCTCTGGTTCCAACGATTCCCCCAGATGTAGGTGAGGATTGATATTTTTATGTTGGCTGGTTTTGCCATTGCATAGCGTCTGGCTGTCAAGTGTTCTCCACCTGCTCCCCTGCTTCTAAAGAACCAGAGGCAAACGTTTTTATCTTTCAGCTTTGTGAAAACATTCAACAATATTCTCTAGCTTTTAAATGGTTCCAACACCATCATTAAGTTTGCAGATGACACCACGGTGATTGGCCTCATCAGTGACAACGATGAGGCCGCCTACAGGGAGGAGGTGGATCGTCTGGCTGAGTGGTGCGACACAAACAACCTGCTGCTTAACACCGAGAAGACCAAGGAGCTCATCGTGGACTACAGGAGGAATGCTGACCCACATCCACCCATCCACATTAAGGGGACGGCTGTGGAGCGTGTGAGCAGCTTCAAGTTCCTGGGAGTCCACATCTCCGAGGATCTCACCTGGACGACCAACTGCTCCAAGCTGGTCAAGAAGGCTCACCAGCGCCTCTTCTTCTTGAGGACTCTGAGGAAGAACCACCTGTCCTCAGACATCCTGGTGAACTTCTATCGCTGCACCATCGAGAGCATCCTGACCAACTGTATAACAGTCTGGTACGGGAACTGCTCTGCCTCGGACCGGAAGGCGTTGCAGAGGGTCGTGAAAACTGCCCAGCGCATCGCCGGAGCACCACTTCCTGCCATAAAAGACATCTACAGGAAGCGGTGTCTGAAAAGGGCTGGGAAAATCATCAAAGACCCCAGTCACCCATCACATGGACTCTTCACCCTCCTGCCCTCTGGGAGGCGCTACAGGAGCCTCCGGACTAAGACCACTAGGTACTGGAACAGCTTCTTCCCCACAGCTGTCAGACTCCTGAACTCTGCCTCCTGACATCTGACCCACGTTAACTCATGGACTGAACATACACACACACACACACAATGGACAACTGTACCCTCAAACACAATAATAACATGGAGTGAACCACCACTCACAACCACTAGCACTTTATATAGCCTCTGTAGAAATTATCCACACCCTCACTTACCTTAACTGCACTACTGTATAGCTCTGTAATAATCATTCTGTACATACGATAATTTTTAACCCTACAACTGTTTACAACTTGCATAGTTCCCATTTCTGTATAGCTGTATATCTCAGATTCCTGTAAAGTTATTTATTTCATATTCTGTATAGTTTTTCATATTTATATCCTGTTCATATCCTGTACATAGCTTGTACTCACTACAGCCTGTACATACTTATAGTTATAGAATATTCACAACATACTTCATACCGTGTACATTATAACATACCATAATAGACCCATTTCTGTAATATACTTACATATCTATATTATTGCTAATATATATTGTAATATATCTATATCACTAAGCACTTCTGGATGGATGCAAACTGCATTTCGTTGCCCTGTACCTGTGCATGTGCAATGACAATAAAGTTGAATTCTAATTCTAAATACATTTAAAATAATGTAATTAAGATGCTATTATCATACGTGGAAAATTTCTTTTCTCCATCCTTAATATTATTACCTTCTTATGTCCTCTTGAAAGGAAGACCAAAGTGGATTGTTTTGTAGCAGTAAGGTGGAGCCCCTTCCCTACCACAGTGAGGTGGCCTTCTCTGGAGCATGTCCATACCTGGCTTCCTGGCTCTCTTCTATCACCATCCTTGCCACTTGCAGTTCTGAAGACACAGGGCTGCAGATGCACACCTTCATATTGCTCTCTTGGTGCAGTCAGACATTCTCCAGTGTGGTAGTTGCTGACAGCCTGGCTCTCTTGGTGCCAACGCCATTCCTGTATAGGTGAGCATGGGCTGCATTCGCCCAGTGACACTCTACCTCCTTCGGTTCCTTCTGTAACCTGCAGACATTTACCCAGCAGCTTGTTTTGAATCTTTAAGGCAGACAGCTCTGTGGATGACAACATACAAATAAAACATAAAAGAATAAATAATTAAAGTACCCATAAATTATATGTAATAAATGTGTGTTAAAAGATGCATTTGGTATGTCTGATATGCAAAAAGCTGTATATTTTATTATTTAAAACAAGGTAATATAACTGGTTAGCAGTCAGTACCAAGCCCACATGCTTACCTGTAGAGAACCACAACCTTATCTAGGTAACCTACAACTGCTCTCTGCTGTACTCATTTTCTGTGTGTCAACCACATTAACATTACTACTTAAGTGGACAAACACATGCAAATCCAGGCAAACATGGCTCAACATGCAGTTTGTAACCACACAAGAGCACTTCATTCAACAGTAAAACAACTAAATAAACAAACACATGTTTATTTTTTTGTTGTCGTTATTGTTTTAGGTTGATAAATCCTGCAATGGAGCTTCATCTGTTTAGCTCTGCAATGCTGTGCTTTGAAACCACTGACTGAACCTATGTGTAATGCATTTGAAACCAAGACTAACTGACCAAGCAGTGAAGTTCACACTTTATTACATATAAAAAAATCTAGCTGTTTAAATAAAAGCCTTTAGAGGTGTCAATCAGTTATAGTCTATAAATATGCCCTTCATTTTAAACACTGCTGTTTTTTCATAGTTCTGATGTAATACAGGAGTCATAACTGCACCTGCTTTGCTTTACAAATAGGACAAAATTCTGGTGGTTTTTGAGAAAATGACACCTGCAGACCTGTTTCTCTGTTAAACCAACTCACAATTCATTAGGTACCATTAACAAAAGCAGTGATCCCAAAAATGCTGACATCTACAAGGGAATGAAATCCGGCAACCTGCGGGTGCTGCTGTAAGCTATGATCTTTGTCTGAACCCACACATAACAGAACAAAGCCAGTCCCAGGGCGCATAGAAAGGAATGAAATGTATCCACATTACTTCAACAAAGTTACAGCTACAATAAAAAAAGGTCTGGAAGAGCATGAATGCTGCGAACATATGATAGTTTGACAAAACTAAAACATTTTAACGTAAAAATCAATGGTTCAAACCCTGTCAGCGTTTTTTATCAATATATGTACGAGCTTTCAGTGAAAACAAGAAATTTTGGGCATGACCTTAAACTTCTCACCCACAGTTTTTGTTTGTATAGACAGATTAAATTTATTATCTCTTTTATCAGCTTCATCCATCCATCCATCCATCCATCCATCCATCCATCTTCATCCGCTTTATCCAAGGCCGGGTCGCGGGGGCAGCACTTGCAAAATGCCTTTCAGCTACTTAAGAAATGTTTACAACAGTTCGAACAGCTAAAATTAAAACTGTTTTTTAAAAATAACAGCTATATTACTGAGGTAAACAGCGACACATGTTACCTTTGAAAATGATGAAGAGGAAAAAACAGACGTTCAGTAGCACTTTTCCCATTTTGGTGGCAGGCGAAAGTAGCCTATCCTATGGTCATGTGCTTGTGTTGTCTGAGCAACAGCAGCAGGTGGGAGGAGCTAAGCATTCACAATATCAATAGATGAGCAATAAATACAATAAATAGTGACCATGTGACACTTTTTAATCCTCTTAAGGAGGAATGAAATGTTTAAGTATCATTTAGATTTCTTTGTTTGCAATGAAATGCTTCACAACTGTCCAGAGGAGTTTAAACTATTCAAGATCACTCTTACAAGTGCTGTCCCTATTCTCCACCCATGACTGGCAGACCTTTTTACAAATGCTAACAGTACAGTTTCTCCTTCCACTAGAAAACCATTGCAACCGATACCACCTTTACTGATAAACATGCAATGTTTGCCACTGTGGCACACATGAGTTATTGCCTGCAACCAAGGTGCTACGACTCCATGGAATACTAATTAGGTTTAAAGGGGTGTAAATCTGTTTTAGCAAGACAACAAGTCTTTGAGGAATGTTTGTGGGGCTGAATGGTTATGTGGTGTTTTTCTCTGTAAAGATTCACCACATAGGATGCTATCGGGATAAAATTCCCTACTCCCTGCACATAAAAACAGCTGGAGCAAAACATTTTTTGTCCTGTTTTCAGCTGATAAATGTCAGGCTTATGATTCAAAATTATTTCCTACTTAATGATCTTTAAGCTTGGGTATAAAACATGTTTTGGTAAAAAGAACAAAAAAGTTTGTTGCACATATGAACCAATGAATCAACATGAATGAATAAAGATCTAAATTAAATGTTAAAATATTCAGTTTTATCAAACTTTAATAAGCTTATATTTATTTTTATCTTCAATGGGGGACGCAAACACAATACTAGCACAAAAAGTAGGCAATGCATGTTTTGGCCTTTGAAAAAACAAAAAATAAAAAAAGCAACATCAGTGGAGGATGTCAATTGGACTGGAGTTGTTCACCATAACTCCTAAAAGCCCAGCTCTATGTCACATTTTCCGATACATGTTACCCACAAAAAGTCAGAAACATTATGGTACATCTTGAGACAGTCTGGGACCAGGAATATATTCATATGTAGGATTTACAAAATGTCTTGACACATGCTCAATTATCCAGGTTAGGAATCCCAAAAAGTATATTCAGTTCATTTCAAGGTAACATTCTCAGTACGAAAAAATGTCTGAACAATTATCCAAGTGTCTAAAGAAATTGCTTACAGTTTATTTAAGGCTTATTCGCTTAATAAATCCAGTTCAGCTTCTACAGTCATTCATTCATTCTGATGCTGGTAAATGGACAAATATAGTGGAGGTTCTTCTCCATGGAGAGCAGTAGGGCCTGGATGTTGCACAGATGGTGCTATGAAAGCTGGAACTGAACCCTGTGAAGCAGCTCCTTGTGGCCACTGGTTATAATCACTTGTTATATTTGCATGCTGAGTGGGATCTGGGGTGGGGTATTGATAAACACCTGACCCTGTGAGTATAGGATCCAATCCAGTGGTGAAAGTAGAGGATGTGAACTCGCTGTAAGCTGGAGACTCAACTGTCTCAGGCCCCACAGCCTCACGACTCTGAGCTGGAGCAAATTTAGAAGGAAGGATGACCAGTGGAAACACCACCTCTGGGTCAAGGGCAAAACTAACGTCCAGATACACCTGGGAAACAGTCAGAGATGAAGAAACTTGTAAAGCATTATAATCTGCAATAAAGATGTTGTGTTAAGACACATATTTACTTTTTATTATTTATCCACAAATGTTTGCAAAAAAGCAGGTTCATTTCTGAGGTAATACAAATCATGTATTGTTTCATACCTTTATGTAATATTCAACTGAGATGATTTCACAGTTATGGAGGGTGGGAATGGCATCGCTGGGAACTTTCAGCTGGCAGGAGGCAGTTTGCTCTGAGTTTGGACGGATAGTGTCTCCGACCATTTTGAACAGCGTTTCCTTGCTGCTATTAGTGTTGTCCTGGCAACTGTACACAGTTACCTGCTGAAGTTTGAATTTGAGCCTTGTGTTCCTGGAAGAGGAGTTGCAGATTTTGGCGACAACAGACAAGGTTTCACCTGTCAAAAGCAAATATTAACAATAAGCTGCATTTTTTTTTTTTTTTTAGTCTATCAACATTTGCTAGAGCACGTTGCAGATACTTTACCTGGAGAACAAACTCCTCTGTTAATGGTAGCACAGATCTGGACCTGTCCCTTGCAGAGACCACTCATCTTTTTACGCACTGAACTGGACTGTGGACACTATAACAAACCAAATAAACATTTTTCCAGATCAACTAAATGCCTCATGTGGAGAAAATGCAGAAGAAAATACCTCAATGTTGTTTTTAGACTTCAGATCTAGTCCAGGTAATCAACGCTGAATTCTCTTGTATGTTACATTTGCACTGTTGGTATGTTTGAACTGATGACTATCCCCAAGATGTATAAACAAAAAACTTTAAAGTGTAAAAGGTAATTCAGGTTTTTGAATCTGAAACATTTTTTATTGAATAGTTAGAACACATTTTCCAAAAATCTGATGTTTAACACATGTCACTCTAGTGTTTACCATCATTTGAGGAGTGTGTGGACAGGACTTTGACACAAAGTTGATCTCTTTTAGCACTTTCGAAGGCAGTCGCCATCTCCTAGATACCTTGGCTTCAAAGGTGTAGACAATATTTCCATGTTTTCCCTTAAAGGACGAAGGCATCCTTCTGTATAACAGAACTAATTAGGAATGCATTCATTTGCAAAAGCAAGATATGTATTAATGTTGGATGCTGCAAATTCTCACTTACCCCTCTGGGATTTTGAGCCTGAACTTAAAGATGTGCACTCTTTTTGGAAGAACAGTCCCTGCAAGAGTCGTTTGATTAACATTTGATCTCAATCTCATATTCTCAAAGTTAACTGTTTTCTTTATCTCTGCTACACTATTTAACCCATTGATACTTCCTTTTGTCTGGCTTTTGTTTTGTTTGGAATTACAGATAAAAGTGTTAATATTTTTTAACTATAGCTGCCAATAACAGATAATAAAAGACAAGTTAACCAACTTGAATTAGTTCAATCTTTTTTGTGGTTTGACCTGGAATCCTATCATGCACACCTCGATAACATGTCTTTATTTATTCATTTATTTATTTAGATTTTTGTTCTTATTATTTTGGGATATATCTTTCCTCAGACTCTTCACTTCATAAAAAGAAAAAAAAAACTTTTTTTTTTAAAGTAAGGAATCTAACTGTAGCAATTTTGCTTTTTAATACAACACATTGCCAAATTTCCTGATAAATTTCATAGCTACAAACACCTTTAAGTACAACAAACTCTGTTTGACTTTGACATCCTACCTTCATCGTTTTCTGCAACCAAGTATTCCTTCACTTTGAAATATCTCCTGCGCGCACTTTGCAGTCTCTCGACAGGTACACCTACTTCTGTCCATTCTACGTTAGCGTCCCCTTTGGCTTTTACATAAACGCTCTTGACTTTGACTTCTTTTGTCAGTCTGAAACTGACTGTACCCACTATAGTATCGCCTTCAGAATAACTGCTGTTGTCACTGATTGTTTCAAAAGTCACATTTAAGTTCTTTATCGGAGACATTTCAGAGCCGAGTGAAATGCAGAGCGTTTTTCTAGGAACTAATAAACTGAAGCAAGATATGACAGGAAGCTCCGCCTAAAGAGTGAGATCGTAATTTATGATTCTACCCAATATCACAACATCTAAATATCATATAAAGAGAAACGTCATATATTTACGCAGTTTAGGGTGATGTGAGAAAAACTACCAGGCCACAAACGATGTTCACAAGAAGAAGATCACATTCACAGCAAATTGGCAGGTTTTTAAAGTATATTCCAGTAAAACCCCGAAACCTATTAAAATATGCTTATGATGTACTGGTAATTGATCGCTAGTCCATCTGTAATGGACTAGCGATCAATCAAAAACTGTATAGAGTATTGCAAATTTCACCCCGTGACAACAGCGATAGGCTCCAACCCCGGGCTAAGAAAATTGAAGGATGCTCTTATAAACTTTTGCATCACCAAAATCACTCGTCGGAGTCAGACTGGGCAAAAGCATTGGGTATCGGTATGATTATTCGGAGATATTCCGTCCCATTCAGCAGAGAGAGTTTGTTTTGTTTCGTCAGCAATGATTCAGATTCGTCCCATTTGGGTGTTGAAACGAAACCATCGTGTCCTTTGTGCCGAATTGCGCTGAATTCTGAGACGTGGACTGATTTTGGCTCGCCCGTGATTATGCGGGAAAAGACTTGTTTCTAAGAAAGTCTGCATGCAGTTTGGTCTGAACGGTTAAAAAAAAAAAAAAAAAAATCAGTCGAAACAATTTAACTCTTCCAGATTGCAGTGTAGATTTTAGTGTAAATTATTTTGTGTGTGTGTGTGTGTGTGTGTGTGTGTGTGTGTGTGTGTGTGTTTATTAATTTATATTATTTAATTTAGTGTTATTCGTGGTTTTAGTGCTCCCTACTGATCTGCTACTGTGTGTTATATCCTTAGTTTCTAGTCTTTAGGTTTCTGTTACTGTGCCCCATGTTCACATGTTCGTACATCTCCTATGACCCCCTGTCAGTCATGTGTCCTGGTCTCAGTGTCAAGTCGGTGTCTTAGTCTGTCTCATGTTTCCCGTTTTATTTTGATGGCCTCTCGTCTAGTGTTTAGTCTAATCAGTTTTGCTTCCTCCCTGTCTCGAAAATATTATGGCAACACTGAGAAGGCAAATCATTAAGATGTGTTGTGAGATACAGGTGATGGTGTTTCTGTCTTAGTTCTCTAAGCAGAACTTCAAAAAGCTCAATTCTTCTGGCCAGTTCTTGTCTGAGGTTCAGACTAGGAAGAACGTAACTATAATATTGAACCTGAAATATGATCCCCCCACCCACTAGGGAACCACTCTCAGCTGTGGGTTCACCTTCTTCTGCTGAACTCATAGAGCAGCAAACAACCAGTGCAGAGAAATACCGTAGCATCACTTTCATCGCTCACTCCTCAACTCCTGTGAACCATAACAAGTGTGGCCTCTCTAAACATCAGTAACTAAGAAAACATGTAGGTAAAACAGTAGGTATCCTACTTATTGCTGACTTTATTATTATTATTATTATTATTATTATTATTATTATTATTAATAATAATAATAATAATAATAATAATAATAATAATAATAATAATAATAGTAGTATTGTGCTTGGGTTTTTAGACTCTACCAGTTACACAGATGTCTCTTCCTCTGGGCTGTTTAAAGGGGCAGTTTATACAAATGGCCTTTTAAACAGCCCAGTTTATCCAAAGTTGTGTATATACCAGATGCTGTCAGCCTTCAAATGTATGTATTTGTCCTCTCCACAGTCCAATCCATTGTAAGCCATTGATCTACTGCTTAAGTTCACATCTTCAGTTCGAAAATGGAGACAAGCATCGAAATTGATAAATTTTGCAAGCACAAAATGGTTAGTAAAAGAACGTCAAGGAATACTAAATTATGTAATAGCTTAAAATATTAATTTCCATACACAGCGCTTACCACTTGTAAATGGTGATGATCATCACAATACTGTTGATGTTCTGGTTTCTTTTATCAGAAACACGATTCAGTGAAACACAGCTGAATTAAATTCCCCTAGTCATGCATATAATAAATATGTGAGTCACATACAAAACTCATTTCTGCATGCATATACAGACTAAGAAACACATCATTTTACGCAGCCCACATTTGAAACTATATATTATCCTTCTCTAAGCTCTGATTGTTGTACATATATTTCCTCATTTACATACAAGTTACTCACTTTCACAAAGCTCTGAGGCTAAATAAAAAAATACTCAGCATCCTCTACAAACATCCAGTACAAACATTTGCTTTTTCTCACCTATTTGTCTCCATCTAGTGGTGGATTTCCAACAGATAAAATTATAAGTAGATTATTAATTAATTAGTTGTGTGAGAGCTGGAATCTAGGAGTTAGCGCTACCCATAGGCGAGTGCAAGCAGTTAGGATTTCTTAATTTGAGGTGTCAGTATTTGATGGAAATCCTTTGTTGAGATTGGTGGCGTGACTGGACTAGAGTGGTCCATTGCTAAAGAGGTAGGGCAAAGATAACAGTGTTAGGTCTGAGTCAATATGGTGCTTAGTATTGAGCGCTGTGTTTAATCTTTAGGACAGTTTTGGTAAAGTTTGGTAAAGCAGGAGGAATACCCCCTGTGAGCTTTGTGATTGTGTTTATAAATATATTCCAGTTTTCTGATTTTCACACCAGACTGCTGCTTCAGACTGCCTGGCTGTTTTTAGTATTTATACTGGTTAGTATCGCTCAATAGATGGGAACCAACTGTCAGTCTGTAGTGTGACCTAACCTTGTTTTTTGTTTCCCCACAGGAGATGAAATGCTGCGGTAAGTTATTGTGGTTTCCTAACTGCTCCTTGCATGCATCGCATGTAGGGCAAGTTGACGTGTGGGCATTCAGTGGTTTTTTGATGGTTTTTCTTAAATAGTTCCCACAGTAGGGCGTAACGTATGTTATAAAAGTAGTATGTAGCATTATTCTTGACATTATTACCTAGTGTAACTCTCGTTGGAAGTGGAGAAAAGAAAAGAAAAAACAATGTCTTAACAAATCAGTGATCGTCTTTAATGGAAAAGGTAACACTCTTCCTAAATGTGTTAAAAGTGAGGCAAACAATGGAAAGTAGAACAACCTGCCCCCTAAATCTCTGACCACACTTACCACTTTTGTATGATGAAATGTACAAACACACAGAGGTGTGAGAAAACACATTGGTGCATCTCCCAAAGAGGCAGCAGTGGAAAACTATGAGCTCAGAGCAAAAACGGAAGGACATAAATAAATGCAAGCACTCACAATGACCGACCTGCTCTAACATGTGTAGATGAGTCAAAACGTTCTTTACAGTGTTTTTATTCTGAGTCTAAACTCTTGTGCAGTTCTCTGTTACCTATCGTAGCTACTTTTGTGCTGGCGAGATGTTTTTTCCATGCTCGCTCGCTCTCTCCCTCCCCACGCCCCTGCTTGGTTAAATTGTGCATATAATGGCAGAGTGTTACTGACATGTTGTGTGCGGTAAAAATGGTCATCACCACTGTTCAAAGCTCTTAAAAGCAATATATCTCACCTTTATGCTACAATCTTCTTAAGTCCAGCATTTATCTATGGCAACTTGCTATACTATTGCTCAGGGCAAACCAATCTCTTCTCTCATCACACACAGCCAAAATGTGTTTGTCCCCCTGGATTCATCAAAAAATCCAATTAACCGTTTGCATTTTCATAATGTTTTAATATTCCAATTTGTTCCAATTCATCTTAGGAAATAACTGTTTTACCACAGAAGGCAACCGCTGATTTTCTACAATATATTAGAGGCTTTACTCTTGATTTTTTCAGCTTTGACTAATAAGTAATCATTATATTATAACCAAAAACCTTCTATAAAGCTTCTTTGTTTCATGTACATTACGATAACACATTACATTTCAGCTGCTGTGCAGGTTGAGGAATGACCCTCTATCCCTTTGATAGCACTGTGACACATACATCCAAGTTTAGACATTCACCTGGTGGCAGTTTATTCCTTTAACCATCCATCAAGTTATTTTATTGGATGTTATCAAGATGCTGTCATGCTATGATCACAGTGCTCAGAAACATCTAATTTTAATAATGAAAGCTCTCAGTTATAAGATTTTATCAGCAATTTTTCAAAACAAAAGCTTCCCATTGACAGTAATCAGATGTGAAAAGTGCTTCTGAGTCTGTTTCAGCTGACAGTGAAGGCATTGCAGTATAAAACAGTAAGTAGTTTAACAGAGACCATGTTGGTCATCACGAAAACCATAAGCTAGGAGTAATGCTAAGTGTTTTGCCTCAAGAATTTGATATGCCACCATACATAGAACAACATAAACAATTCAATATTTTTCAAAGTAAAGTGCAGCATACTCCTAAGGATAACACTGCTAAACAGACCTTTCACCTCAAATCTCTAAGCATAAACACAAATTATATGTGACATTGTTTTTTATATATATTTAAAACAACAGACAATGCATTTACATTCCAGTTTTCAAAACACTGAAAAAACAAGCAAAATTATAATAACAAATATAAAAATGTGATCTATAATTAAAAACATGTCTGTTGTTAAACAAATTGTTATGTGGAGTATAGAGAGTAGAAGACTGACTAAAGGAAAATCACTTACTTCTCTTATTGTTTGTTCTGTCACTTCTTGTGTCTCTGGTTACCCTACTGATATCAAGAGGTGAAAACTGCTCAGTCACATGATTTAACCCCCAGTCCCATTTTTCAGGCCCTTTAAAAGTCACAGTTTTGGGGTACAGCTCTGATTACTTGGTATAGTATATGGCCAGCTACGTCTAAATAGGGTATAGGACATAGAAACTTTCTGCAACTGAACACATTCATGATTTGTCCAGTTAGTCTTATTTTCCCTCCAAAATATTAAATATTAAAAACACAGTTTTTGTATAACACATTTAATTCCTTTGTGGGACAACAGCTGGAAGGCCTCTTCTGTCCTGCCAGTTGATCATCAACAAGAAGGGGGCAGCTTTATGATTCTGCCTTCTGAACCCTGTTTAACCCATACCCAACTGTGACTTTTGAGGTGTCCCCTGCTATTAATATTTGGCCCATTCACTTACACTCACAGTGTTTCATTTTGATGCTGGTAAATGGACGTATATAATGGAGGTTGTTCCCCCTGTAGAAAAGTAGTCAGAGTAGGACCTGGATGTTGCATTAAAGGTGCTTTAAAAACTGGAGCTGAAATCCCCTGTGCAGTAGCACCGTGTGACCACTAGTTAGAATTGCCACTTGTTATATTATCATGCTGAGTAGCATCTGGGGTGGGGTAGTGACCTGACACTTTGGGCTCAGAGCCAAATCCAGTGTGGAAGGCAGGGGAAGCGAAGTTGCTTTAACTTGTGACCACAGTTGTCCCAGGTGGGTGAGGCCCCACAGCCTCACCAGGCTGAATGGCTGCACATCTGGAAGGAACGATGACCAGTGGAAACACCACCTCTGGGTCAAAGGCAAAGCTAATGTCCAGATACACCTGGGAAACAGTCAGAAATTGAGAAACTTGTAAAGAATTATTATTATCTGTTCTAATTAATACATAGTTGAGACACACATTTCCCATGTAGCATATTTATTCACACATGTTTAGAAACAAAGCAGTTTTATTTCTGAGGGGATGTGATGTCACCAAGAAATTGTTTCATACCTTTATGTAATATTCAACTGAGATGATTTCACAGTTATGGATAGTGGAGATGGCATCATCAGGAATCTTCAACTGGCAGGAGACAGTTCGCTCTGAGTTTGGACTGATAGTTTCCCCGACCTCTTTGAACAGATTCATCACCCACTTCTTAGTAGACTCATTGCAGCGAAATACTGTTTTTTGTTCAAGTTTGAATTTGGGCCTCGTGTTCTTGGAAGAGGAGTTGCAGATTTTGGCAACAACAGATATAGTTTCACCTGTAAAAATCAAATCAGAACATTAAACTGCATTTTTAAATCTATCAACACTCGCTGCGCAGCGTGAAGTTACTGTACCTGGAGTGCAAACATTCCTGTCAGTGGTAGCAGACATTTGGACCCGTCCCTGGGAGAGCCCACCTATGTTTTTACTCACTGTACCAGATTGTGGATGCTATGACAGACCACATAGACAAACATGTTTACAATTTAATGCGTGTGATTTTTAATGTGAGTTTTTTCACAAAGCACTTTCCAAATATCACATTTATAGCACGTATCAGTGCAGTGTTTACCATCACTTCCCAAAACTGTTGAAACGTCTTGGAAATGAAGTTGATCTTCTTTTTAACTTTAGAAGGCCACCACCAGCTCCTGGACATCTTTGCTTCAAACATGTACACAATTTTTCCATATACCCCCTTGAAGGATGAAGGCATGCTCCTGTAAACAAAACCAGTGGGAAATGTATGCATTTGCCAAAGCATCGTATGACAGTATTAATAATTCAAATTCCCACTTACCCCTCTGGGATTTTGAGCCCGAACCTAAACGTGTGGACCCCTTTGGGAAGTACAGTGCCTGCAAGAAACGGTCAGCAAATGTCGGCTTTGTCACAGAGCTACAGTGATATACTTACAATTTACTGCTGATCATTGAAGCCAGGTTATATTCCTTAAATGTAGTGTTTTCTTTATGTCGGCTGCACAATTTAACCCTTGCATTCTTCCAAGTGTGTTAAAGCCTCTCACCTTTACCATTTCTTGCAATTAAGTACTCCTTCACTTTAAAATATCTCCTTTTTGCAGTGTGGGTAATCTGGAAATATCCTGTTCCTTCTGTCCATTCTGCCTTGACGTCTCCTTTGGCTTTTACAGAAAGGCTCTTAACTTTAACCTCTTTTGTCAGCCTGAAACTAACACTGCCCACTATAGTATCTCCTTCAGAATAACTACCGTCTTCGTTGATAGCTTCAAAGGTCACGTTTAAGTCCTTCATCGAGGACATTTCCGAGCTGAGTTGAAGACGATGCGTTTCTTAGCACCGATAGACCGATTTAAGGTGCATGACGGGAGGCTCCGCCTAAAGAGTGACATCGTGACTTATGATTTCAGATAATAACAAAAGTTAAGAGATGAGATGCTCCACGCATTGATTTAAGTATGATATACAGTATAATGAAACATTTGAAAACTTATTGCAATTTACGTAGTTTAGCAAATAGACTAGCCTACTGAATAGTGCTGAACATGAACTCGTTAAATCGAAGTCACGGTCGTACTGAAAGATTCATACATCTCGCTAAGAAGACTGTGTTTGTATATGATCGCTGACAAAAAATAAATAAATAACCATAACACTACTCAACAATCTGTTAATACTCCCTCCTGTAGTTTAGGGTACATGTAAATATGTCTTCAATAAAAATAAATAACGTGCTCGTTACATAAGAGCTTATTTACGTTATTGCTGCTCATTCAAGAATTGTAAGCAAGCATATAAGTGCAATTTCAACACCATAATGCACATCTAAAGTAAAACTTCACTGCAGAGTTTGGTCATCCACATTTGCAAGTCAAAAAATACGTAAATGAGGGAAAAGTAGGTTATACACTTGTGTGATTTGTGTGAGCAGCGTTACCATGTGTGCGTGCGGTTTGGTCGCTGCTCTGAACCCAGATGAACAACTTAAGTGAACACCGCTGCCTTTCCGAGAAACGGCTGTCTGTGTAATGTGAAAAAGAGGGAGAGGTGTATAAAAGTTTTTTTTTTTTTTTAACACACCGTTTTTTAATCGGTAGCAGCTAAATAAAGGAAAGGCAACCAAGGAGTACAGAGACCAGAGTAGCGATTAGGAAAATGTATTTGCAATCAGATTAATAACAGAATAAATACATAAACCTCCTCAAAAACATTGACACCTAAATGGAGAGAGAAAGAAGCCATAATCGTCTCTCAGGGGAAGTACTTTATTTTTGAAACCGTCTCAGCAATACAGCATGAGTATTCTCAGCTTGTCCTATCTTCACCTGCCTCTCTGGTCTCCCTTGCCAACTTGTTCCTTGCTCTGCTTAGCCCTCTCTCTATCTGTGCTGCGTGTTCTTCTTCACTGGTGTTTACTGGGGTACTGTGTGTGTATTTATATTGTATTGTTGCCTCCTAATGATTCCTTAATCAGTCACCGACCTTTCACTGTGTCAGTTCTTCGAATAAGTCCAGTGAGTAAAGCTGCTAACAGAAAGGGATGGTAGCCAAAGAGTACAAAAACACAGTGTAGCAGTTAAAAACATTTGATTTATTTATAATATCAGAAAAAGCCGAAGGCAGTTAAAAACAGCAAAAAATAAAATCAAGCTAGCAGTCCATTGTTGTACATTAAGTGCACAGGTGCAGGGGTCTTAAGACAAATGCTTTGGAACCCATCACAGCAACCAGTCTTTTAACTGTTGTGTCTCACTGGGGAATGCCTTCCCCATGCCCATGCCCATGCCACACCAGTTCCCCCAGCATCCGTCAGTTCTTTCCATTTTGATGCTTCCCCTTTCTCTGCTGCTGGCACATCATCTTTTATACAGAGTAAGCAGGTGTTGATAATTGCTTTGTTTAGGAAACTGTAGTAGGAAGTCACAACTTTTCAAAATAAAAATATGCAAAATATATAAAAAGTTGCAACTATTACTGGACATTTCTATAATTAAACATGTCAGATTACTCTTTTAATTTACCCTGCATACACTCAATAAATGTCATTGTCCTGGGTCATTTTGACCCAGCATTCTTAGTTTTCTTGTGTTTTTGTATTTTGTTCATTATTTATTCCATGGTTCCTCGGTTGTTCAGTTTAGTTTATTAGATTTCCCCCCGTGTCTTTACCCCCTGTGTCCCCGTCCTGTATCTGTGAGTTCCTATGCCTAGTTTCTTTTCCTTGTGTTTTATTCCATGGTTTCCCCAGCTCGTTATGTCTGCGCCCTTTTCCCAGGTGGGTAAGCCCCCACAGCCTCACCAGGCTGAATGGCTGCAAATCTGGAAGGAACGATGACCAGTGAAAGCACCACCTCTGGGTCAACGGCAAAGCTAATGTCCAGATACACCTGGGAAACAGTCAGAGATTGAGAAACTTGTAAAGAATTATTATTATGTGTTCTAATTTATACATAGTTCAGACACACATTTCACATGTAGCATATTTATTCACACATGTTTACAAAAAATGCAGTTTTATTTCTGAGGGGATGTGATGTCACCAAGAAATTGTTTAATACCTTTATGTAATATTCAACTGAGATGATTTCACAGTTATGGATAGTGGAGATGGCATCATCAGGAATCTTCAACTGGCAGGAGACAGTTTGCTCTGAGTTTGGACTGACAGTGGCCCCGACCTCTTTGAACAGAATTATCAGTGAGTTCTTAGTGTGGTACTTGCTGCGGTACACTGTATTTTGTTCAAGCTTGAATTTGGGCCTCGTGTTCTTTGAAGAGGAGTTGCAGATTTTGGCAACAACAGATAAAGTTTCACCTGTCAAAATCAAATCAGAACATTGAACTGCATTTTTAAATCTATCAATATTTGCCGTGCAACTTGAACCTTTATTTTACCTGGAGTGCAAACATTCCTCTCAATGGTAGCAGACATTTGGACCCATCCCCGGGAGAGCCCACCTATGTTTTTACTCACTGTACCAGATTGTGGACTCTATGAAAAACCACATCGACAGAGAAGATTTTTATGATTTATTGCCTGTGATTTTTAATGTGATTTCTTTTATACCAAACACTTTTCATTTAGCACACGTTACATTTCTAACACTTATCAGTGCAGTGTTTACCATCCCTTCCCAAAACTGCTGAAATGTCTTGGAAATGAAGTTGATCTCTCGTTTAACTTTAGAAGGCCACCACCAGCTCTTGGATATCTTTGCTTCAAGCATGTACACAATTTTTCCATTTTCCCCCTTGAAGGATGAAGGCATGCTCCTGTAAAACAAAACCAGTGTGGAAAGTGTACATTTGCCAAAAAAAGAAGATAAAATGTTAATGAATATTAAATTCCCACTTACCCCTCTGGGAGTTTGAGCCTGAATTCAAAAGTGTGGACCCCTTTGGGAAGTGAAGTCCCTGCAAGATAAAGCTAAACACTTTTAAAAATGTCAGCTTCTTAAAAGACATACAACTATATTTACAGTTTACTGCTGATCATTAATATTTACATACATATTCTTTGAATGTAGTGTTTTGTTTATATCTGCAACACTATTCGAGTAACTACAAAATACAAGTTAACCCTTACATACAGTTCATATTTCATGCTTTCACAGTATTTAAGAGTCAAAACTGACCAAGGTCAAGAATGACCTCTTAAGTGTTTCCAACAAACTACACTACAGATAAATTTACAATCTATAAATAGCTTGTCTGACATTAATAAATGGATGATTAATCCTTAGTTAATGTTTCAGAGAGCAGGAAGAGTGTATTTTTTTAATGTTTTTTAACACTCATTTTTAGAGGAAAAACATTTGCTGTCACAGAATAGCATGTCATGTGTCATGTAAGACATGAAATTATAACAGTCATAATTAATTAAATATAAGTGAAAATGGGAAGACAGTACTGGAACTTTTGGAATTTATTATAACCATTTACAAACATTGCAACCATTAAAAATTGCCCTCACGTTTTATCATTAATTAAAAAATAATCACAACAAACATGCGGGTACAAAATGTGCTTCTTGGAAACTAGTCCGTGCATTTAAAGCAGTGTTAGGAATAATTGCATATTTGTGGTACTTGCATGTTTCCTCAGCTCCCTAAAATGGCATCCATAATCTTGTGAACCTACAAACTCTCTTTTCATCTGTCTTGAGATCAACAATTAGGACAGGACAATTAAAGTGTGGCCAGAGGGGACAGACGCAGTGCTCCAGGACAGATTTAAAAACACAGACTGGAATATGTTCACCCACACAGACCTGGACCAGTACGCCTCATCTGTACTGGATTACATCTCCGAAACCACAGACAGTGTCACCACCCAGAAACGGATCACCATGTACCCCAACCAGAAGCCTTGGATGAACCGGGATGTTCGTCTCCTCCTGAAGGCCCGCAACACCGCCTTTAGGTCAGGAGATGCACACGCCTACAGCACAGCCAGGGCTAATCTAAAGAAGGGCATCAAAAAAGCCAAACACCATTATAAAAAGAAGGTAGAAGAACACTTCTCCAACTCCAACCCCCGACGCATGTGGCAAGGACTCCAGACCATTACAGACTACAGGACCACCAAACCCTCCCCCGCATCCTCTGATGTCTCCTTCCTCAACGAGCTCAACAACTTTTATGCTCGTTTTGAGCGAGGGAACCCCACAACCACAACCAAAGCAGACATGACGCCAGACCACCAACCTATGACTGTCTCCCCCACCGATGTAGGAGCGGTGCTGAGCAGGATCAATGTCCACAAGGCTGCAGGTCCCGATGGCATCCCCGGGCGTGTTCTCAGAGCGTGTTCTGGGGAGCTTGCAGGAGTGCTCACAGACATATTCAATCTGTCCTTGGCCCACGCTGTGGTACCGGCCTGCTTCAAATCCACCTCCATCGTCCCGATACCCAAAAACTCCAACCCATCTTGCCTCAGTGACTACCGCCCAGTAGCACTCACCCCCATCATCACTAAGTGCTTAGAGCAGCTGGTCCTAGCACACTTCAAATCCTGCCCCCCCCCCACCCTGGACCCCCACCAATTCGCATACCGCCAGAACAGGAGCACAGAGGATGCAGTCTCCATCGCACTGCACTCTGTCCTTTCACACCTGGACAACAACAACACCTACGCCAGAATGCTGTTTATAGACTTCAGTTCAGCATTCAATACAATCCACCCCTCACAACTCATCAGGAAACTGACAGACCTGGGCATCAGTTCCCTCATCTGCAAATGGTTACTGGACTTCCTGACCAACCGCCCCCAACATGTCCGGCTGGATAACCACTGCTCATCTACCATCACAATGAACACCGGTGTACCACAAGGCTGTGTGATGAGCCCTTTCCTCTACTCCCTCTTCACCCACGACTGCAGACCTGCTGATGGTTCCAACACCATCATTAAGTTTGCAGATGACACCACGGTGATTGGTCTCATCAGTGACAACGATGAGGCCGCCTACAGGGAGGAGGTGGATCGTCTGGCTGAGTGGTGCGACAGAAACAACCTGCTGCTTAACACCGAGAAGACCAAGGAGCTCATCGTGGACTACAGGAGGAATGCTGACCCACATCCACCCATCCACATTAAGGGGACGGCTGTGGAGCGTGTGAGCAGCTTCAAGTTCCTGGGAGTCCACATCTCCGAGGATCTCACCTGGACGACCAACTGCTCCAAGCTGGTCAAGAAGGCTCACCAGCGCCTCTTCTTCTTGAGGACTCTGAGGAAGAACCACCTGTCCTCAGACATCCTGGTGAACTTCTATCGTTGCACCATCGAGAGCATCCTGACCAACTGTATAACAGTCTGGTACGGGAACTGCTCTGCCTCGGACCGGAAGGCGTTGCAGAGGGTCGTGAAAACTGCCCAGCGCATCGCCGGAGCACCACTTCCTGCCATAAAAGATATCTACAGGAAGCGGTGTCTGAAAAGGGCTGGGAAAATCATCAAAGACCCCAGTCACCCATCACATGGACTCTTCACCCTCCTGCCCTCTGGGAGGCGCCACAGGAGCCTCCGGACTAAAACCACCAGGTACCGGAACAGCTTCTTCCCCACAGCTGTCAGACTCCTGAACTCTGCCTCCTGACATCTGACCCACGTTAAACTCATGGACTGAACATACACACCCCCACAATGGACAACTGTACCCTCAAACACAATAATAACATGGAGTGAACCACCACTCACAACCACTAGCACTTTATATAGCCTCTGTAGAAACTATCTACACCCTCACTTATCTTAACTGCACTACTGTATAGCTCTGTGTAAATAATCATTCTGTACATTCAATAATCTTTAATCCTACAACTGTTTACAACTTGCATAGTTCCCATTTCTGTATAGCTGTATATCCCAGATTTCTGTAAAGTTATTTATTTCATATTCTGTATAGTTTTTCATATTTGTATCCTGTTCATATCCTGTACATAGCTTGTACTCACTACAGCCTGTACATACTTAGTTATAGAATATTCACAACATACTTCATACCGTGTACATTATAACATACCATAATAGACCCATTTCTGTAATATACTTACATATCTATACTATTGCTAATATATATTGTAATATATCTATATCACTAAAGCACTTCTGGATGGATGCAAACGGCATTTCGTTGCCCTGTACCTGTGCATGTGCAATGACAATAAAGTTGAATTCTATTCTATTCTATTCTAACAAGCTCAGAATCAATTAATTTTATTGTGTTCATTTTTAGATTTTCTTTCAGAGTTGGTACTTGTGCTTGCAAGTGCAAGGCATGAGTACTAACAGATAGGCACATACCTTCATTTATGTAGTGCTTGTCTACTTTTATTGACTGCTAAAAGAGGTTTTGAGTACAAGTCAAATTGTAATCATGCATTCATACTGCACTTTATTCCTTACATTTCATCTTCCTCACATCCATGGCCAATTTAGAATAACCAGCTGTCCTAACACATGTGTCTTTGGGAGCAAGAAAACACAAAACATAACTTTTTTGGTTGTGGGCCAAATTATGGAGTGACTTCTCTTTTTACACCTTTATACTTTTTGCTGTTGTGATTGATGGATTTTATGATATTCAATTGTACTTTTTTACTACACTGTACTATTTTTGTTTAAATTCAAAATGGATCAAATCTCAAAAAGGATGCATGGTTTAATCAGTTTTCATTAGTTTTCATTACTTGATATCTCACTTTATTTATTATAATTAACATTATTTTAATATTTAAACATTTTTGTTGTTCTTATTGTTTCAGTACAAATCTTTATTTCCATATACGCTTAACTTCATGGGCAACTGCTTTTATTATAAAATTCTACAAAAAACAACAACCTCGCCAGATTTTAAAGGTGAGAGTAAAACCTCTTACCTTTAAGTGTTACACCAATTAAGTAATCCTTCACTTTGAAATATCTCTTTTTTGAAGTGAAAGTCATTAGATAATCTCCTATGTCTTCTGTCCATTTTGTCTTTGCGTCTCCTTTGGCTTTTACGGTGAGGGTATTAATGCTGACATTTGTTGTCAGTTTGAAATTAACTGTGCCCACTATAGTATCTCCTTCAGAATAACTACCGTCTTCATTAGTCGTTTCACAAGTCAAATAAAAGTCCTTTATCGAAGGCATTTCAGAGATGAGTGAAAAGCGATGTGTTTCTCATCACAGATAAACTGATTTATGGGGCATGACAGGAGGCTCCACCTAAAAATTAACATCATGACATCTGATTTGACCACATTTATTACGACATGAATTTAAGCTGCAACCTCATTTTGACCAAAATGTGTCACCTATTAGTTGCAGAAAAATCGGGACTGCTATGTGTTTGGGTGGAGAAGAAAAAAATCTGGGTGAGACAAAGATCAGAGGTTTAGAGCACCTGTCACTGGTAACCCACAGGTGGCTTGTTTCAGTCCCTGTTTAGATAAAGATGTCTATCTCCAATACACTGGTTTTGTACAGTATATAATAACTGACAAATGAATAATCATAACATAACTCAATAGCTTCATAATTTCCCTGTCTTCTAGGTTACATGTAAATCTAATGTCTCCAAAGAAAGACAAGAATCCATCAAAGTGCTTATTATATAACAGTTTATTTGCATGTTTTTGGCTGCTTAATACAATGTGCAAAAGGTTATAAATGAAATTTCTGTCAGGGCTCTGTGTGCGGGCAGGCAGAGATGAGGATCCAAATGCAGGACTCGGAAAACGGAATGCAACTCAAAAACCTCAGCTTTATTGCTGGCAAGAAAACAAAACATGAAGTGAGGACTGAACACTGAGACCAAAAAACACACAGGCATAATCTGATGGTACGACATGACACTGGGTTGAGGACAACACAGGGCTAATATACACAGGGTGGTAATCAGGGAATGGGTAACAGAAGGGAGACACAGCTGGGGGAGATCAGGGCTAACGAGATGGGGGAGCTAAGCTGCACACACTAACATAAGACAAAGACTTTCACAATAAGACAGGAAACAAGAAACCACTAAACAAAGATGCAGACACGACACAGAGACAGACTAGACACTGAACAGAAACTGCAATACACATGAGAACCCAAAACCTAAGAACTGATACCTCACCAAGAATAACTGAAACAGATCTATAATGATAATAATAAAGAAAGCACCAGAACATCAGAAAATAATCCATAATGCAAAAATAGACCAAAATATAAGAAACTCAAAATGCTGGGTCAACACTGACCCAGAACCGTGACAATTTCAGCACCATAACGTACACCTAAAACAAAAATTGACTGCAGGGGCTGACCATCCTGATTGGGAATCAGAATCTGCGCAGACTAAGCAGGTTATACATTTGTGTGTGTGCGTGTGGGTGGGGTGGGGGTGGGGGGTGGGGTGTTTTGTTTTTTAAATTTAATTACATTTTTTCCCACTGCATAACCATGTAAATGTGTGGTTTGGTTGCTGCTCTAAACTCAATTGAACAGCTTAGATCAGGGGTGGGCAACTCCAGGCCTCGAGGGCCGGTGTCCTGCAGGTTTTAGATATCTCCTTGGTCCAACACAGCTGATTTAAATGGCTAAATTACCTCTTCGAGTCTTGAAGTTCTCCAGAAGCCTGATAATGAACTAATCATGTGATTCAGGTGCTTACACAGGGTGAAATCTAAAACCTGCAGGACATTGGCCCTTGTGGCCTGGAGTTGCTCACCCCTGGCTTAGATGAACACCTTTCTAAGAAACAGCTGTATGTGTAATGATAAAGAAGAGGAGAGGCCTAAACACGCCTAAATTCCTAAACATCAACACTAACTTCATAAGAAACTACACAGCCCAAATGTATGAAGTCATGCTGTAGCCCAGGTGACTGCCAATGACTGCTTGGATCAACAAAAAAGAAACAAAGACTGGATCAGAGAATGAAGCTTAAGCCAAAGGACTGAAACACTTACGGAGCCCCGCAAGGGACATGGGAGAAAAAAAAAATTAAGACGGACTTTTGCGAGATCTCGCAAAACAAACTCGGGATCTCGCAAAACTTTTGCGAGATCTCGCAAAACTTTTAGCCGCATCCCAAACTCGGGATCTCGCAAAAGTTTTGCGAGATCCCGAGTTAGTTTTGCAACATCTCGCAAAAGTTCAGCGTAAATTTTTTTCTCCTATGTCCCTTGCGGGGCTCCGGAAACACTGAAGCAAAAGAATATCTGTAAGAAAACAATTTCCGTATTTTTCTCATTTTTGTTCTGTCTGTTTGTTTGTTGCTGAAACGCTGTTAGTAGACATGTAGGAAAGAGTGGGCACCCTCATGATTCTATACTGGCTCAGCACCTAGCAAGCAAAGAAATTGAAAACTGGCTTCTGTTTTCTGATTGTGAATGTCATTACCATCATTACTTTGTTTGACAGCTGCTTTTCCTTGCTCTGCTTAGCCCTCTCTCTTTCTGTGCCTGTGTTCTTACTCACTGGTGTTTACTGGGGTACTGTGTGTGTATTTTCATTGTATTGCTGCTTCCTAATGATTCTTTAATCAGTCACCGACCTTTCACTGTGTCAATTCTCCTTATAAGTCCAATTCTGGAGAAAAGTTTGGTTGCTTTCAAGAACCTAAATAACAGTCTCCTTTCCCTTAATGAGTCATCACACATGAGCAAATAAACTAGCCCTAATATTTGCATACATTTACTTGGCTATCCTTTTGCTTTACAGTATTGCCTGCAAAATCAAATCAAAATGGATTCTACTGCTTGTCTTTCTTAACACTGAGTACAATAGCCCATTAGCCCACACAAGATGCATCCTCAACCAATTCAAAGTCTCCTGATTACAGCGTGCTTCACTCCATTAGTACCCATGCCTCTTATTTCTCCCACCTACCTTTGTACCATACATAAAGAAAGAAGAGTGAAAAGCAGAAGAAAGAGGGAGGTCCTTTTCCATCAGGGAGAGAGTTCCTGGTCATTTTAGAAAAAGCCCAAGGCGTTTAAAAAGCAGAAAAACTGCAGATAGGAAGCAAGAACTTTTCAAAATAAAAGTTTGCCAAAAATACGAAAAATAATTAATGTATAAAACCAAACTAAGTAAACGGTAGGAATAAAACAGGTCCTGTCAGGCCAGCTCCACCTAAAGAGGGCAGAAGATGATGGAACTTTCTATAATCAAACATGTAAAAATAATTTTTACTTTAGCCCTGAAACACTCAATAAAAGGAAAAAATAATAATTTTTTTTTAAATGTAGCTTTGAGTCACTTTGTGTAACAATTGCTGAAAGGCTACTGACCTCAAACCAGACGGGAGCATGACCAACAACAAATAACTGGTGACCAGCTTTCTTGTCTCCTTCACTAACCTGTTCAACTGTGACTTTTGAGGTTTCACTTGCTGTTTATATTTAGCTTAATTGTTTACCAGATCCAGTTCAGCTTCTATAGTAATTAATTTTAATGATGGTAAATGGAGGCTTATAATGGAGGGCCCCTGCTTAAATTGAGGCAGAGCATCAGGTCCTGCATATTACTCTGAAGGTGATATGAAAACTGGAGCTCAGAACCCTTGTGGAGCAGCTTGTGGCCACTGGTCACCACTTGTGTGCTTGTATGTCAAGTGCGATCTGAAGTGGGGAACTGTCAAATCCTGGGTACAGGATAAAATCCAATAGGCAAGGACAAGGGAAGTGATATCACTGTATCTATAACTTTGAGCCCCAGCTGTCCAAGGTGGGGAAGACCCCGCAGCCTCACCAGGCTTAATGGCAGCAAATCTGGAAGCAACAATAGGTGGAAATACCACCTCTGGGCAAAGCTAATTTCCAAAGACACCTGAGAAACATGTAAAGATTTATTATTTTCTCTTGTACTGTAAAGATATTAAGATTTTGAGTCAAGACAAACACTTCAATGGGTCAAATAAGCTTAGTAATATATTTTTTAAATCAAAGTTCCATGTATGAAGCTATTGAGAATCTATAATTGACATAATTGATTGATAATTTAATTCATGTTGTGCATTTTTGTAGTTATTTTTGCATACCATTTTTTTTTAATTAATAAGCTAAAACATTTCCTGTGTCTATCATTTATCTGCAAATGTTTGTACACTCCGTACAAGAGCGTAGTACAGAGCGTAGTACTCCACACTGTATATAAATGCCACTTGTTTTGCACATATTCAACTCTGTATATTTTATATATTTTATTATTATTATTATTATTATTTTATTTTTATTTTTATTTATTTATTTATTTTTTTACTATTTAATTTGTAAAAATGTGTATACACACACACACACACACACACACACACACACACACACACACACACACACACATGTAGGAAAATATTTAGTATACACATCCAGAAATGCATACACTATTATATATTGTACATATATTTATTAGTTTCAGGTTGGCCATTCTTGTATTTTGCTCGTTTGTGTTGTTGTGTTTGCACATCTCTGTTGCTTGTGGGGCTCGCACACAAGAATTTCACTCGCATGTGCTGTGCCAGTGTGCCTGCACATGTGATGTGACAATAAAAAAAAAAAAAAGTGATTTGATAGTAAGCTCTAATACTGACCGGTAAGTAACCACCACACTCACACTGCAATGGGGTATACAAGATTTCTTGTTTCCCCTCCAAGTCAGACTACTGGCTGAAGACAACTCCAGCCTGGAATCCAAGGCCCAAATCCTACACAGTCAGGATCGTTAGCCTGGTTACAAACAAGAGAAGGTGGTCACTTGGAAGAACGAGCAGCCAAAAACTTATCAATCCTGCATTTCCACCCACATTATCAGGCCTGGCTTTGTTAGAGGGTGGGTCTCTACACCAGCTCCTGGGCTTTTTCTCTCGAGCTCAAACCTCTCCAGATCTTGACCAATTTCCTTTCCTTGGGCACAGAGGGTCTCCAATCCAGTCTTTTTTTTTTTTATCCCAGCAGATCCATAATCCTAATTCAAACAAGATTATTTTCAAACTGCTTACAAACTACAGACTAGGAGGTGCTATGCAGCCCACATGGGGAGGATATCGACACACTAACCACCTGCATAACAGACTATATCAACTTCTGCATAGATAACACTGTACCAACCAGGAGTGCGGTGTTACTCCAACAACAAGCCATGGCTGACTCCAGATTTTAGGACCCTGCTGGAGCAGAAAAAGAGGGCTTTCAGATCTGGAAACAGAAAGGAAATGAGGAGAGTCCAGAAGGAGCTAAGGAGAGAGATAAGGAGAGGAAAGGACACGTACAGACTGAAGACCATCACTGGATGGAGCACTTTGAGCGGAGGGGGTCCAGAGTCTGGAGACCAGGTTTGGGCTAACAGATTGAACCAGTTTTTTTAACAGGTTTGATTTAGTAGCCCTTCCCTTCCCCATCCAGCAGAGCTCTTAAGGGTCTAAGAGCTCCACCTGTGACATTTTATGACACTGTCGTTGCTATTTTGTATGCTGTGGTTTGCTGGAGTGGGGGGAATGGCAGAGAGGGACGGGGAAACTCAACAAACTGGTCAGGAGGGCCGGCTCTGTCCGGGACTGTCCACTGAAGTCCATCGAGCAGGTTGGGGAGGAGAGGATGTTGTCTAAGCTACACTGTAAGAAATGTACATAAAAATTACAGTTAATAACTGTAAAATGGCAACGGTAAATTACCATTAAATCAAAAAGAGTAATTGATTGTAATATGGACATTACATTTCTGTAAATTGAAAAACGGTGATTTGCTTTTATTTTTACACTGTTAATATGTTGAAAATATATGAATGTACTGTAATATGGCACATTGTCTTTGAAAACAACAGGAAAAATCTGTAACATTATTTACAATTAATCACCCTACAATTTACATAATAACTCTGTATGAATGACAATCTTTCCTGCTTTTTTCATTTGAATTTACGATTTACAACTGTATATTAATTACCTAAAACATAGTGTACTTTTAATTTTAACAAAATGTCAAAACATTTTTAGAATTATTGTGAAAATTACAGTGAAATGTTTTTAATATTAACAAGCTCAGGCTGTTTGATAAAACAGTATATGTTAACAGTACATACAAACAATTACTAATAAAAAAATATGTATATTTCTTTAAGTTCTAGAGTCTCACCAAGTATAACACAGCTATTTACAATGAAAAAAACATATTTTGTGGTATAGGGAGGTTTAAATCATGGATTTACCACTGTTCAGTCCATGTTCAATCTGTTTGCATGTGATACCACCTGCTGAAATTAAAATTAATTGATTAAAATGAAATACAAAAAAATAATGAAATAATGTTCATAAACTGGCATAGTTTGCAAGGTCAAGAGCAGTCACAGGAAACTGATTTCCTGATTGTTACAGTCCATGCACGTTTGGGAGAAAATGCATCACGTGTCTAAACCGTCACCTATACATATATATGTATATATATGTATATATGTGTAACAGGTGAGGAATCAGCTGAGTCTTCATCAGATGTACTGTGTGACATTAGTGATGGTAAGATATTCAAAAGTAGTACTTTTTTTCTTTTTTTTTTAACCAAAATCCATTATGTTTCAAACTACTGCTATACCAAGATGCCTTTGAAGTTGTTAATCCTTTAGGTTATGGAAATAAAAAGATAAAACTGTAGTTAAAGGAACCGTGTTTTGCATGCTGTAGATAATTTGGGTTCATTTTGCACTGGTGGCTTCTGCTTTAGTCGTACACAACATTTCTGTAGATATTGTTTAATGACGCAATCTGTTTTTCAGAGTGGTGATCTAAATCAGTGTGGAGCAGAATGCACCATAGAGATGTACAACTCTCCTGTTGAACACCCCAAGACTGAAGGTACACCAGATATAGAAGGAGTAAAGTTTGAGTCAGTTTTCAACTGTTTAAAATATTTTCACATCCGTCAGCCAGATTTGCCATTTTGATTAGGACACAAGATTTTTATGGCATTTTGTCATATCATGTTATGCTGTTTCTTAAATTTTTTTGTGAAAAAAAAAGAATGGTTCACCTACTCCATTCTGAATCGGAGCATTAAACAGTTTAAATACTCTGACTCTGATACCTCTTCAAAGCCGTGTGAGATCAGTCCTCAAACAAACTCTCAGCACAGTTAATACAAAACTGGAACTTTTAAGGCTGTTGCCTCTCATAATTGATGACGTGGTGGAGTGGAAGATGGAACAGATGATTTTTACCCCACTGCATCCAGACTGCATCCAGATCGTGCATGTGCGAAGCCACTGCTGGCATGTGAAGAGAAGAACCTGTGAGGCTCAGTAACAGAGATTTTATTAGAAAACTACAGACAGTTTGCGCTGAAAAATATCATTTTTTTCCCAATGCATCATGATAACTTCACTTCAGTTTGTTTCGTTTCATCAACAAATAAAGGAGGTTACATATAAGCTATTTTTTTTTATCGCTCAAAACTTGTCTGAACACAAACTGCACTTGTTGGGCCACTGTGATGTATGTGGCTGAAGAAAACAAATTGCTGTTATTTTTAGGTTGTACAGTCCTGATCAAAAGTTTTAGACCATTTGAAAAATGGCAAAAAATCATATTTTGCATGGTTGGATCTTAACAAGGTTCCAAGTAGAGCTTCAACATGCAACAAGAAGAAATAGGAGTGAGGCAAAACATTTTTTGAGCTTGCAATTTATTAAAAACAATGCTTAAACTGAAACCGGCTGTTTTACAGCTGATCAAAAGTTTAGGACCACACCTCCAAAAAACATGGGTAAACCCCCAAAACAGAAAGTTCCAAACTTGAACTCAGTAATTAATTGTTCCGCTGTCCTTGTTGATCACTTCATGCAAGCGTTTCCATGAGGTGAGTGGGAACATGCGAGCATTGGGTACTGTAGCGTTGTCCTGTTGAAAAACCCAGTCGTTACCACACAGATGAGGGCCCTCAGTCATCAGGGATGCTCTCTGCAACATCTGGACATAGCCAGCAGCCTTTTGACACCCCTGCACCTCCTGAAGCTTCATTATTCCACTGAAGGAAAAAGCATCTCCCCAATCATTGTGGCACCCACTCGTCTGTAGGGCGAAGAAAACATCTCAGGTGGGATCTGCTTGTCATGCCAGTAAGGTTGGAAACCATCAGGACCATCAAGGCTGCATTTTTTTACAGGAGAAAAAAAAAGGTTATATTTTTTTCTCATCAGAGAATTGGTTTTTGAAGCCCTTCAGTCTCAGATGCCATTTGATGGTTATGGGGGTGCAGTCGGCACCACTAATGGCCTTAATTCGGGTTGAGGATTTTTTTTTAGATCTTCCACTTCACATTTTTGTTCCATAACCCCCAGGATTATTTAAGAAATGACCATCTTAACTGCATCCCACCTCAGCAGCGATGGCGCACTGTGAGCGACCCTACTTATGCAGTTCAGCAAGCCGACCATGTTCAAAAAGGAAAGTTTGTTTTGCTTTTGCCATCAGAACATCCTGACAGTCTGACTAGCTGACAGAAAATGACAATGAATCCACAGTTTTGCACAGATTTAGCCTTTTAAAGGTATGTGGTCCTAAACATTTGATCAGCTGTAAAACAGCCTGTCCCAATTTAAATTTGTCAAATGTAAGTTAAATGCAAAAGATGATTTTTTTTGCCATTTTTCAAGTGGTCTTAAACTTTTGATTGGGACTGTATTTAATAATCGATTAGTTTCTTCTGAATGGATTAAGAATGGGTTTTTTTCCGCATTGCAATGCATCACAATTGTAAATCATTATACGATTAATTGTGTCAGCTCTATTAGATGTAAGATTGTATATTTACTTTTGAAATGGGCAGTTTGCTTTATTGTGCTTTGTATTTGCTTTCAGACTGCAAGGAATGAAGGCTAATCTACACCGAGCATCTGAAGAACAACATGCAAGTCCTCCAGCACATTGAATCCAAAACCCTTTCCAGTTCCTCAGACACCATCAGAGACTGTTTTGAAAGCCCTCTACTATCAGGTCTGGATAAAAAGAAACTTTGCCAACCACTGCAAGTATCAAGTGTTTTCAATTTTGTTTGACTGTTTATTATGTACTTCTTTGTTTTTGGTTGTATTAAGTTTGATATTAATTAGATCAGTGCCTTTTTAGTCATTAATTTGATTATTAAATATTAACTGTCTAGGGCAGCACAGTGACACTGTAGTTAGCACTGTTGCTGCACAGCAAGAAGGTCCTGAGTTCAATTCCACCATCAGGCCGGGGTCTTTCTGTGTGGAGTTTGCATGTTCTCCCTGTGTTTGCGTGGGTTCCCTCCGGGTACTCCGGCTTCCTCCCACCATCCAAAGACATGCAGTTTGTGGGGATAGGTTAATTGATTAATCCAAATTGCCCATAGGTGTAAATGTGAGTGCGAATGGTTGTCTGTCCCTGTGTGTTAGCCCTGTGACAGACTGGCGACTTGTCCATGGTGTACCCCGCCTCTCGCCCTATGAAAGCTGGGATAGGCTCCAGCGAATGGATGGATGGATGTTAACTGTTTAATTTAATCATTGTCTCTACTGGTTTTTATTAATGTTTCTAGCAAATTATGACAAAAAGTCAAAGAATGTAAGTTTTATGCCAGTTAGCCCTGTTATGTTTATTACCTCATTTGTTGGACCTTAATTTTTTTAGATGACATTCTGGCTGAAAGAGCTGCCAATAATTTTGTGTAAATATGCACTTTTGAATAAAAAGGCATGTTTTGTATTTTACAGCTCTTCTGTGCTTTGTCAATAGAAGACAGTAAACAAGCTTATTAAAATGTATTTTAACTGGTTTACTTTATATTCGTTTTTTTATTTCAATGTAATAATTGTACAAAAACCAAACTTCACTGTGAATTTTACATTTATCAACAAGTATACCATTATGTATTCTGCATTATCACTATATTTTCCATGGTGAAATTCTGGCAACCACAGCTGCCAGTATTTTACCGTAATATTCAACTTTTTAATATTTATTTTATTCAGTTTCACTGTATTTTACAACGCAAAACTGTAATCAGGTTAATGGAGTGTTTGTTGTTTTTACATGAGTTACCATGAACAGGTTTATGATTCTTTATTGTGAAGTTTACATTTATCATCAAAGTATACCGTTATATATTCTACATTATCACTATATTTTCCACGGTGAAATTCTGGCAACTACAGCTGCCAGTAATTTACCGTAATATTCAACTTTTTAGGTATGATACTGTATTATTTTATACAGTTTCACTATATTTAACAAAGTAAGACTGTAATCAGGTTAACGGAATGTCTGTTGTTTTCACATGAATTTATGTTTAAATTCAGTCATTTACTGTAAAAAAATAATTATTATTTACTGTGAAATTTAAGGTTACCAAAATAGGATACCGTTTTGTGTTCTACATTTACAATTTATTTTTCACGGTGAAATTCTGGCAACCACAGCTGCCAGTAATTCACCGTAAATTCTACAATATTTTTTTTACAGTGTAACACCCATCCTGGACAACACCTCCCACCCCCTGCATGAGACTGTACAAGTACTGAGCAGCTCGTTCAGCAGTAGACTTTTACACTCACAGTGTAGGCAGTAGCGCTACCGCAGGTCATTCTTTCCAGCAGCTGTCGGACTCTATAATGCAGTAAAAAGTAAAAAGTAATGCCAACCCCAATGTTTAGTGGAGGATTCTCTGCATTCTTTTCCATCATGCTACACTCTGGAACACACACCCCAACTTTTTTTTATAGCCCATCCTCGGGCATTCTGTTTAATATATCGAGATTGGGGTTTCCCAAAGTTCTCATGGGCAGATCTCCTAAGACCCTCCTGAGCAGTAGGGACCGATTAGTGAGAGGGGGGATAGTGAACTGATCCTGGCTGTGCCGTGCTCCATAAAAGCAACCACTGATCCGAGACTGTTGCTATATCATGTGTGGCTGTAGTCTGTTTCTGGGATGCTACCTCCTGTTGCATAGTTATCTGATGGTAGAAAAGTGCAGAAGCGCAGATGATTGCGATGAACCACTCTGACAGGACCATCCTTACCTTCCGGCCAAATTCTGTAAACTGAATTTGTAGGGCTTGGGTGACTGGCAATGATTTGGATCTTTTCCTCCCAATGTGCTGCCAGTTTACCTTGTCTCTTCTTGTTTTATAGACTAAAACACTCTCCTGGGAGCAATGGAGCTGCTCTAGCTCGAACATCATACCTGTCCTTCATCCGGCTTGCAGCCTTCTCCACTGTTCTTCTCCACCATGCTAAACTCTGCAACATATTTACAAACAAAGGTAGTTTCATCTATGAGGTAATGTAATATCACTTTCATTCCTTGGTGTAATACTGAACTGAGATTGTGTTACAGTTATGGATAGTGGGAATGGCATCGTTAGGAATCTTTAACTTGCAGGAGGCTATTTGCTCTGAGTTTGGATGGATGATCTCCCAGATCATTTTGAACAGAGTACTCTCACTGGTTTTACTGTGGCTTTTGGTACCATATTTTTTGCTTAAGTCCCAATTTGAGTCTCGTGTCCTTGGAAGAACAGTTGCAGATTTAGGCAAAAACTGATTTCACCTGTCAAAAACAAACTAAATTAATAAATGTAACAATATTTGGTAACTCAAGCAGCTGCTACTTTACCTTGAGAACAAACTCCTCTGTTAATGGAAGAAGACATTTGAATGTTTTCCTTGGAGGGGCCACTCTTCTTTTAGTTTACTAGATTAACATAATACCTCATGGAAATGCAGAAGAAAGGTGTATCAGGTAACTGTTTTTTATATTGTACTATTTTTATATGGTATATTATTCAATTTTATCTGAAATATATTTTAAAATGAAATGTATACATTTCATTTTAAAAGTTACAACACACTTTTAGATTTTGTTTTTTGTTTTTCTTGTATTTTAAAAGGCCATCACCAGTCCTGGAGATCTTTGCTTCAACCCTGTAGACAATTTCTCCATGTTTCCCCTGGAAGGATGAAAGCATGTTCCTGTGAAACAGAGCAGAGGAGAATATAGATATTTACAAAAAACAATCTATGACACGATATTAAAGCTGGTATGTAGAAATTCCCCCTTGCTCCTAAAAGTTTGGACCCCTCTGGGAAGTGAAGTAGCTGCAAGAGAATTTGTTTTATCTTTCCCTGTAGAGACCAGGCACAAGCATTCTCCACTGCAACCACTGAACATCCAGGGTATGGACATTGAGGCTGTGGACAGCTACAGGTACCTTGGTGTTCATCTGAACAACAGACTGGACTGGACTCATAACTCAGACGCCCTCTACAGGAAAGGGCAGAGCAGGTTGTACCTGCTGCGGAGACTCAGGTCGTTTGGGGTGGAGGGCCCACTCCTGAAGACCTTCTATGACTCTGTGGTGGCTTCTGCTATCTTTTATGGTGTGGTCTGCTGGGGCGGCAGCATCTCTGCTGGGGACAGGAAGAGACTGAACAGGGTGATCCGAAGGGCCAGCTCTGTTCTAGGATGCCCTCTGGACCCAGTGGAGGTGGTGAGTGACAGGAGAATGGCGGCTAAGCTGTCATCCCTGTTGGACAACGTCTCCCACCCCATGCAGCAGACTGTGACAGCACTGAGCAGCTCCTTCAGTGGGAGACTGCGGCACCCACGGTGTGGGACGGAGAGATTTCGCAGGTCTTTCCTCCCCACTGCTGTCAGACTCCACAACAAAGACTTTAACTGAACAAACACACACATCCACACATGTGCAATAACACTAAGTGCAATAATCTTTTCTGGCATCGTTGTATTTTTACTCAGTTGTATATAGCATTCGTATTCTATTTTTATCTTATTGTATATTTTTATTCTATTTTATTCTACTGTATATAGTATATTATTTTATTCTATTCTGTACAGCTGTGTACTGTATTTATTCTTATTGTATTCTAATTTTTGCGTCATAACTTTTGCACTGTCCACTTCCTGCTGTGACAAAACAAATTTCCCACGTGTGGGACTAATAAAGGTTATCTTATCTTATCTTATCTTATCTTAAAAAAGCACCTTGCCCAAACTGGACTGATATATTTATGATTTATTGCTGATTATTTAAGTCAGTTTGTGTTCTCAAATGTACGTTTGCTTTTTAACCCCTTCAGTCTCCCTTTTATTCATCTTTTCTTTTCTATGCATCATTTCAGAGTTATTGCAATAGTTCAAATGTCTTTTAATTATAATGTACGTGCCAGTAACTGCAACATTAGTCAACATTCAAAACACACTTATTAGTTCTACACAGAGTTCCCAATGTCAATAAGTACTTTCCCTCTAATATTTCTTTAAATATTGTTGTCTCTGCACATCGCAAGTGTTTTAAATACAAAACTGGTCTATTTTTATTCACATTTTTTAAAGATTACACTCTAGCCAGAACACCATGGCTTCAAACTAATACCTTTAATGTCAGAACAACAAAACTGTCCAAGTTTTAAATGAGTAAAACTTTCTACCATCGCCCTTTTCTTTAAGTATTTCTTCACTTTGAAATATCTCCTTTAACCCTTTAAGACCTACCATAGAACCAAGTCCGCCAGAGCTTATAGTATATTTTTACATGCTGTGGAGCCATTTTTTGGAGCATTTCAAGTTGCTATACATCAATACAACCATTATAGCCCAAATTTTAATAATATGTCTGCATTAAGTGCATAGTAATTACATAAATTGCAAAAAAGTGCAATAAACTACAAAAAAATTGAAAATCGTTTTTGATTTTTTAACATATATTTCTAGTTAGAGAAATTTAAGAGGCTTATCCCTCAAAACTGTAAATACAAAAAAGTTGCACAAACTAGTTTCCCACCAAAGGAAATTTATTTTAAGTGTCTTCATAGTTTTATTTTTGAGATACACCAATTTTCATATACTGCAGGAAAAACGAAAAAATATATTATAGTACAAATTTGCAAAATAACAGCATATGCATCAAAATAAAATATTTCCAGCAGTGCAATATGAGTCCTCAGCATCCCAGAAACGACACAGAAAGTCATAAAGTCAAACATAACTTTTAAAAACACAAGTATAGGCTCATAAGGCCACGATGGTAAAAAACTACATTTCCGCAAAATGACGTCACTTCCGGTTTAGGGCAGGTCATGCGGTCACGTGATAGTTCACGCCAGAGGTGGGACCAAGTCATTGTTTTGCAAGTCTCAAGTAAGTCTCAAGTCTTTATCCTCAAGTCTCAAGTCAAGTCTCAAGTAATGTCAGGCAAGTCAGAGTCGAGTCTCAAGTCACTGGTGTAAAAGTCCGAGTAAAGTCACAAGTCTGAAATTTTGAATTTCAAGTCCTTTCGAGTCTTTAAAAAAAAACAACGAAAAAAGAATGTTGCAGTTATATGCTAAATGTAAATATTAGACCATGTAATTTTTAAATCTGTGTTTTTCTCAACACATGACAAAATAGTGAACTTAGAAAATATACACAAATTGTGAAATTGCACCTCTTTAAAATGCAGCTCAATTAAACTTAGCTCCAAGAATAATTTTCACCGACAGTTCTGAGATAAGCTGCATGTTATTCTTGGATGCGGTTGTAGGACCGGCTTTAAAATCACATGACAAAAATATCATACATATTAAAAAAAACTGCATCACCAACGTAGCCTGGACAACATTTGCTAGTTAGATGAAGTCAGCTATCTCATCGTAGCATATTTATATGCATATTTATAATTATACGGTTCTTGGAGTGAGTGCATACACTCATGAAGTTTAGTAACTTCAGGTCACTGCAACAAGCCCAGGTACAGTTTACCGCCGGATGGGTACAGGACCTTGAAATGCACCGTGTAGAATGAAAGACCATCGTATGTATCATAAGTTTACCAGTCTCACAAATCGTCTTCATAAATACACATTCGTTAACCGTTTATTAATATAACCTTTGAGCTCAAGGGTAATTAATTAGTAGTGGAAATAATTTCTGGTACGCGTTACAGAAATGTAGCAGTGACAATAATACTGTATGCTGTAATCGTACTGGGCAATTAGTGATACAAAAAACCTGTTTTATCCTGTGAATAAAAGTATATGTTTTTGTCAATGTACCATAATAACAGAAGCGAAACGCAATATTGTGTCAGGACAATTCACTATTTATGCACAATAAATAAAGGAGCATAGCACGACAATTTCTGTTCAGCGCCAGACTTGCTTGTAACCTACAGTGGGGCAAAAAAGTATTTAGTCAGCCACCGATTGTGCAAGTTCCCCCACCTAAAATGATGACAGAGGTCAGTAATTTGCACCAGAGGTACACTTCAACTGTGAGAGACAGAATGTGAAAAAAAAATCCATGAATCCACATGGTAGGATTTGTAAAGGATTTATTCGTAAATCAGGGTGGAAAATAAGTATTTGGTCAATAACAAAAATACAACTCAATACTTTGTAACATAACCTTTGTTGGCAATAACAGAGGTCAAACGTTTACTATAGGTCTTTACCAGGTTTGCACACACAGTAGCTGGTATTTTGGCCCATTCTTCCATGCAGATCTTCTCGAGAGCAGTGATGTTTTGGGGCTGTCGCCGAGCAACACGGACTTTCAACTCCCGCCACAGATTTTCTATGGGGTTGAGGTCTGGAGACTGGCTAGGCCACTCCAGGACTTTCAAATGCTTCTTACGGAGCCACTCCTTTGTTGCCCGGGCGGTGTGTTTTGGATCATTGTCATGTTGGAAGACCCAGCCTCGTTTCATCTTCAAAGTTCTGACTGATGGAAGGAGGTTTTGGCTCAAAATCTCACGATACATGGCCCCATTCATTCTGTCCTTAACACGGATCAGTCGTCCTGTCCCCTTGGCAGAAAAACAGCCCCATAGCATGATGTTTCCACCCCCATGCTTCACAGTAGGTATGGTGTTCTTGGGATGCAACTCAGTATTCTTCTTCCTCCAAACATGACGAGTTGAGTTTATACCAAAAAGTTCTACTTTGGTTTCATCTGACCACATGACATTCTCCCAATCCTCTGCTGTATCATCCATGTGCTCTCTGGCAAACTTCAGACGGGCCTGGACATGCACTGGCTTCAGCAGCGGAACACGTCTGGCACTGCGGGATTTGATTCCCTGCCGTTGTAGTGTGTTACTGATGGTGACCTTTGTTACTTTGGTCCCAGCTCTCTGCAGGTCATTCACCAGGTCCCCCCGTGTGGTTCTGGGATCTTTGCTCACCGTTCTCATGATCATTTTGACCCCACGGGATGAGATCTTGCGTGGAGCCCCAGATCGAGGGAGATTATCAGTGGTCTTGTATGTCTTCCATTTTCTGATGATTGCTCCCACAGTTGATTTTTTCACACCAAGCTGCTTGCCTATTGTAGATTCACTCTTCCCAGTCTGGTGCAGGTCTACAATACTTTTCCTGGTGTCCTTCGAAAGCTCTTTGGTCTTGGCCATGGCGGAGTTTGGAGTCTGACTGTTTGAGGCTGTGGACAGGTGTCTTTTATACAGATGATGAGTTCAAACAGGTGCCATTCATACAGGTAACGAGTGGGGGACAGAAAAGCTTCTTACAGAAGACGTTACAGGTCTGTGAGAGCCAGAGATTTTCCTTGTTTGAGGTGACCAAATACTTATTTTCCACCCTAATTTACAAATAAATTCTTTACAAATCCTACCATGTGGATTCATGGATTTTTTTTTCACATTCTGTCTCTCACAGTTGAAGTGTACCTCTGGTGCAAATTACTGACCTCTGTCATCATTTTAAGTGGGGGAACTTGCACAATCGGTGGCTGACTAAATACTTTTTTGCCCCACTGTATATCACCAATTATGTTATGAAAATGACGTATTAAGTACTAAAAAACACTGACCTTCGTGTAAATGCTTGGAGCAGACTAACATGTGAGCTGGAGTGTTCTGGGACGTTATATTTGGTCTTTGAATGGCTGCAATCCAGGCCATCCGTCGCGTCTTTGTTACTTCGGAAACATGGCTTGAACAATTTCTCTTCAACGACGTAATCCGATAACAACCGATCTCTTTACCCGTCGGCTTCCCGTGGCTGTCATGCGACCGGCTATTGCAGTTAATAATACAACAGCTTCTTGACATTTTTGTGTTTCTTTTTATCGCTGTGTGACTGATTTCAATTGAAAGCCTGCGTGCGCTAGTACCTCTTGCCACGAGTTCCCAGAATCCTTTGCGGTTTTACCCCTGAATGACGTCACATTTTCAATCTCTATATAATATGTATGTTAAATTTTATATTTGGGGTGAAATATCAAGTCTTTTCAAGTAAACCGGTTCAAGTCCAATTCAAGTCCCAGGTCATTGGTCTAAAAGTCCAAGTCAAGTCACAAGTCTTAGAACATTTTTTCAAGTCAAGTCTAAAGTCATAAAATTAATGACTCGAGTCTGACTCGAGTCCAAAAAAAATTATTGCGCTAGCTTACGTGGTTGCAGTGCTACCGGGATTTAAAAATAGTTACGCAAAATGGAACGTGTCCGCTCCGACCAGCTTTAAAGGGTTAACAGCTGGAGGAGTACAAAGATGTACAAATGTGAGAATGTTGCATCCCTGAATAAGTTGGAAGTCAGAAATGGTCTGCCCTGAGACTGGTTAGTAATCCAATATAGCAGCACTGAACATAAACAGCAGTTAAACTGTAAACTTTGACCTACACTGCTGCTGTTGTGTATTTTTAACATACTGTGGCGAGCTCAGACAAGGAGGAGACAGAGGTTTTGTTTGGTCTTGCTTCCCGTCAGCTAGCCAGGGAGCACAGCCGTTTATTATCATTCGGCAAACGAGCACACATACTAACACCACCGCTCGGTGCAGCTCTAGCGCAACAACAACAACAAAAAAAGGCACTCTCCCACCAGGAAACACACAGTCGTAGAGAGAGCGCGTCACCTGTAACCATGGCAGCATAACAACAGAACATAACTGTAAAAACAAAACCCCGAACAGCCCTGACCCGCTGCATAGCCCCCACCTAAGGAGTCAGTCGTCCCCGACAACCCCATTACCCCACACAAAGTCCTGCAAATGTCCAGGTGTCTTCTTCTGGCGCACCGGCCGATCTCGACCGGCGAGGGAAAAGTCACTCGGATCAGAACATGAGGTGCCACCAGCATCCCCTGCCCCGGCGTCTGCTGGAGCGAGTGGTCGGTACTGCGAGGGCCTGTCCTGGTGCAACACCACCATGCGCCCCGGGCCCGGCATGCGGATACGGTACACCACTTCTGTTAGCCGCTCCACGACCTCCGCTGGCCCTTGCCAGTGACTGCAGAGTTTGGGGGACACCCCTCTCTTGCGAACTGGGCAGTACACCCAAACCTTGTCGCCAGGCACAAAAACCCCCCTCGGCACTTGGTGTCGTAGGCTATTTTCTGTCGTACTCCGGCACTGGCCTGGGCCTGGCAGGTGTAGTCATGAACCACCTGCAGCCGCTCCCTCAGCTTCCTGTAGTAATCCATCTCTGGCCCACCGTCAATCTCCGGACCTGAACACCAGATCCACAGGTGTCCGGAGCTCCTGTCCAAACATCAAAGCGGCAGGTGTGCACTGGCTGGACTCCTGAACCGCAGTCCGATACGACCAAAGGACCAGGGGCAGGTGTCGGTCCCAATCCCGCAGGTGGCGGCTGGTGAGAATAGCGAGCTGGGTGGCCAGCGTGCGGTTAAAGCGCTCGACCAAGCTGTCGCTTTGCAGGTGGAGCGGTGTGGTTCTTGTCTTCTCCACCCCCAGCTGCCGACAGATCTCCCCAAAGACCTTCGAAGTTACGCCCCTGGTCACTGTGGAGCTCAGCCGGGACCCCAAAACAGGTGAGCATCTCCTCCACCAGTTTCTCCGCCGTCGTCGTTGCACTCTGGTCCGGCACCGCGTAGGCCTCTGGCCACTTTGTGAAATAGTCCATAGCCACCAACACATACCGGTTCCCTGACTCAGTAACGGGGAAAGGCCCTAGGACATCCACTCCCTCTCACTCCATCTGGGCCCCCACCAGGTACTGCTGAAAGGGGGGCAGTGGAGCGTTGAGTTGGGATCTTCTGTGCCGTGCAGGTGTCACAGCAGTGCACATGAAGTTCCACATCCCGTCGACAGCCAGGCCAGTATAGCCGCCCACTGAGACGGCGGAGAGTTTTGGCATTACCATAGTGGCAGGCCCCTACCGAGCCGTGGACAAGCTCGAGCACCTGCGACCACAGCAACCAAGGCACCAACAGCTGCAGGAGATCTCTGCCCTGATCGGGAGCCTGCCATCTCCGGTACAGGAGGCCGTCGTGGGTCTCCAGGTTGTTGTACTGGGAGTAGTAGGCCTTCACTTCGGGCCCCTGTCCCGACGCCCCCGTCCAGTCTGGGCGTTGCTCCGTCTCCAGCCAGGGCCCCACCTGAACCAACGTTGTGTCGGCCTCCTGCTCCCGCTTCAGCTGCTGCTGGCTGTGGCCTGAGCAGTAGCCACCCCCAGTGCCTCCTGGGCAGTTTCGGCAGCTCCCGCCGCGTCACGCAGTAGTTCCTCTCGGCTCTCCCCAGAGCACGGCTGAAGTATGCCACCACTTGTTCTCCGGCCTCGTCCTGCTGGGAAAGGACCGCCCCGACTCCTACATTGCTAGCGTCAGTGTCCACAATGAAAGGTTGCCGGGCGTCGAGGTCGGCCTGGACTGGAGCTCTAGTGAGGGCCTCCTTCAGCTGTTCAAAAGCCGCAGCGCAGACATCACCCCAGCCAAACGGCTGGCCCTTGTCAGTCAGGCGGTGGAGGGGGCTGGCTATCGTCGCGAACCTCTTGATGAACCGACGGTAGTAGGAGGCTAGGCCCAGGAAGTTCCGCAGTTCTTTGATGTTCGAGGGAGTCGGCCAGTCCCGGACCGCAGCCGCCTTTGCGGGGTCGGTGGCGATACCTTGGGCGCTGATCACATGGCCCAAGAACGTGGTCTCTCTTGTCAACAGCCGGCACTTCGCAGGGTTGAGCCGCAGCCCAGCTCGTCGGATGGCACTGAAGACCTCGCTCAGGTGAGACAGTGCACCAACAGGTCATCCAGGTACACAACACAGCAGCTACGAGGGATGTTCACAAGCACCCTCTCCATCAGCCTCTCAAACGTCGCTGGCATATTGCAGAGCCCAAATGGCATGACCCTGAACTGCCACAGCCCCTGTCCAATGGTGAATGCAGTCTTAGGCCTTGCTTCGGGGGCTAGCTCCACCTGCCAGTAACCGCTGCGTAGGTCGAGGGAGCTGAACCAGCTGGAGCCAGTAATGTAATCCAGGGCCTCGTCGATCCGTGGAAGCGGGTACGAGTCCTTCTTGGTGACTGCATCGAGACGGCGAAAATCCACGCAGAACCTCGGGCTGCCATCCTTCTTTCCCACCAGGACCACGGGTGGCACCCATGGGCTGTTGGACGGCTCGATCACCCCAGCCGCAGCCATCTCACGGATCTTTTCCTCCGCCACCTGCCATTTTGAGAGGGGCAGCCAGTGTGGGCGCAGACGGATGGGTTGAGCAGAGCCGGTGTCGATGGTGTGCTGGACCAGCCCCGTCTGCCTGCAATCTTTGTCACTGGCGGCAAAGGTGTCCACATTCTCGTCCAGGAGGCCCCTTAACCGCTGGCACTGGTCAACGTTGAGACCTACGCTGCTGCGCTGCCACTGGTCATCAACAGCCTCGGTGGTCTCGGCCGAGGGAGATTTGTCAGACTGAGAGGCTGGGGATGAGGTGAGTAGAAATGACCCAGAGCCACCGACACCCGAAATCTGCTGAGCGGCAGCTGCCTGATGCCTGTCTTGTCTGTCTCTGGTCCCCTCCGCTCCCTGCTTTTGACCGCACTGAAGGGCAAGAGTCTCTGTGCCAAGAGTGATAACCTGCTTTGCGGTGTCAACGCAGCCCCCCCAGCGGGTCAGCAGATCAAGGCCGATGATGCACTGGTCTTGAATGTCAGCAAGCCACAAGTCGTGCACCAGCTCCAGATCCTTCACTCGGATCCGCAACGGTTTCTTCCCCCGCATGTCAGTTCTCTCCCCCGTCACTGTCATCAGCTGGGTGTCGGTGGGTGACCAACCCTTCACAAGCGGCCCGGACGTTCCAGGGAGCACACCAGGTCGTATTAGGGAAATGGTAGACCCCGTGTCCACCAGGGCCTGGCATGGCTGGTCCTCAACACAGCAGGTCAGGTAGAGTCCCTTGAGGTGCCCGACTTGACCCACCACCGTGCATCGTCCTTGGAGGGGGGCAGGAAGCTGGAGCGGTGGTCCCCTCGCTACACCGCTCCCACCCCGTTTCCCTGAGGCTGCGTAGTTCTGGTCTTCGGGGCGGGTGCTGGGCAGTCACGCGCCACGTGGCCGGACACATCGCACCGGTAGCAGCGGTTGGTCGGTCGACAAGGACGCCTCCGGGGCACCGAGGGCTGCAGCTGGCATATTTCCGCGACCTCCCCATCGCAGTCTCTGATTTGAGGGTGGTTTGGGGGGGGCAAGTGCTGGTTAGGTCACGAGGTGAGCGCAAGCTCCTTGACCTAGCCCTTTCAGCCAGGGCTAGGTCAAGGAGTACCTACAGTGCATCTCCTTCAAATGCTAGCGCTAGGTGTGTAGCAGCCTCTTCGTCGCTCCAGCCACTATGCCTTGCGGCTAGCCAGATTTGTGAGAGGTAGGGCTCTAGCGGGGTTAGCTCGTTGTATTTCGGTACCTTAGCTGGCATTGTAGGCATAACTGTTGGGGGCTCGGTGTGTTGGTCGACAGAGGCAGCCCATGAAGCATTGCCCTAGTGTCTGTCGCGATGGGCCGCCGCCGCGGTGCGCTCGCGCCGTCGGGACCCGTCGGGGGACTTACATGGCCGCTCGCCTCCTCTCTCTTCAATCGCCAGCTTCCCAAGCAGCGAATGCTCTCGTCGACGGCTTGCTCCAGCCTCCGAATGTGTGTGATCTGGACACAAGCGATGGAGGCACAACTTGTAGAACTTTGGAAAGCTCATCCGAGCCTTTTTGATATGGCCTCACAAAATTATCACAACCACAACAACCGTGAAAATAGTTGGATTTACATTGTTGCTCAATCACAGCTGCTTTATCAATGTTTTTCGTTAGCAATTTAGCAACATGGTGACAGTGGCAGAGAAAAGGACATTAAAGAAACTGCTGGACATTATGAACAATGCTGGGCATCCTCTGCACACGGCCATAAACAATCAGAAGAGTCTGTTCAGTGACAGGTTGCTTCTCCCCAAGACAAGAACTAACAGACTTAAAAACTCCTTTGTCCCACACGCCATCAAACTGTTTAACTCCTCTCTGGAGGGGAGAGGGAGGGGAAACAGGAGGACAAAGGAGGGGGGAACAACTAAGCTGTAGTGCCTCTTCACCTCACTGTACAATACCTTGTGCAATACTTTTTGTAAATAGTCAACAGTGCAATAGACTCAATACTTGAAATGTGCAATTCACTTGTATTTTTATTTTTTATTCCTATTTATTCTATTTATCCCCTTTGTATATTTTATTTATATTTGTCTCTGTATTTATATATGTGTGTGTGTGTGTGTGTGTGTGTATATATATATATATAACAATTCTGTAACTGTAACTTCGGTCGTTGCTGTGCTTTTTGGAAGTCGAATTTCCCAGAGGAACCCACCCGAGGGATTAATAAAGTTCTATCTTATCTTATCTTAACATTGATGGTGGTGTGCGTGTCTGTGTGAGTGAAAGACAGAGAGGGAGAGCGAGCGACAGATTTTCTGTTATAACCTTCATTTTATGGACGTACAGTGTGAGCACTCAGGTTGCATCAGAGCATCGGGCCGTATAGTGTGAGACCCTGCATCGTGACCTACGAACTTCTAACCCCTGCGAGTCAATCGTACAGTTTGAGCAGGAGTTGAATCGCGTGACAGAAAAAATTGCACAGTGTATGCCCAGCTTAAGCCATACATTTTTTTTAACTAAAATAAGTATCGCAAGCACAATAACTGTGCCTGTGATACTAACATGGCTCCACCTTGCCAAGAACCCAGACAGATCTTGTATTTCCTTGTTTTGTTTTTTCTGAAAAACGCTAACTCAAAAGGTTCTGACATCTGAGTTCAGAGGCCTCTGGACACATATTTATTTGTCATTACTACTGTTATATTAATTTGACAACCTTGTTTAACCAATGCAGCTTTCATAGTTCTGACATAATGCAAGAACTGCAGCTGCTTTGTGGTTTATTGACACCTGCAGACCTATTTGATCTGAAAACAAGGCAAAAGTCACAACCACTTAATCACATCATGGTTAAGTGAACTGTGCTACATGTAAGAAAGAATTTGAAATGACACATATTTGGACCGTTGCCTGGCATTTATGTATGAAAACAGGTCATATAACTCTAGTGTTAAAAAACTTACCAAGTATTAATGCCCTACATTGACAATATGTACCATGGAGTACATAAAAGCATCGTTTTTGAGTGCTTTATTTGCAGATTTGATTTTGGAAATGGTATGCAATACAAACGAAATGTTTTGTATATATAAGTGGTGAAAAGTAACTTGCTGTCTTATTTTCATCACATTATAATTCAGCTCTAATAAATGGTAAATGACCTGTATTTGTATAGCGCTTTACTTAGTCCCTAAGGACCCCAAAGCACTTTACACTACATTCAGTCATCTACCCATTCACACACTGGTGATGGCAAGCCACAGCTGCCCTGGGGCTCACTGACAGAGCCGAGGCTGCCGGACACTGGCACCACTGTGCCCTGTCGGAGCCAGGGCTCAAACCGGGAGCCTTCCGATTACAAACTGAACTGCCAACTCTTGAGCCACGATCGCCCCACTGACATAATAAATGTCAGTGGGAATTATACTTTATGCTTCTGTAAATTTAAATGAAAGCTTTGGTATTTTATAAAAATGTAAAAAAAAATATGAATGAATTTTTAGTTTTCTTAAACTGTCCCATGCTTTATACTAGAAGATTTAAAAAAAAGTGTCACTTTTCATGTACTTCACTCTACTTTACATGATAACTACTTTTCATGATACTGCCTAAGGAAAGTATGTGTTAAGGGTGGTGAGTTAGTGAACCCAGACGCGGACCTCTCGTTAAAGTTGAACAGTGTCTTTATTTACAGTGAAGCCAATCCACAGTTATCCACAGTGCAAGTCCCTTCAGTGCTCCTCTCCCCGTCTGCCCTCGGGTGTCCACACAACTCCCGTGAATCAGTGACGTCTCTCCTTCCGTCTCTCCGTCTCATCCGCTTCCCGAGAAAAGGCAAAACAGACACGGTTAGCCTCCCTCCGCTACCAACCACTTGTTTTACCCTTGCTGAGCTCGAGTCACTACCAGGCTTGGTGCAATACTCCAGCGCTGTCTGTCACCCAGCCACACCATTAAATAGCTCTGCCAACGACGGTGGATGATGTTGGAATCAGTCGCAGGTGGGACAGCTCAGAGTGGCAGCACTTCCGGGTCGGAGATCTCCCGTTGCTACGCGACCGCGTAACAATCGCAGCGGGGCCGGAGAGGAAAGACAGAGCGAGAGAGAGGAGAACAAACACACACATACACACAGGTCGCCGGTCGGGGCACCGTCAGACCTGACAGTATGTGTAAGATAAATAGAATTCGTCCGAGCACAGATTCCTGTGGAGCTAACCAATTACAGGGAGTGCAGAATTATTAGGCAAATGAGTATTTGGTCCACATCATCCTCTTCATGCATGTTGTCTAACTCCAAGCTGTATAGGCTCGAAAGCCTACTACCAATTAAGCATATTAGGTGATGTGCATCTCTGTAATGAGAAGGGGTGTGGTCTAATGACATCAACACCCTATATCAGGTGTGCATAATTATTAGGCAACGTCCTTTCCTTTGGCAAAATGGGTCAAAAGAAGGACTTGACAGGCTCAGAAAAGTCAAAAATAGTGAGATATCTTGCAGAGGGATGCAGCAGTCTCAAAATTGCAAAGCTTCTGAAGCGTGATCATCGAACAATCAAGCGTTTCATTCAAAATAGTCAACAGGGTCGCAAGTAGCGTGTGGAAAAACCAAGGCGCCAAATAACTGCCCATGAACTGAGAAAAGTCAAGCGTGCAGCTGCCAAGATGCCACTTGCCACCAGTTTGGCCATATTTCAGAGCTACAACATCACTGGAGTGCCCAAGAGCACAAGGTGTGCAATACTCAGAGACATGGCCAAGGTAAGAAAGGCTGAAAGACAACCACCACTGAACAAGACACACAAGCTGAAACGTCAAGACTGGGCCAAGAAATATCTCAAGACTGATTTTTCTAAGGTTTTATGCACTGATGAAATGAGAGTGAGTCTTGATGGGCCAGATGGATGGGCCCGTGGCTGGATTGGTAAAGGGCAGAGAGCTCCAGTCAGACTCAGATGCCAGCAAGGTGGAGGTGGAGTACTGGTTTGGGCTGGTATCATCAAAGATGAGCTTGTGGGGCCTTTTCGGGTTGAGGATGGAGTCAAGCTCAACTCCCAGTCCTACTGCCAGTTTCTGGAAGACACCTTCTTCAAGCAGTGGTACAGGAAGAAGTCTGCATCCTTCAAGAAAAACATGATTTTCATGCAGGACAATGCTCCATCACACGCGTCCAAGTACTCCACAGCGTGGCTGGCAAGAAAGGGTATAAAAGAAGAAAAACTAATGACATGGCCTCCTTGTTCACCTGATCTGAACCCCATTGACAACTGGTGGTCCATCATCAAATGTGAGATTTACAAGGAGGGAAAACAGTACACCTCTCTGAACAGTGTCTGGGAGGCTGTGGTTGCTGCTGCACGCAATGTTGATGGTGAACAGATCAAAACACTGACAGAATCCATGGATGGCAGGCTTTTGAGTGTCCTTGCAAAGAAAGGTGGCTATATTGGTCGCTGATTTGTTTTTGTTTTGTTTTTGAATGTCAGAAATGTATATTTGTGAATGTGGAGATGTTATATTGGTTTCACTGGTAAAAATAAATAATTGAAATGGGTATATATTTGTTTTTTGTTAAGTTGCCTAATAATTATGCACAGTAATAGTCACCTGCACACACAGATATCCCCCTAAAATAGCTAAAACTAAAAACTACTTCCAAAAACATTCAGCTTTGATATTAATGAGTTTTTTGGGTTCATTGAGAACATGGTTGTTGTTCAATAATAAAATCATTCCTCAAAAATACAACTTGCCTAATAATTCTGCACTCCCTGTATGTCTTCAACAGTTTGCTGTTAAGAAGTAGAGTTAACAGTATTTCAGCAACGTTTAGGATTCATTTTCATGATTCCGATGGATTAAGCATTATTTATGTTTTTGTTTGTTTAAAACTTCAGGCTGTCTCTTGGGACCTAGTACAGAATATTTTTTCACTGCCCAAAATCTGTCAGTAATGGTTTGGCTTTACATAATGATCTTAACCAAGAGGAAGAGAGAGCAACACATCATCAAAAAGCAGCTGCAGCAGGTAGTGTGGTTGAACTTTTATTGATTTATTTATTTCAAAATAACAGATGGTATAGGTATATGTATTTGGCTGGTTCTGAAATCATACCACCATGTCTTTGTATGTCTGACCGCACTAAGAAACATAAAGGTCATGACCATAGGTGAGAGTGGAGATATAAATCGGCCAGTAAATCTAGAGCCTCGCTTTTACGCTCTGCTTTTTCTTTCTTTTTCTTTTTCTCTTCTCTTTGATCTCTCCCCTCCCTCTTCCCTCTCCCCTCTACCTTCAGCTAAGGATCATGGCCTCAGACTCGGAAGTGCTAATTCTCACACTGGAATGGCTGCGAACCACCTTGCGAGCTGGGGGCCACCACTTGATAAACAGAACCACATCATCTGTGAAATACAGAGACAAGATTCTGAGACTACCCAAGTTGCTGTCAAGTGGCCTTTTGCCACTTGCCGACTATATCTAGTCTAGGCTTAATTATTCTTTCAAAATGTATAATCACCTCCTGCTGTTCTGATACTACTTCACTTGTCTCTGTATAGAATTGAACATTTTAAGATAAAATCAGGTTTACAAAAATCGAGTTTCAAAATAAAAAGTAGATAAATAACATGATTAAAAAAATAAGCAAAGATTACAATGATGACTAAAAAAGTTATTTAAGAAGAAAGAAAGAAAAGTATAAAACCCTTGGGATAAATTTGTGAAAGAAGAAAATATAATAATAAAATTATAATGAATGAGATAAAAATACATATACATACATATGCTTTATTAGAGGTGATTGACGACTGCAACTTAGCTATACAGTGTTCCCTTGTTTATCATGGGAGTTACATTCTAAAAATAACTAAATAATAAGTGAAATCCGAAAAGTAGCAAACTTTATTTTTATAGATGTTTTAAGGCTGTAAAATCCCTCACTACACACTTTATACACTTTTCTCAGACAGGCATGAACATCTTCACACTTTTTTCTCCTGTTTAAACCCCCTCAAAGTTCAAATCTTCGTAGAAAAATAAGCCTGGTATTATAAAATGAAACCAAAGAATTGTTTTGTGCTCTTGTTTCAACACCCACCTAAGCCACACACATGCTTTTGTATCTCACTTCTAATTTTCAGAACTTTCACTACCCTGTTTAACAGGTACCTGGCCCTTATTGTTAATCTTTAGCCTATTCACTTAATCCAGTTCAACTTGCACAATCACTCATTCTAATGCTGGTAAATGGAAGTAGATAATGGAGATGGTTCTCCCTGCAGAATAGCTGGTTGCTGCATTGAATCCACTGTGAAAGCTGGAGCTGAGAGCCCCAGTGAAGTAGCACCTTGAGGCAACTGGTTATAATTGCCTCCTTTTATGTCATCATCCTGAGGGGGATCGGGGATGGGGTATTGGCAAGCACCCGAGGCTGTAGGTACAGCATGTACATTGTAACTGGTGGCCTTGGCTGCCCCACCCTCCCCCACAGATTGTCCTAAAGCCTCATCGGGCCATATGGAAGCAAGTCTGGAAGGAAGGATGACCAGTGGAAACGTCACTTCTGGGTCAAAGGCAAAACTAATGTCCAGATACACCTGGGAAACAGTCAGAAATGGAAAAAAGAAATGTTTAAATAAAGATTGTTATCCGTTATATAGTTATAAAGATACTGAGTTAAGACACATATTTCCTGTTACTTATTTACCCATGATCGTTTACAAATGAAGGAGTTTCATTGCTAAGATATCATGATATCACTATGAAATTGTTTCATACCTTGACATAATATTCAACTGAAATAATATCACAGTTATGGAGAGTGGGGGCAATGTCACCAGGAATCTTAATTTTGCAGGACACAGTTTGCTCTGAGTTTGGACTGATAGTGTCCCCGACCATTTTGCACAGAGTCTTGAAGGTGGGATTAGTATGTTTCTTGCAGCTGTACACTATTTTCTGTTGAAGTTTGAATTTGGGTCTCATTTCCTTGGAAGAGGAGTTGCATATTTTGGCAACAACAGATAAAGTTTCTCCTGTCAAAAACAAATCATAGAAATAAACTGCATTTTTTAAAAATCTATCAGCATTTGTCTTTTCATGTTGCAGATATTTTACCTGGAGAACAAACACCTCTATTAATAGTGGCAGACATCTGGACCTGTCCCCTGGAGCGACCACCCATGTTTTTACTCACTGAACCAGATTGTGGATCCTGTAATAGAACATGCAGATAAAGATTTCCCCAGGGCAACTTAATTCCTCAAATGACTAAATTGCAGAATAATCTACTTCCTTTTTTTTGTAAACTTAAGACCAAATTCTGGTAAACATCATAAACACAGAACTCCCTGTGTTACAACTGGTGACTCCTAATGAAACATATGAAACTGTAACAGGACATTCAGGTTTTTAAATCATATAAGATTTTGTCTTATATATTTTTCATTTAGCATTTACAACACACGCTCTAAATATTTATAACATATATCAAGGCAGTGTTTACCATCATTTGGACAGTGTGTGGACTGGACCTGGACATAAACTTGATCTCTTTTTGTGCATCAGAGGACCAATGCCAGCTCCTAGCTATCTTTGCTTCCATGATGTAGGAAATGCTTCCGTTTTTCCCCTGGAAGGATGAAGGCATGTCACTGTAACAAAAAAATAAAATAAAAACAGTGGAGATTGTATTAAAATAATGTCATAACTATGCAAAAGGAAACTGTTATAACACAGTATTAATCTTTGAGGCTAGACATCTCCACTTACCAGTCTGGAAGTTTAAATGCGAAGAATAAACTGTTGACCCCCTGGGGAAGTACAGTGCCTGCAAGACAAGGTTGCTTAACTTTTCCTACACAGAGCAAGAGTGATATATTTACGATTTACTACTTTTCATTTAATTCAGACCATCAAAATGTGCTGTTTACTTCATGTCTGGTACACCGTTGAATCGGTTACTTCTTTCTATTGTCCATCACTTTTGTGATCATGATCACATCATGACTTATGTCATTGCTTTAATAGATATAGATAATAGTTTTTGTTTGTTTTTTTAATCTGTCAATAACTACAAAAGACTATTGTTAGAGATTTTCTACATTATACATTATAACCAAATCTCTATAATACAATATAATCAAGTAAGCCTTATATTCTAACCAAGTAAGCCTTATATTCTAACCAAGTATGCCTTATATTTTGTGTGTTCATATATTTTCACATAACCAAGCCTATTGTTGAAGAATCACCTAACCAAGTCTATTGTTAAAGGAAAACTGATGCATTCTTCACTTCAGTGTCTGTGATGTCAGATAAAGCATGATATACTTCTGTATTCTTATCCCAGTGTGTGAAAGATCAGATAAGCTGATTTAATGTTTAACCTCTTCCCTGACAGTTAAAAGAGGAAGTACTATGTAACCCATTTTTGCCTTATAAATAAAGCAAGCAAGCCTGTGCTCGGTGTGTTTTGTCTTCTCAGAGACATTCACCCGTACGCACGTTTTCTAATTACACTCTGAGTCGGTCTGCAGTTGTCTCATTTCTCTTACTTGTGTTTGAACAAATGTCTACCCCTGACAACTATTAACTTAAATTTTAAAAAAAATTGCACACTTTTTCAAAAACTATCAACTTCACAAACAACTCTTTTTTTTAAAGTAAGATTTCTTTAAAAAAAAAAAATCTTATAATTCCCACATTGCGTTTATCATTGTTACCATTACACGTTATCCGCTGCTTCACTCCAAAGCTTCAAAATTCCCATCCGACACATTTAATTTCAAAATAACTCTGAGTTTAAAATACTTAAACCACTTACCTTTAGGATTTTTTTCAACTACATAGCTCTTCACTTTGAAATATCTCCTCTGCGCAAAGTATTTTGTGTCGCCGTCTGACCACTGCGCGAAAGCGTCTCCTTTGATTTTCAGAGAAACGCTCTTGACTTTGACGTCTTTTGTCAGTCTGAAAATCACTGCGCCTACAATAATATCTCCCGGAGAGACAGTATCATCGTCGTTGGTCGCTGTGTAAATCACATTAAAGTCCTTTATCGGAGACATTTTAGATCTGAGTGAAATGATTTGCGTTTCCCGTCACTGATAAACGGATCTGAATGGTGTGATTGGAGGCTCCTCCCTGTGAGTGACACCGTAATTTTGGACTGTAGCCGACACTAAAAGGTTTGGGACATTTATTACATTTATATATGATGATCGGCATAATGAATAACCACAGTTAAGGTGATTGAATGCTGATGAATATCACAATAACTCACAATTTTGTAATTCATATAATTCTCATTTAAATTGTTTATCTGTAACATTTAAAGACTGAACCAGTTAGTGGGGTTTCTGCCAAAATTATAGTATAATTATATAATATTTATACAATAAAATATATATTATATTTTTATACATTAATACTGTTGCAGTTAAAGCAGTTGGAAAATAATCAAAGAGTATGTTTAATAGTCAGTAAAACCTTATAATTTTATCATCCTTCCATAGGCAAATTGGTTGTTTCTGTTGTTGGACTGCTTATTCAACAAAGTTGATGAGAACATTATAGAGCTGACAAGAGTTTATATCAGGCTCTGTTGCTTATAAGTCAGAAAATACGCAAATGGGAGGAAATGTTGCACTTTTGTTACACCCATAAAATCAGCAGTTTATGTATTTGTGTGTGGTTTCATTTATTCATCTATTTTCTTTCCTCCTCTTCTTCTTCTTTTTTAATTTTTACATTTGTAGGATGAGGCGTGCTTGTGTGTGGGTTGGCTGTTGAAGTCATACCTCTTTTTGAAACTATGACCAAGTGTGTGGTCGGAAACTCCTAACTCTTTTTGTACCTCTGTGTGGTGGGAAACTTGTAGACTGCTCATGCGATGAGATTTCAGAAACTGTTCTTGTTTTGTTTCCTGTGTTAGTGTTTTCTTTTTTTTTTTCAAGTGGCTCAACAAAGGCTTTCATGAAGTGTAGTACCACTAAAACCAGTTCACAAGTCAGTGATGTCCTATCAGTCACACCCCGTTAAGTTAAAGTAAAAACGTTTTTTATTATTTTTTTTAAAAAAAACAACTTTGCTGTCAAAAACTGTACTTCCACCAAATTCAGTTCTCTCACCCACAGTTGCCTGATCACAAAACAGCTCTTTGAAATAAAAGTTTTGTTGTCAGCTTGTAGGTTAAAGCTTAGATATGTTTCTGGGCTCTAAGGCTACGTGCACACTGCAGGTCTTAATGCTCAATTCCGATTTTTTTGATCAAATCCGATTTTTTTGTCTGCGTGTTCACACTACAAATAAAATGCGACAGCAAACGCGCTCTAGTGTGAACGCTCAAAGCGGCCCGCATGCGCAAAAGAAGACTTCACACACAACGCGCTCTGTTCAGACCCAGTATGGCAAGCCGTTAGAGCCTTCTCTCCTTGGCTTCACCATCACCAGTACGGGAGGACAGGGAGCGATCTCACATTTAAAGTGATTACAGGAAGGAGAGATGGTGTGTGAGGTGTCCTCGGGAGACATCACCCCCGTTTCTTCCCTCACTGGGGATGTAGGGTCTGTCTGCCGGTAGCGCAGCTGCAGGGCGCAGCGCTAACAGCTGATCCCTAATGTAAACAAAGGAGCCATGCGCCGAGTGTCCAAACACGGGTGAAAAAAGTGGAGAGCAAACTTTGGAGCGTGATATCACGGGGGTGGGTGTGGAAAGGATTTTGGCCCGATCCGCCATTTTGGGGGTCTAGCGCAAGTGAAAAGGGAGCGAAGTCACACACAACAGCCATGGTTCATATTTGCTGTGTGGTCGTCTGCAATGTTCGATCACACGACCGGCAAGAGAATAAGGTTGAAAATGGTTTATCTTTCCATTCTTTCCCAACCTGGAAGCAACATGAGGCAGCTTGTGTATTGGATGTTACCAAACGAAGGCGTCTAGCTTACTCTTCCATCTCCAAATCTGTTGGTGCTCTAGACATTTTCCTTCCGGTAAGCTCTAAATATGTTCATATCAATCTTTTTAGCCTATTAGTTTTATTTTCTATGCGCTCTGAGGTCATAGCAAATTAGAACAAACATCCTACTGAGTGATTTTGCAGAACTACCTTCTATTTATAGAGTTGCTAATTATTTGGCATTATTGCAGCAAACCAGCCTATGAAATGGATGAAACATAGTGACTGGGTTCCAGCCCTACACAAGGGACCTGCTTCAAACACACCACCATGCCAATCAGATTACTTCTTCCATGTGAGGGTGAAGAGGTGACCCTCCTGGATAAGATGGTGAAGGTTTGCTGCGTTTTGGTGAACAGTGTGATAATAAAAACAGGGAAAAATGAAACCTGCTCCTGTTAAATATTCTTAAGTATTGTGCTGTTAAAATTGCTGTATTTTTTCAAAAGATACAGTAAATAAAGTAATGTTAGTAGTGGGTGATATCATGTAAACACTCATGATTTTGTGTAAACATTTTGTCATTTGTAAACTATAAATGACATGGATTCTACATTGTAACTGATGTGATGTTCTATAAGGTGGTTTTAATAAAAAAAAAAAAAAGAGGCAAAAATTAGTTTGTTTCTTTATTCAACTTTTGAACAGTGGTACTCAGTCAGTATATATTCAGTAAATGCAAATTATTTACACGGCAGTGCACTACAGGCACAAATCTAGACCCCTAGATAAAACATTATGGGTCATTCCCACAACCCACAGCTTTACTGTGTTCCAGCAAAGTATCCAATAGCAGTGACAACTCCTCCACAGTAGCAGGTGGGATTTTTCTGTTTTGAGGACGACTCCTTTTACCTGTCAATACGGATGGTCTGTTTATGTTTTGATCGAGAGCCTTTTTTTTGGGCAGCTGAAGAGGAGAAGTCTATCTTATGGCCAACCTCTGGCTGTATCTTGGTCATATTACCCAGCAAAACCCAGTATGCAGGTTCATCTGTAACAGTCCTTGTGCCACGGATCAACACTGTTGCTTCTACATTAAACAGAAGAGCAGCGACATGGCTGCAGGTCTCTGCGACTCCGGCCTTACAGGTGCTGTGGGCTGCTTCAACCTTCCCTGTGATGCTCACAGTGACCCATGGCTGCAATGCTGGTTCATTCAGTCTTTGAGAGTGCAGGACCTGAAACACACACAGACAAAGTTCATTTAAAGACAAGAACTAATGAGCCAAGGCCGACATAAATGTGTTTTATCTACTTTATCATAAATGTAACAAAGTGTTTAGAAAGTTAGCACATACATGTAATTTTTTTATGTATCCATCTATAGAACGCTGCATGTTATATTCTAAATCTGCCTGTTCTCTCTCAGAAACCTGCCTGCAGAAAATGAACCTAAAGTATGTAATGCAAGGATGTCATCACTTTAGAGATGGAGAAAGCATAAAGTGACAATTATGGATCACTTAATATGATAAGGAGATTCTGCAGGTCATTAATCAATGTATAAAACTAAAATAAAATGTATTTTTAGTGACACAGGATACAAACATGGAAGCAAGATGTATAATTAGGATTATTTATAATAAATATGAATAAATTAGTGCAATTTCTTTAACTATAAAGAATAACAATCCTTCAGGACAATGTCACATCAATGCACTGAACTCACTATGTTATCCACCTAACAGCCTCCACATGTTCTCACTGTAATTTCCCCTCATGAATGAATTTATGCTGCAGTAATCTGAATGTTTGCAGGGAAATCAAACGCATTTCACTCGCAGTACTCGAGCTGACTTACCTTTGTTTGAATGACGACTTGTACGTGCTGACTCCACAGACAAGGTACGAAAATATGTCAGGCTACGTCAATAGCGGTTGGTCTTCAGGGTTTCTACTCCACGGCCGTATTTCATACGGGTCCACATTTCCAATGCACGCTATTTTCTGCAAGTACTGCTGCTTCCCCTCTGGACGCAATCAGTCTCTATACAGTTCATTCTCTTTTGAGCTGCTTTTAAGCATCTTTCTTGTAGTCATCGTTCCAACACAGTGTGTTTGTTTTGATTCGTAGACCCCGAAAATGGCGCTGCGCTCCCATAATGCATTGCGGCGTGGCGTCAACTCCAAAGCCCTATATTGTTTGACAGATGGCCGTTAATATAAAGACTTCGGACTTTACGTTTCCCAATTTTTGCTTTAAGTTATTTTGTTATTTACATAATAATGTATTTACATAATAATGTAAATAACCTAATAATGATCCTTATTGCTGTTTTAGAGAGGAGCGGTGCTTCAAAGGATAGTTGCAGATTTCTGTCAGAATCTGCAGATTATACAGTACAAATAAAATGTTCACGTTTCTCCAACGATGTCTTCCCAACAGTTTCACTGTCAGTTTCGATGTCTTCTCGGGCGCTTCTCCGGAGCTGATAATTGGCATCTGTCTTGTGTCTGTGACGTAAAAGACGGATTTAATGCGACATCACCGTTCAAACAGCAGTCGCTTTCTAAAACATCGGATATGTATCGGATTCAGTACCACATACGAAAGTGACCCAGATCGGATTTGAAAATATCGGATTTGTGCCGTTCACACTGTCATACCATGATCGGATATGGGTCGCATAGGGTCAAAAAAATCGGATTTGATGCGCTTTCGCCTGCAGTGTGAACGAAGCCTAAGTATAGGTTCTGTAGTCAGCAGAAAACTTTCAGAGTGGATTTCTAAGGTCTGCTATAAAAAGCCAGACCAGGCCAAGTTGGTGTGTGGATGTGTGGTTTTTAACTGTGGTTTACTTGTAATCACCCTGCCGTGTTTAGGGTTTTTTTGTAAACATTACAATCTTGTTAATGCCATTGTTCTTCTAATTCAATATTTGAATTAAAACTGCTTTATTTCTCTGAGATCAAAGAGGTTACCAATCCTTATCAAATCAATTCATCTAATACTACACTGTAGTATAAGACACAAATTAGCACAAAGGTAGTTCAACTTCAGGGTCCCCAGTCTGTACAGTTAGGAAACCATTGCAAATTTAAAAAAATAAATAAATACTGGAGAGGCAACAATAAGAAACCCCACAAAAAGGTAATGGCAGAGACCATTGTTCTATCTCCTTTTCACTCCAGATGGATAATTCTCTTGTTTGGATTTTAGCCACTTTGCTTGTTGATGCCCGCAGGTAGTCCAGCTCCTCCACGATCATATATGTGCTAGGTCATTGTATGAGGACATCTGCACAGGTCCACCAACGTAGCAGCAGCCCTCATATCTGTGCCTTTGGGTGAGGAGAAACAGAAGGACCACTGCTTCATGGCTTCTACAACATAGTGATTACAACATTAGTGACTATGAAGGAGGAGACAAAGAAAAAGAGTACAGTAGGTTGCATTTGTGGGTTACCTGTGTAGGTTGTGGTTTTTGACACCTTCTGCAGACTTTGTACTGCTGTTAGATTGTTAAATTTAATGTTCATCACTGAAAATGTGATCTCATTTTAAACACTAAGGAAACATGAGGGCCCGGTGGCGCCAGTGTCCGGCAGCCTCGCCTCTGTCAGTGCGCCCCAGGGTGGCTGTGGCTACAATGTAGCTTGCCATCACCAGTGTGTGAATGTGTGTGTGAATGGGTGGATGACTGGATATGTAAAGCGCTTTGGGGTCCTTAGGGACTAGTAAAAGCGCTATATAAATACAGGCCATTTACCATTTTATACTTTTATATACCAGGCAAGTAAAATGAAGTTTGGACCGATGTTTTATGTAGCATACAAGAGCTTAAAGATGTAAAAAATTAAAAATACCTTGCCTGCATTAGCAATGTGTGGTTCATTTGTATTCATCGTAAGTGTCTGCGCCTCGGCGTTGTACTCCTTGTGTCTTTATCTTTGGCACTTTGTTCTCTAGGTGATTGTACGCTAATAACCTATGATAGAAACACGCTCCTGAATCTTCGTTTCTCCTGTTCTCAACGACCGAACTGTCTTGGGACCGCGGGTGATGCCATTCCCCTGATGCCCGTCTCTCCCACTCATCTGACCGATTTACCTCTTCCCATGCCCCGCAGGATACGTCCCAGGAGACGGGGTAGAAGGAGTGGTGTCCGTGTCCGCTTCAAGGCTTATATCAGAGCCATGGCTACGGATTACCCCCCTACTAGCTGTGAATTTTCTCGTTTCATCCACCATCTTGGTAGCCGCTTTGCGGCTAAACTGCTCAACCACCGTTGGATATGTCCCGTTGGCCCTCAGTCCTATCCTGCCTGCCCAGTGGCCTTCCACTCTGCTCGTTCTTGGATATCACTGCCTGGCCGTGGTGTTCAACAAAACAACCTCAGTACCCTCAAACGAGCTACTACTAAGGACAGGACTCCTCGGACTCGGATGGCCTTATTTAATGTTAGGTCTCTTTCTAATAAGGCCTTCCTCTTAAATGATTTTTTTCTCTCCTCGGGTCTGGATGTTTTATTTCTGACTGAGACATGGACCTCTCCGGGTGAGTTCATCCCCTTCTCTGAACTTCTCCCTTCTGACTGTGCCTTTTTTAGCTCATCAAGGCTTACTGGTAGAGGTGGTGGCTTAGCCTCGGTTTTTAGAAATAAACTTGAGGCACGGCTGCTACCCTCCCCAACCTATTCTAGCTTTGAAGCTCAGCTATTGGAATTGACTGGCCCTCGAACTACTCTGTGTGTTGTGGCTTATCGTCCGCCTAAATATCATAAGATGTTCATCTCTGAATTTGCTGATTTTTTGGGTTCTATTCTTTTTAAATATGATTCTGTAGTTATTTCTGGTGACTTCAATATTCATGTTTGTTGTATGGATGACCACCTGTCTAAAGATTTTTCTGCACTGACTGACTCTTTTAATCTTACCCAGTGGGTAAATGAACCTACTCATGTTAAGGGTCACACCCTTGATCTGGTTTTTTCATTTAACGTGGATATATGCATTAAGGAAATTAGAAATACTGGACTTTCTGATCATTCCCCGGTCATCTTTGACGTTGACCTGGGTATCACTGACCCTTACTTGGAGGTTCCTCTCCATCCTACTCGGACTATTAACGCCGATACTGTGGTCAACTTCTCTACATCTTTTGTTAATTCTTCATTTAATATGTCGGACTGTTTTATCCCACACACACTTGAGAATTTTACCAATACTTTTTTAACTACATGTTCCTCGATTCTTAACACTGTTGCACCTATCAAACACAAACGCCCCAGAACCTACTCGCAATGCTGGTTAAACGACTCTGTCCGTGTTCTACGGCGTTTGTGTAGGCGCGATGAGAGGAGGTGGAGGAATGATAGACTCCAGTCATCATATGACATTTTACGTATTAGCCGCTCGAAATTCCAATCTGCTGCCAGAATGGCTAAAGCAGCCTTCTTCGCTAAGATTATTACTTCTAATGGTGACAATCCTCGCATCCTATTTAAAATTTTTAACTCAGTGGTGAATCCTCGTCCCTCTATGCCACTCTCGTGCTCCCCAGGTCTCTGTGAAAAATTTTCAAACTACTTTCTAGATAAAGTTTTATCTCTTAGATCTACGCTTCCTTTGGTGGCTGACAGTATGTCTAATCCTGACTGTTCTGCTGCCTTACATCAATTTGAATTAATTTCACTTCCCACTCTGAAGCGTATAACTGAGAAACTAAACAATACTAATTGTGTACATGATGTTCTTCCATCTCGTATAGTCAAGGATTGTTTTAATGTAATTGGACCCTGTCTATTGTCTATATTGAACCTCTCCTTGCTTTCTGGTTATGTACCTTCAGTTCTTAAACATGCTTTTATTCAACCTGTTTTAAAGAAAAATAACCTGGATCATAGTGATTTTGCCAACTATAGACCGATTTCCAAGCTTCCTTTCTTGGCTAAAATCCTTGAGAAGGTGGTTCTACTTCAACTGCAGACCTACCTGGACGAGAATAATATAAATGATAAATTCCAATCAGCCTTTAAACAACATCATAGCACTGAATCAGCGCTGCTTCGTGTTTTTAATGATCTTTTACTTATGGCTGATAATGGTCGTCCTTCTGTTTTAGTTCTATTGGATCTTTCATCTGCATTTGATATGGTTGACCATAACATCCTAGTCGCAAGATTAGAGCACTCTGTTGGCATTAAGGGCACTGCCTTGGACTGGTTCAAATCTTACCTCTCCAATCGGCTTTCTTCGGTACATCTGGCCTCATCTTCCTCTTCCCCTGTACCTGTTTGCTGTGGTGTCCCCCAGGGTTCTGTGTTAGGCCCGACCCTTTTCTCACTGTATATGCTTCCTTTAAGCGCTATCTTTGAAAAATACCACATTGCTTTTCACTATTATGCGGATGACATCCAGATTTATTTTGAGTTACATGATGATCTCGCCTTATCTTTAAATAACTTTCGTGAGTGCATGAGTGAGGTCAAGAAATGGCTGTTGGCAAATACTCTTATTCTCAATGAAAAAAAGACTGAAATCATGATTTTTGGCAGTAATGCCCTTCGCGCCAAACTTCAAGATGCCTTTGGCTTTCTTACTAGTTCTTTCTCTGATACTGTCAGGAATCTGGGTGTCTTGTTTGACAGCTCCTTTAAACTTGATAAACAGGTGTCTGCTGTTGTCAGATCTAGTTTTTATCAGCTTCGTCTCATCTCCAGGGCCAGACACTATATCCCGTATAATGACTTAGAAAAGCTCATTCATGCTTTTGTAACGTCAAGACTAGATTACTGTAACTCACTCTATTCTGGTCTCCATGTTACCCTTCTACATAGATTACAGACAGTTCAGAATGCTGCGGCACGTATTCTAACTAAAACCAAGAAGTTTGACCATATTACTCCGGTTCTTGCTGAGCTGCATTGGCTGCCTATCAAATACCGTATTCAATTTAAAATTTTGCTGCTTACGTTTAAAATTATCAATAATACTGCACCAACCTATCTTAAGGAACTTTTAAACCCTTATGTCCCTGCCAGGGCTTTAAGGTCATCCTCGCAGTTATTGTTAGTTCAGCCCAGATCTCGGTTGAAATCTAGAGGCGATCGATCGTTTGCCTTTGCTGCACCTGAGTTATGGAACAGCCTCCCGATTGGCATTCGGGAGTCTGATTCTATTTTTTCTTTTAAAGCACGCCTTAAAACTTATCTTTTTGAACTTGCCTTCTCTACCCGTTAAATGCTGACTGTTAACTGCGACCTATTGCATTAACTTTTTACTATTCCTTCATTCTTGGTGTTCTCTATCATGCGGCACTGGGTCTGCTATAATCTATGTGCTGCAGTCCATTTTATTAGTGGCTTTTTACTGTGAACATTGTCTGCTGTTCTTATTATATTTGATATTAATGCTCTTAACTGTATTATTTTATTGTTTTTTGTAAAGCACTTTGGTATGCCTAAGGCTTTTAATGTGCTCTATAAATAAAGGTTGTTGTTGTTGTTGTTGGTAAACTCAAGCATAGGTTAGCTAACAAGGCATGTGCAGTTGAATGCAGGTAAAATTATTGTAATCAGGGCTGGACTGGGACAAAAAATCGGCCCGGGCATTTTGACTAGAGACTGGCCAACCAGGTATTATAGGAAAAACCATAAAGCCTTTGAATGAAAACAAACGCTGTTGTCACAGTGATGTGCACTGTCTTGTTGGTATATATGTATCAGTCTAATAAACTACACCATCCTCCCTATTCTGGTGTTCTAAACAGTACTTAGCCAAAACCCAAAGACTGCTTGGTCGAGTTAACCTCCTGAACTATCTACAACACATGGTGGAAACCTGAAATTAAGATAGAGAAGACTAGAGGTGAGACATGATCATTATTGAATATTAAAAAATAATAAATGACAGATTTAGATATATTTTCATAAACTATTCATTTACCACATCAATAAACAGCATGGCAGGGCAAAATATTTTTTCCAACATGGCAACCTTTAAAAAGTGAAAGGAGACAGAAAGACAGGTGAGAAAGAATAAAACTTAATTGACTTTTTGATGGCATTTTACACACAGTACTGGTACAGTATCTAGAAAATGTGGGAAAATACTGGCATCATATACAGTACTTACTTCTGAAGAAATTATGATGGGACAATGAAAAAAATTACTATGTACAATAATGATTTCTATACATTTTACATAACAAACGTTTGTTGTAAGATTCAGATAATTATTTATTAAAAGCGAGACATTTTAAATGAGAATAAGAAAGAAAAGTATTTCTTTGTGCCCCCTTTCCCTGTTAATGCCCTACCTGGCCCCCTGGCAAAACTTTGCTAGACCCGCCCCTGCACAGTTACCAGCTGTCAGCTACATAGAAAAAGATCCTGGTGTTATTTGTCTCTCAGAAACAGTTCATAACTTCCCTTCAACTCAATTAATGCCACCTAAAAGGTAAACCTGTTTCTCCATCACCTGTTCAGCTCTGATGATTCAGTAAGGACATCTCCTGGTTTCATCTTCATGTTTCCCTCTCACCAGATAACCAAACCGACATCATGACCAGCAGCTTTTTTACGGCTGTGGCTCCAGCAAACATCAGCTGATACTAGAAATTAATATTAAATAAATTCTAACAACAGCTGATCAAGCTTAAACGTTCTGCTGTTGTTTAACCTCCACTGCTTTCTTCTTTCTGGCGCAAAGTGGGCGATAAACAAACAAGAGAGGAAAGCCGATCAGCTGATCATTGATCAGTTTCATGATTGAAATAACAACAGGGGAGAGAGGGGGAGAGAATGAGAGAAGAGGCAGCTGCAGCATAAAGACACAGAATAAATCCAGCTTTGTGTCTTTTTCATTCTAGCTGAAGTACGGGACAAATCGCGTTCCTTTTCAGCTCAACACGAATATTTTCTCTGAATACGAGACGATTCCGTTTTTTACGGGACGGTAGGAAACTAATTAACCTTAATAAACCTTAATAAAATAAATTTCAACATCAGTAACATCATAGCACCCACCCAGCTGTATATAAACTCCGTCATGCTAGCTAGTACGCAGTACGAGTTATTGTAACTGACTGTAAAAAGTCAGCACAACGAAAATAAACTCCACATAAACTTGGTTTATATCCGACCCAGATAGACTGCAGGTCATAAGATCACCTGAAGTTCAGTTCCCCTGACACTCGGACCGACACCGGCAGCCACCTCGGGTCTCTCCTCCTCCTGCCTCACCTTTCCGTCATCCACCTGCCAGCATGTTGCATCTGCTGGCCTTCACCACTTGCTAATGTTACTCAAGCTGTGAAAGCTCCGCAATAGCCACCACCAAACAATTTAGTTATTTTTACACATCTCCCAGCATCTGGCCAATCCACCACCTTTCAGTGTTTATACCGTTACGAAAAAAAGAAAAAAAAGAAAAAAAAAAACATCGGCCGATAAAAATGAAAAATCACCATGGGTATGCCCAATGGCCAGTCCAGCTATGGTTGTAATATAACCTATGTCAGTGTAGGAAATTCAGAAAAAGACTATGAAGATGAAAATAGAGATCTTATGGATGACCCAGCTTAGAACAGTGAGCTGGTGGGAGAGAATACATGAGAGAACACATGAGTGGCCAGGGATGGGAATTAATAAGAATTTAGAGATTCCAATTCCATTACTAATATCACTTATCGATTCAGTTCCTTATAGATTCTCTTATCAGTTGTCATTAGTCAATAGTCACCGCCATTGCTAAGCAGCAATAACGACATTACATTTATGCAAATTAATTGCATGCTGTCGGTCAAATGTTTGTTGAGCTATTTCCCCTCTTTGTTGTGATCAGTGTTGCAGTCATTACTCAAAAAAGTCATTACTATAAATTACTATAAATATTGCACATTGCTTTTCTTAAAAGTAATACTGTGAATGACTTAATTACTCTGTGGAAAAAGCAATTTGCTATACTAGTGATTACATTATTTACATGCCAGATGTGAGGAGATGTGGAAACCGAGATACTTAAAGGACCAAACCTTCTCCACCGGAGCTCCATTGATGATAATAGTCTTGTAGTCTCTGTGCTGACTCCTTCTGAAGTCCACCACCAGCACCTTGGCCTTGCTGACATTCAGCTGGAGGTGGTTATCCTGGCACCACGATCCCAGATTCCTCACATCCTCCATGTAGGTCATCTCATCGTTGTTGGAAATGGCGCCCAACACCATTGTGTCGTCAGCAATCTTCACAATGGTATTGGAGCCATGGATGGTCACACAATCTGAAGTATAGAGGGAGTAGAGGAGTGGCGAGAATACAGACCCCTGTGCCGCTCCCGTGTTGATGGTGATGTTGTCGGAGATGCACCTATACCCTCACCACCTAAGTTGTGCCAGTGAGGAAGTCCAACACCCATGCACACAGATGGCTGTTGAGTCCTAGATCCCTCAGCTTTGTGAACAGTCTACCAGGTACTATTGTGTTGAACACTGCAATCAACAAACAGCAGCCTCATATAGTTACCCTGTTTCCTGTCCACGTGGCTGAGTGGTGTGCAGGACATGGGCGATGGCGTCCCCTGTGGATCTGTTGGGTCGGTAGGTTAACTGGAGTGGATCTGTGGTGTTTGGGATGGAGGAGGAGATGATGTGCTTCAACATCCTCTCGAACAACTTCATTATCACCGATAGTAGGCACTTTGTAGGCACTCATATCGGCAGTGCCGGTCCCGGCGTTCACTGCAGCGCAGATTGATCTGTCCACCCATTGTTTCTGATTTGGGAACGCCACGACTCTCGCAGTGGGGATGATCTCCTCCACTAGCATGCTAACGAAGCTTACTGCTACTTCCGTAAACTTGTTGATGTCAGCTGTGCATGCTCTGAACATGCCCCAATCTAAGTCGTTGAGCATGTCCTGTAGCATAGCTTTGGGGTGGGATGTAGACAACCGTGGCAATTACCAAGGTGAACTCACTGGTCAGGTAAAAAGGACGACACTTAATGCTTAGGTATTCCAGATGGGACGAGAAGCCACTGGAGAGAGTAGAAATGCTCCTGGCGTCACACCACTTTCTGTTTACCATGGGACACACTCCTCCACCTTTTGGTGTTTGTTTGACTTGTTCTCGCTCACAGAGAATGAATCCAACGGACTTACGGGACGGTGGGGGTCAGCCATGTCTCAATGATGCACACAATGTTGCAGTCCCTCATGTCTCGTCGGAAGATGACGCTTGCCCTTAGGTCATTAAGCTTGTTCTCCAGCGATTGTACGAACGCCAGTGTGTCCAAATGTCCAAGATTACATCTGCAACCTTGTTATCGATGTTGAGTGAGCTGCTGTAGTAGACTATAAAACTGGAAGATTTTAAGAAGTAAACAAAGCAATAAATAAGTAAACAACTAAAAAGGTGCCTAATCTGAGCGGAGCGGTCAGTAAGCGGTCAGGTGTCTGGAAAAGGCCGCTCCATCTTGTCATTTGTAATGGAGGTTGCAGCCTGCAGCTTACTACCTATTGAAGCTAAGGTTCTGGCTGCAAGGCTCGCCGTTTACTCGGGTTTCTCTCTGGGTTCTTGGTTAGCTAAGTGTTAGCATGCTGTCTTTGCAAGGAATCAAAGTTGTTTTAGCAGCATAATGTCATTGTTTCAGTTTTCCACTTTTCCATTTATCTTGTCCTTTTGTGCCATGCAAATTAATGCCCATATCCACACTCTACATTGTGCTATTTTTCCTCCTCAAACTGAAAGCAGCAGATTATAGCTGAAGTGCAAGAACCATTAAATGGTATCAATAGGTTAAGGAACTGAACCACTGGGAACTTTTTTTTCTATTAGTTCTCAATTCCCAACTAAATGAGTGGCCCTTACAGATATCTTGGTGGCTTTCATTATCACTTTGGACTTTGAACTGAGTATCTATCTGGGTAATGCCTGAATGTGGAGTTACAAGAAGAGGACCCATGAATTCTGCAGATTAAGGGAATTCACCATTGCTTGGGATCAAAAACAAAGTCTATGCAGACAAAACAACTCAGAGAAAATAAACATTTGCCAACCGGATGTACTACCTGATGTCTTACACGTAATTTTTATTTTTACAGTTGACCTCTTTCTGTGTTTGTGGCTTCATGCAGTTTCCAACCACTCTGTGCAAAAGTTACTCTCTGTTTAGTGTTGCTATTGCATCACTAAACAGAGAGTAACCGTTGTAAACTAACCCACCAGTAACTTTTGTTTTATGTTACAGTGAAGGTTTTAGATTAAAAAGAATGCATACCCATAAACATGTCAAAGTTAGTCAGATGATGTGCAAAGCATAAAAGCACGAATTTCAAATAGATTTTATTCACATGGTACAACTTTGAGTGCTCCAAAATATTTCACTGTAAAGGCTTTTTAAAATTATGTCTATCACTCACACACATGGTGTCAAGTTTCATGAAGTTGAGTGTGAGAACCTAAACACAGACATGCAGGTAAACTGAAAGTGAGCCTTTATGTGGCTGGAGACTAGGAGGTGGAAATAAACAAAACATAAATACAAAAGGAAAATTACAAACACAAACTCACTGGAACCCAAAATGAGAATAACGCTAAGATCAGGAAACACAAAGGAAGAATGGACAATCGAGACCCGGACTCTAGACACCGACTTGATGCAGGAAGAGAAAAATGAACACATGGCAGAAAGAGCCAAGAGACAGACACAGAGAGAGAAACACAAGATGGGCTGGGGAGAGTGAAGGTAAACAAGAATGGAGACATAATATGGCAGACTTATCATTGGAGATGTCACAGTCTGACGCTGCAGACTGTGTGGAGTTAGAGGGATGGAGCGTAAAAACAGACACATGGAACAAAATTTAATTTTAACGGAAGGTGAGCCATTTAATAAGGCTGGTGAAAAAATACAAAACGAAGGGCAAAGGCCGTCCAAGGCAAAGCAATCACCTAAACTGGGTAAACTAAAACTAGAAATGAAAACCTGTACCTGAGAGCCACGAATACCTGGAACATGATACAAGGTAAACAGGCAACCCAACATGAATAATAGAAAATGCACACACTAAATACATAGAGGGGTGACGAGGGGAGTGGAAACACATGGAAACACAGCTGGAACGAATAGAAACAAGGACATAGGGGAAGCAAAACGGGAACACAAGAGAAGAGACTGTCAAAATAAAACTGGAAACACCACGACTCAAACTAAAATACACTGTTAGACACATGGCAAGGAAGGAAGGAGGAAAGCACATGAGAACAGGATTGACTAGGAAAACAAAGGAAGGAGACAAAAAAAGGGAAAGATGGAAATCACAGAAGAAAAAGGAAAAGGGGGAGAGAGAAACAGAGAGGGACAAGTAAGAAGAGTGACATTACGGGCTGGGGAGACATAGATGAATACACATGACAAACAGGACAAACAAGGAGGGAAGCAGAAAGGCATGACTGGGGTCCGAGAACGAGGAAGCAAGAGACGTAAACACAGATGACACGACAGACATATTCTGACAGCACAGAGGAGACACCAAGATACAAGGGGACTCTAACAGACAAGAAACTAAACAGTGGATACAAGGAACTCAGAACATAGAATAAACTCAAGACTAACTAATGAACCTTAAATAATAATACATAACAATCAACAAAAACAGAAGAAAACTCTGAAATGCTGGTTCAAATGTCCCAAAACCATGACAGAAGATACTAATGGAAGAAGTACAGAGACAAGACTAAGGGAACAAGAACTTTGGTCAACCTGTTTTTTTTTTACTGGAAATCTCAAATAACATAGTAGAGGATTAACAGGAAATGAAAAAAATGTAATAAGACAAAGAAAGCAAAGATAATTAATAGAATCTACAAACAAGTCAATTGCTCAAAGCCGAAACAATTCATTAATAAGATCACAAATGTCCAAAAACACAAAACACTGGGTCAAAGTTAAACCACACACTTATCACTCTATGTCATTTTAAAAGTGCTTTCTAAACACACTGAAAATTAATAAGGCACTTTGATGTTTTCACAGGACCAGATACATAAAGCTTAGTAAAAGCCTCCAAACCTTCAGCCAATTAGTACATGCATGGAATGCATCATTTATTCCACACCACATATATATTGAATCCCATGAGATTTCTCTCAAAAACACTCAGACACTTTAAATTAAAACATTGCTGAACCTTCTCTACAAACACAAAAAAAACCTTTGCTTTGTTTTCTATACACCTGTTGCCATCTACTGGTGGAAAAGTAAATGTATTTATACTGAAAGAGGTAAAAACTTTACACTAATTGTTCATTCAAGTCCCTTACATAGACAAACATCAACATACATTAACTGGTACGTATGTTAAATAAAGGACTCTATCACTCCCTTTTGCTAACAGCGTTGCGATATACCCTGGGGCAAAAATTTTTTAGAACCTTAACACAACATAGTACCAAAGCAAACACTCTGTGTGTGTGTGAGTGAGTGTGTGTCTGTGTGTGTTTGTGTGTGTGTGTAGGAGGAGCACACACACACACACACACACACACACACACACACACACACACACACACACACACACAGAATAAGAAATGTCAGTAACACCATTTCAGCTTTTGATCAGCACCATGGACAGCAACTGCACACATTTATTTGAACTTAAGCTATAATCTCATATTAGCTGAGAACTGTTTGAGCTTGTATGTCTATAAGCATGGAAAAAGAGAGAGAGAACCCCAATAACCACGGGTCCTCACAAACTGAGTAGACAGGGCCACTGTACAAAACAAGAACATTCATTTATAGAATTAATTATTTATCAATCATTTCCAGTGGTCCAGCTTTTTCATGCACTCATATTACATATGATTACACATTTTAAACATAACTGATAATAAGGTTTAAGTCTTTTTAAAAGCACAAACTCCTCACCATCAGAACTTCGTCTTTCAGGCCTTTAGCTAATATCAAAAGTCCCGATGTTATTCTCTGCTCTCCTTCCCCATTTGCAGTGCTATAATTTTACTTTGCACAACATCATTTAAATGCCCCTATTGAAATACTCGATAAGACACTTGTTGAAAAATATATTGTTCTGTAGTTGACATCAACGAGTTTTCATGGATTTTCCATCTTCCCAGCATGTCTTCCCATCAAAACTTTTTAGTAAAGGCAGTGGAGTCTGAAATAACTGAGAAATATTTACAGCTAAAACTCAGTTCATTAAAAAATGTATACTGCATGAATAAAGTTGAGCTGTGAATCACTAGGTAGAATTATGACTCATATATACTTATATACGATTATTAAATAATAATCTTTCTGCCCTTAGCAACATAGCATATGTAAGCTGCACAGTTGGGAGGGTGTGTTTGACAACTGGGCTATTCCTACTTTCTATCAGTTGTGCACCACCCCGAGTACATTGTTGAAGCTTGTATTAATGATGGATTAAGCAAACCAGATCAAGCTTTTAGGAATCTGTGTAAAGGAATGGGCTCAGCCCACCCAAAAAAAATGCAGAAAGTAAATGGTTTTTTTTGTTTCTGTTCCACCACTTAACAAGCAGAGACGCACATGCTTTGTTATCTAACCGATGCTGCATGTAGCGACAGACTCTCAGGAGTGTGCTCTCTCATAATAAAAACAAAAGAAACTTTCAGTCGGGGCATGTTTAAAGTTTCATATTTATAACATCATGTCCCCTCAGGTTCCAGGTATTAAACACCTATTATACAGAAGTGGAAAAAAGAAAATAGCAGCATGGTCTATACAGCAACACTAATTTGTATGTGTACATGCCTATGAAATATGAACCAAATGAATTCTCATGCAGTTGCATAACAAATACAGTTTATGCATATAACGGTTTTATTGAATCCACCTGGACGCAAACTATAACTAGCGAGCCACTTTATGATGGAAAGCATGTGTGCACAGTCACAATGTTGGTAAGTGCTGTTTGTATCACAGTTTTAAAGGACCATGTGGTTTTTTCAAGTCACGTATATCCTGCTGCCACTAAACTTAAACAGTTTAAAAAGTGCAAAAAGTGCTGTATGTACTAGAATAGATAAGACCTATTGCACTTGTATTAGTTGTTATTCATTCTAATACACTGTTTTTCAGTTTTACTACAGTACCTTTGCTGAAATTTGAAGCATTTATTTCATGTTCTTCAATTATTAGTTTAGCATCCTGTCTGGAATCAGGTTGGGATCTACCTCATCCTAGGTACTAATATCATTCAAGTTGGTAAATACTTGAATATGTTGACCTTTTCATGTTCCCATTTAGTGCTAAACAGGGAGTGAAGTGTGTTTAAACCTGTTTCTCCAATTGCTTCATATAATGGGAATTGACACTGAAAGGGAAGTGCAGATAGACACATTTCCATTTCTTTATTGTAATGTAATCCATTGTTAATATAAATATTTTTATATTTTTATAAGCATGCAGGGTGACCTGCAGGTCCGCATGCTAAGCATGCTTAGCATGCACGGGTGCATGCAAGGGTGACCTGCATGCAGGGTGACGGTGACCTGCATGCTAAGCATTAAGCATGAAAGAGGGAAAAAATGACATGGTACGAACAGCTTTGGTGGACAGAAAACTGTATTCGTGTTTAAGAGGGACTTTCCAGGGTAATCTCGTCCAAACATGCAGGGTGACCCTGCATGTTTGGACGAGATACAGGTGCACTTGCAGGGTGGCTGTCAGTGTGATCCAGTGGGTTCGTCCATTTACTTTCAACAGGCCTTAGCATGCTAAGCATGCAGGGTGACCTGCAGGCGAGAAAATGAGGGCAAATCTGTTCTGAAAGTATTCTGGCTGTCAGTGTGATCCAGTGGGTTCGTCCATTTACTTTCAACAGGCCTTAGCATGCTAAGCATGCAGGGTGACATGCTACTTTCAACAGGCCTTAGCATGCTAAGACCTGTTGAAAGTAAATGGACGAGCCCACTGGATCACACTGACAGCCAGAATACTTTCTCTGCAAGAACAGATTTGCCCTCATTTTCTCTCCCTTACACTTGGATAAAAACTGGGTATCCACATATCTTGTTGATAAATGGCAAGTAAATGCAAATTCTTAAGAGGCAAAGAATAAGAAAAACAAAGATGGCAAATAACTGAGTATTCATATGCTATTACAAGCATTTGATCGTAGATTACTTAATTTAATAGACTACTCATACGATAAAAACATCGAAACCATAATATTATCTCTAGATGCAGAAAAAGCATTTAACAGAGTTAATTGGAAATTTTTATTCGCAACTTTACACAAATTTTGTTTTGGAAACTCTTTCATAAACTCGATAAGAATATTATACAATTCCCCAACGGCTCGTATCAGAACAAATGACCAGACATCCTCCAGCTTCTGTCTCCTGAGGGGCACCAGACAGGGATGCCCACTCTCCCCTTCACTTTTTGCAATTTTTATCGAACCTCTAGCAGCAGCATTTAGACAGGCTACAACAATTAAGGGCATAAAATGTAAGAACATAGAACATAAAATCAGTCTCTATGCGGATGATGTGTTGCTTTTTCTGCAAAACACACAAACCAACCTCTCTGAGGTAATTACTTTAATAAACTGGTTTTCAAGAGTTTCAGATTATTCAATTAACTGGCCAAAATCTACAGTTCTCCCCATTAACTGCTCCTTCCATAATTCTTCCTCTGCCCCACTGCAATCCGGAAATATTAAATATTTAGGTATTAATGTCTCTCCTAAGCTTTCAGACTTAACTAAACTAAACCACATCCCACTTCTAAAGAAAGTAGAAGGCGATCTGACTAGATGGAAATCTTTACCCATATCACTCATGGGAAGGGTCGCCACTATAAAAATGATGATCTTGCCAAAAATAAATTACTTATTTTTGATGATCCCTAACAAACCATCACAAGATTGGTTCAGATCTCTGGATTCATATATTTCCAAATTCCTTTGGAAAGATAAACCCCCGCGTATTAGCTTAAAAACACTACAAAGAACCAAGGATAGAGGAGGATTAGATCTGCCTAATTTTCACCAATACTTCTTAGCCAACAGGCTTCAGTTCATCTCAGAATGGTTAAAACATACCTTCTTAGTTGAGCCCTGGCTAGATGTTGAACAGGCACTATGCAAGGATCTAGAGATTTCAGACCTACCATTTATTAGCTCAAACATCAAAAGACATGAATGCTTTAAAAGTATCAACATCAGCTTTTCTCTAACAGCATGGTGGGAGTTTCTAAAAATAACGGAGTCTTCATTAATCCCATGCAAACGTACACCTATCTGGAATAACCCTGACATATTACAAAACAATAATATGATTAATTTCCCAGAATGGAGTTGTAAAGGAATTAAATACTTAGAACATATATTAGAGGGAACAGAATTTATTCCATTTGACAGACTAGTTGAACAATATGGGATCAACAAGACAAGGTTTTTAGAATATCAACAAATTAAATCCATAGTAAAAAAGAAATTTAACCTCAGTCAAGTTGAATTACAAACACCACTAAGTGCGGCACATTTTCTTACTCTTAAATCCCCCAAATTATTATCTAAAATATACAGAACACTTTCTAAATTAGATGAATCAATATCCCTTCCTACTGCAAAGTGGGAAGCAGATTTATCAGTCAACCTAGACCAAAACTTCTGGTCTCAGATTTGCTTAAAAACTTTTAAATTAATTAAAAATCCCAGTCTGCAATTAATACAATACAAAATACTTCATAGAGTGCACTATACAGGTCATCGGATGTTCAAGATGGGCTTTACATCTTCCAACAACTGCTCACACTGTCAAGGCAATACACCAGACAATTACATCCACGCTCTTTGGTTCTGTCCACCAGTGCAAAAGTTTTGGCGCGAGATATGTGAAGACTTATCAAAGTGTCTGAAATGTAACATTCCAACTTCCCCCTTAGTGTGTCTACTGGGCAGCTTAGATAATGTCACTTCAGAAAAGAATATAGCCCATATGATCTTCACTGCCCTATGCATAGCCAAGAAAACAGTCCTCATGAACTGGAAAAATAAAAATAATCTTAATTCTAACCAATATAGAAATTATCTATTAGATTACATTAGTCTTGACACAGCCTCTGCCACCACATTAGATCAATTGCTCTGGGCCCCTTTTATCAGCTCCATCACCTAGTGGGGGTGGGGGGTCATAGTTTGGTCCCGCCTTCACTGTTGTGATTGGTGAGGGGGTAGGGACAGGCTTAGGGCGTCGGGGGGTTCCCCGGAGGCATCTTCCTTGGGGGGCTCAACCCGGGGTAGCGGTCACGTCCGGTTGGGGGCTCTGTTGGCTCTCAGGTGACTGTTTCCTCGCGGCTGCGTGCAGCGGGGCTAGGGGAGGGTCTGTGCTGACGGACGTGGGTTACTGACCTGGCAACCTGGCTGCCCCTGGGTGGGTCCGGGATGGGCGTGAGGTTCTGGGGGCGCTCCGTCTCTGGGCTGGGGCCCGGGCCGGGCCTCGGGGGCTTGGGTCCTGGTTGGTGTGCTGCCGGGGTTGTGGGCGGGTGGGTGCATGGGGGCCCGGCCCTGGAGCAGGGTGCCGCCGGTGCGTCGAGCCGCCTGGGGGGCTCTTCAACTGGTGGGGGGGATGGTCACATCTTGCAGGAGCTTTCTTCTCTTCAGGAACTCTCTGCAGGAGGGGGAGATACAGGAGAGGTGGAGGAAGATCTCAGCCTGGGCGTTTACCGTCTTATGTAGTCTGGAAGATGTGTGGATGGTGGGGTGGGTGCAGTTTTCTCTGTGGTGGGGTTGGGTGGACTGTCCAGGGCTCTGTGGAGCCGGAGGGCGCTACTGCACTGGGCCCCCCTTCCCTGGCGGGTCGCGAAGGGTGGGAGTGCCTACTGGGGTCAGCGGGGGAGCTGGCCCCAGGGAGGGGTTACCTGCCCCTCCCTTCCTTCCCTCCCCATCTCCAGCTGCCTCCCTCTTCCCGCTCCTCCACAACCACCCACACATGCAGGGCCTTGGAGTGGGGGTATGTCACCAGGGTGCAGAGGAGGCTACCCCCCCCCCCCCCCCCGTCCCTTTCTGGCTGCTCTGCCTCAATTTTATCCCACAACTTAGACATTCACATTATTCACACTCTCATTACACATACATATAGGATCTTGGGGGTGGGCACAATCACGGAGTCCAAATTACCATCAGGGTGTACACCTCACCCCTGACGTCGTTGCCCACCTCTCAATTTTAAATACACTTAGTCATTGAGGGCTAGCAGGAGGGACTATGCGCTTACCTGCTGCTCCTTGGCAGGTAGCTCCATGCCCTCCTGGGTTTTAATTGCACCTTAGAACACATATGCATCAACACTACAATGAGCGGGTGGAGGGAGGTTTGGAGTCTTCTCCCACCCCCATTCTCTGCGGCCTGCTGGAGCGGGAGGGCTAGTAGGAGGAGTTGGCCGTCCGACTGCGGTCTGGGGTGTGGGGCCTCCCTGCTGCTGCGGAGTCGGGGTGGTCTGCCTCTCCCCACCGCAGGGAAAAGGGTAACACCACCTGGGTCTGGGTGCAATTCCCCCCTCCAGGGGCAAGGGTACCTAGACCCGGTTTGTAGAGTACGCTTGGGGAGTGTGATTGTGTGTACAGCGTCTCTTTATGTCTGTCTCCACGTTGGTTGAGTGTGGAGTGAGTGCATATGAGAGCATGAGGGTGGGAATGGATGTTTGTGTCTGTGTGTGCCTGTATGTCTGTGTCTATATGTCAGGTTGGGTATCAGACGCCACCTCTCTGGGGACACCTCAGGCCCTCCAAGGTTTGGAGGCCTATCTCCACCCACCACCACTTCCCCTGCCGGTGGCGGACTCCCTCAGGTGTCGGTGTGTTGGTGGTTCTTTGTGTCTGGGGGTGGGCGTCCGGGTACACACCGGCTCACTCCTTGGCGGCCGCTTGTCGGGGCCTGGGGCCTGGGGCTCGCTCGGGCCCCTTTGGAGGTGGGGTGCCCCCGGCCTCTCGGCCTGGGGCTCGGTCACTCAGGCACAGCTGGGGGCCGGCGGAGCTCACGGGCGCGTCACTGCAACTCCCCCTGACTTCTGCTCCGCGGCTGCTGGGCGAGCCCTCATCTGGGACTCTCCTCAGCTCTTACTGGAACAGTGGCGCGGCTGCCCCTCTGTTGGTCTTCCATGGTCTCTTGTGTTCTGGGGGCCTCTGGATGTCTGGAGTTTTGATCTCCTCCATACCCGCTTCACACCCTGGAGGACGGGGCTGTGGCCCCCCCACACTCCCTAGCAGATCATTACATGGAGAAACCTTTGGAATGCAAGCATGCTGATCCACACAGGTATGCACACATGGGTATTCACAGACGCGGACTAAAGCTTTCTTGGCTGCTGCCTCAAAGCACACTGTGCGCTGTCTATCTTGCGTGCTGCACAATATCGTTTATTATTTAGTAAATATTGATATCTATGACTAGCTAGTTTATTGTGATGGTGCTTTGTTTTCTCTATTATTATGTTGCTCTTTGTTGTTTGCTGTCTCCTCTGTTTGTTTTTTTTGTTTTGTTTTTTTTTTTCTCCATACAGGTGACCCAGGAGTTCTTTTTTTTTTTCTCTCTCTTCCCCCCCTTCTCACCGTCTCTTCTCCCCTTTGGTTTTCTTTCTTTCTCTCCCCCTCTTTCTCTCATTCATTCCCCCTGTCCTATTTATTAAAAAAAAAAAAAAAAAATGACAAAGGATGAACTGAAGCTCTGCCATCACGTAATGTCGCATACTGCTGTTTCTGATGTCATTTAGAAAAAAAAAAACAAAAAAAAAAACAAAAAAAAAAACAAAAACAAGCATTTGATTTATTTTCTGACTTGTTTTGTACAAATGTTGTAATTAAAACAAGATTGAAAAGACATTTTCGAGAATCTCTTGCGCTCACTTGTCACCCACATTTTTGACTAAAAATAGATCTGCAGTGCAAACGTATCTAGGAGCACACGTGTGAATAACAAGTATGACATCACTGGGTCCAGGCAGCCCTCAGTCCCAGTCGCAGCAACAGCAGTGAAGATGATGTCATTGTTTAACGATGAGCTCGTGCACACACACACAGCTAGAGGCAAAGAGGTGGGTGAGTGGAAACAAAATGGGCCAAAACGGCAACTCTTGTTCGAGTAATCACCCTTAAAATCTTTACTGGCAAAAAGCTTGCGTAAGTCTTTCATTAAGCCACCGGTTCAACAAGCTCCAACATGAAGAAAAACGAACGTTGTAAAAGCTCACATCCACCGTTTTTTGTTTTACACCGCGAAAATATGCAGTAAAGCTACAGCAGGTACATTAAACATATGCAGATAAGCTTCATCTGATGCGATGTTCAAATTAAGCGTCTCGGTGTCAGCAGCCGTCCTAATTTCAGTGACACCTTTAACAAGTAGGGGCGAGTCCAAAGGGATCCAAAGGGTGTAATACTAGATCATATTACATTTCAAAGCTTTAGTAACATTATTTTCCAGATTTTGATTCAAAACTGTCACCCTGTAATCGCAGTTGTACCAGTCAAAGGAGCTTGCAAAGAAAAGCGTCTGGACTTCTTTAAGTTGCTTGAAGACGTTTCACCTCTCATCCGAGAAGCTTCTTAAGTTCTAAGGTCAAATGGTGGGGAGTCCCATATTTAAACCTAGTGGGAGTATCCCCCCACAGAGGGACAAAAGGACCCCCTGATGATCCTCTAATCGCCTGAGCCAAGGTGTGAAACTGGGTGTGGGTCCCAATCAGCCAGGGTTTCGGGTGAGCTCATTGTGAAACCTGACCCCACCTTATCATGCGAATTCCTGAGGTCAGATGGCCCAGGATGTGAGTGGGCGTTAAGGCGTCTGGGGAGGGAACTCAAAACTGGATTATAGATGGCAGACAGTTGGTGTTGTAAACCACTGCCTCTGTTCAAAGATGGTCGCTCACAGTGGACATAGATGGCTTCTTTCACTCCTCTTTCAAACCATCTGTCCTCTCTGTCCAAAATGTGAACATTGGCATCCTCGAAAGAGTGACCTTTATCCATTTGTGACAAACATGAGAAAGCAGTGTCAAGCTGCACAACCAACAGTAAACAGCACTAAAAAAACAAAACAGAACTTTATTTTATAAATGCAAAAGTTTTTCCCCTTATCCTACTTACAAAATATTCACTCTCCAATCTGGTACACCTCAGTGAATACACCCACATATAAGATATTAAAAACCATATGGAATATGTTTCTGCACATAGAACATAAATGTTGTTTCAAGCATGAAATTAAAAGTACTTGATAGTGTTGAATGACATTAAAATCATTTTTTCAGGGAAAAAAGTTCAGTTTTAAAATCATAGCAGCTCTAGCTGGTTTCAGAGAAAAGGTGGCAGTGGCAGATTATAATCTCACCACAATCTGTCAACACCTGAGAACACAGCTAACACAGTCTGCACTAAAATATGTTGCTGGCTGTTATGAACTTTAAACGAAATATACTTTACTATTTTCAAGCAGATTAACATTGAAATAGGCAAAAAAAAAGCACAAAAAAGCACAGAAACTAATAGAGAAAGGTCTGTCTGAATATATATATATATATATATATATATATATATATATATATATATATATATATATATATATATGCATACACTACCTATCTTAAAAAAAAAACATTAAACATAAAGTAGTGTAAAAACTGAAGTTTTATAGAGAATCAAATACAAAATCATCTCATAAAAGAATTAATGTAATTCTGTGTTTCTGAATTTGCTTTTCTACTTACACAGTCATTTTTCAAAACTCCGATACAGTAACAAGACCTGATAACTATCTGGGGAAAAATCCAAACAGACAGAGATAGCTTGAGAAAAATGGCAGGAAATAAACATGCTGCTGTTATACTGTGCATTCCCAAATGCAGTGACTAGCTGTATTTCTGCAAGACCCTCAGTAAATTTCTTTGGTAGCCTCTTTAGAGTTGTTTGAGGAAGCAACATTGGCAAGTTGGAGGTTCTCCTGGACTGTCCCCTGTTTCTTGTCACGTGCTTCTCCCTCTGTGTGGAAACCAACCATCAACTGGTAAATCACTACGCCAAGAATGGAACCAAGGAATGGGGCAAAAATAGGGACCAGGAACCAGCAGTCTCTAGCCCTGCGGGCAGACAGGATCACACTTATTGCCAGATAAAAAGGGTTAACAAACAGAGAGCAGTGGAAGGGCAATGTGAAGGAAAAATGCATAAAATCTGTCTACTTACGTGAAAACAGCACCCCCCCACCCAGACATAGAGGTGAAAAGACGTGGTCCAAAGTCTCTGGCAGGATTGACTGCATAGCCAGAATTAAAGCCCATGGACAATCCAATGACAAGAACCACAAATCCCACAGTGAAGGCTTCCAGCCCTTGGGGGATAGGGTTGTTGTAAGGATCCACAATGGCCAGAACACAAACTATGAGCGCTGTTGTGCCAATAATCTGTGTTGAGGAGGGGTACAAGTAAGAAGGAATAATGGGATATATCATTTATTATTTCAGAGTTGAAATTATGTGTATGATACATGTTTGAGTTTCAAAAGAGCACCTGATCAAAGAAACCATTGACAAGTGTGAGATGCCTCGCAGGGTAAGTTGAAAATATGCCAGCCGTGTTGTTAATGCTAGTAAAATTAAAACTTCCAGGACGGAGCAACAGAGCATCTAGAGGGATACAAACAATGAAATGTACCATGGATTTTTTTTTTCTTAAAAAAAAACAAGATAATTCTGACTCACCACTGGAAGTCTTCACTTACCATAGTACATGCCAAAAATAATAGCGGCACCAAAAAAAGCACCAATTGTCTGAAAGAGGAAGTACATGGGAAACTTTCTCCAGCGCTCTCTTCCAAGCAGACACAAGGAAAAAGTTACTGCTGGGTTGAGATGGCCGCCTGCAAATGCAGATGTTGACATTATGTCAGTGTGTGCAGTCCATAATCACACAAAATTACAGCCTTGCCTAAAGTAAAGCCACACACACAAACACACACACGCACACCCATAGCTGATTATATCATACACTTCCATAAATCTGATTGATTACCTGACACTTGGCCACAGACCAAGATGCCTAACATGGCAGCAAAGCCAAAGGCAAAGTTGACAGTAAGGAACAAGCCATGGGAACCACCGCTCAACACCCGCTGGGCCACAGCACCACAGCCAAACATCTGAAGAAAGAGTAGAAAAGCAAGTTCAGCTGGATCCTAGTAAGTTACACAACAAAGTACACAACATTATGGTTGTTTCTGTTGTTGAAACAGTTGATATACTGATATATTGACAGTTATATAATCATAGGTTTGACAAGATCCCAGGAACCAAAGGCTTGCAGCCCCAAACCATGACAGAGCCTGGACAGTATTTTACAGATGGCTGTAGACATCCACATCGGTGCCTACCTACGCTTCCACCCTTACACTTAGGCTACGTTCACACTGCAGGCGAAAGCGCATCAAATCCGATTTTTTTGACCCTATGCGACCCATATCCGATCATGCTATGACAGTGTGAACGGCGCAAATCCGATATTTTCAAATCCGATCTGGGTCACTTTCGTATGTGGTACTGAATCCGATACATATCCGATGTTTTAGAAAGCGACTGCTGTTTGAACGGTCAAGTCGCATTAAATCCGCCTTTTACGTCACCGACACAAGACTGAAGCCAATTATCAGCGCCCGAGAAGACATCGCGAACGCTTCCTAGCCATCCAGTGTAGATGTCAGTGAAACTGTTGGGAAGACAACGTTGGAGAAACGTTAACATTTTATTTGTACTGCATAATCTGCAGATTCTGACAGAAATCTGCAACTATCCTTTGAAGCACCGCTCCTCTCTTAAACAGCAATAAGGATCATTATTAGGTTATTTACATTACTATGTAAATAACACAATAACTTAAAGCAAAAATTGGGAAATGTGAAGTCCGAAGTCTTTATGTTAAGGGCCATCAGTCAAACAATATTGTTTGGTCTGGGTCTAAACAGAGCGCGTTGTGTTTGACGTCTTCTTTTGCGCATGCGGGCCGCTTTGAGCGTTCACACTAGAGCGCGTTTGCTGTCGCATTTTATTTGTAGTGTGAACGAGCAGACAAAAAAAAAATCGGATTTGATCAAAAAATCGGAATTGAGCATTAAGACCTGCAGTGTGAACGTAGCCTTAGACCCTTTCTCATGTGCCGGCTACGGATTTTTAGGCCTGTCACTTATTTTGTCCTCTATTTAACATACACTGCCAGGGCTGTGCGATATGACCAAAATCTCATTTCCCGATATAAGAATTCTATCCCGATAATGATATAAATCACAAAAATGTAACATTTTCTGTAAATTCGGTGAATCTCGGGCAGCTCGTCTTGCGGGAAGTGTTTCCTGCTGCGTGTCATGTAGCTGGAGTCGAGTGTTTTAACCGATGCATGAAACTACACATTTTTAGACATAAGTTGTAAAGTCCGCCGTTTTCTTTGTGAGTATTTATTACACGGCGTGCTGCGGGGAAAAGCCTGTTCTAACGTTTGAGTCTAAGGTTTATTTTTTTAGCACCTGGCGGCTCTTTTTTAATTCTCATCCGTAAATAATCTGCTCTTTCACGTGATTCAGTTTATTTTGAAAAGTCTCAACAGGATCTTGAGCTTTATTGTGAAAGGTTTATGTGGAACATAAACAAGCGGACGCAATGCTGTTACCGTCGTTGTTGCTAACCACAACGCATAAAAACAGGCGCTTGTCCTTCCGTAGTGTGGTTATATAAAATATAAGAGAAACAGAGAACTTTAAGAAATTAATATAGCCACTACAGTGACCATAAAAACGATGAAAAAATATTGCCGTAAACAGTTTATTTTGCGACACCATGAAACAAACAATAGTGTAAAATGAAACGATAGACGTTTTTATATCGTCATCCAATATATATCGTTATATCAAACAGCCCTATACACTGCCCACATGCTCAGATATGACAAGATTTCAGCTCTTAGGGAATCACTTTATATGTGCAAAAATATTATTTATGCCTGTAAAATTGTGTTCACAAATGTATTTCTGTGATATGATTCATTTTCATGATTGATTGACTTTTGCACAATACCAGTTTCAGCTACCCAATAATGTTATTACTGACGTGTATCCCCTGATGAATAACTGCACCACACCTTCTCCTGTGCCATCAGTAGTGACACTATGTACTGCTCAAACCCAGGCGCATTGAGATTTGGACTTCCATATTACTCCTGTTTATTAAATAATGTGTGATGCTCTAAATGGCTTTTACTTTGAAATGACATAAAAATAAATATTTTATTTCATAAATACCCAATCAGTAATACAAACACCATTCACTAAAGTTTGCATTATGTGATTTATTGCAAATTGCGCCGAATTTAACACTGAAATATGCCACGTCTAATGCCTGATATCTGAGGAGAATTTTTATAAACCTACAACTTCACCGACTCAAGCAGCCGAGGCCACTTTAAGCACTTGTCCAGGTGCATTATATGTAAACTGCCTTGAGCTCGTGTCAAGATGTTTTTATGCCGTGTCAGCCGACAGAAGCAAATAAAATGTTGGGACTTTCACTCCGGGCCTGATGTGGCTATGCGAATGACTGTTAAGACTTCACATAGCCACATCAGGCCGTTCATCTGGTCCTCATCCTGAATGAATAGAGAGAAGAGACCCACCTATTCCTGATAGTAAAAAACATTTATTTTGTTTTATCATTTATTAATGTTGATGTGTTGTTTACAATTTTACTTTGTTTATTGTATTTTTAAAAAAAGAATCTTAAATGAACTTAACCAAGAGCCAGAAAGAGCAGAGAGCCAGCCAGTTTCCTTTTTACGGTGAGTTGATGAGATTGCAGTGTTTCATTTTTTTAGTCATATTTCTAATTAGAGATCGGATTATCATGGAAAAACTAAGAAATCCTGCAGCATCGTCATGCGGGGAAAAAACTGTAGCCCGAACTTGGCACAGTAATTTATAAGAATGTGGTAAGGATCTGACTGTTAAAGACCATTTGCATTCTCCTGTCCAGCTAATCAGTTGATACACACAGATGTCAGCCTTTAAAAAAAAAAAAAAAAAAAAAGCAGTCCCTCTCTGGATAAATACCGTGTCTCACCTGCCTCTAACCAAGTCTAACCAGGTCCTATCAGTCCTATCCTATCTCAGTTCTCTGTTAGTTACCTTTGAAACATGAGTAAAAACTGTGCTTCCATGTATTAATTTATTAATTACTCAGTGAATTGTTAGTGCATGTTTACTCTCTCACGCAGAACTACACACACACACACACACACACACTTACTACAAGGATGAGCGTGCCAAGACACTCTGCTAAGGCTTGACGAAGCAGCAGGTTGCGGATCTGGAAGAAGCGGGACAGTTTACCCAGATACTCCTTTTGTCTGCCCATGTCTTCTTGTCACAGGTTGATGACTTTGAGAAATGACACAGAAACGCACACACAGCTTGTAGGGTCTCCTGAGTGCCTGTGAAGCTGAGGCGAGCTCTTAATACATACATAGACCTGGGCTGGGACAGAGGCAAGCCTGAACTTGTACCCACCCTCTGTACCACGCCCCACTGTGTGTCTTGATTCACAGTCCTTCACCTTTTTTCTTACAGAGGCACTTTCTCTTCAACTTTCATGCATATATACACCAATGGACATAAACACAGTTCTTTGCTATAATTTGCCTCTTTTGTAGATGGTGCCAAATTAGAGCAGGATCATTTATATCATGAGGTAATGACTTTCTTTCCTACTTTACAAATGATATCCAAGAAAGTTGATTCCATTTATCTGCACATGGTGCACACTTCTTCAATTTCAGTGGAGTGCAGGTTTCTCCTGAAGTCACTTAAGATTGACCTCATGGCCAGTTGTTAGTCAATAGTGCTAGTTTCGGTGCTTGTGCAATTGTGCTGTTTACAAGGCTGGGAAAAGATGCAGTCAGCTGAGACTGAAGAATTCAGTTCAATGAATGATGAAACGTTTCTCCCACGGAAAACGCCACATGCAGATGAACGGAATCAACTTTCTGGGATTTTTCTTACCCAGTGATTAAGCACACGTCAAGACATTTCGAATAATATTTAATCCTCAACATATTTCCCTCATCAATAAAAAAATTGTTTAGCAAAACATAACTTAGTTGTATCTTCTAACTTAACCATAGTTTAGCTGCCAGCTCAACAGCTAAGAACTTACCAATCATGCTTCTTCTCTGACCTTCCAAAAGTGTCATAGGTTTTTCAGCTGATTATAAACAACTGTTGGTCAGTTTCCCTGTGCAAATGCTCATTGGTCACTTTACTAGAGATGTCTTTGCAACTGTTCTTTAATGTAAATAATCACACAATCGCAACTCAGTGTATTTAGACATGTAGACATGTTGAAGATGATCTGCCGAAGTTCAAACAAAGCATCAAAATAAGGAAGAAACACATTATTTAAGTGACTTTTAATCTGGTATGGTAATTCATGGCATGTCGGCCGGTCTTGAGATTTCCAACAGAACGATCACCAGGGTTTACACAGAATGGTCTGGAAAAGGAAAGTTGGCCAGCAAGTGTCAGTTCACTGGGTGAAAATGTCCCATTGATCCCAGAGGTTAGAGGAGACTAACAATCTGTTTTGAACTAATAGGAAAGAAAAATAACTCAAATTTTCACCCATCACAACCAGAATATGCAAAACAGCATCTGTGAATGCACAAGAAACTTTAAAGTAGATGAGGTACAGCTGCAGAGGACCACACCTGCCAGCTAAAAACAGGAAACTGAAGCTATAATTCATATGAGCTCATTAAAACTGGGCAAGAGAGGATTAGATAGTCTTACAAGAAAATTCAGATCTATCTCACTTGTCTCAATATTCGCAAGCAACATAGATCCTCAGACAAGTTGCCTCTCCATCTATTTTCTGTGTATTCATCTTAACAAACCAATCTCCATTTTTTTTTAAACGAGCATAGCCTAAACTGTATAGACTTCAAATACTGGATCTTAAAATATCCATTTAGATAAATGGTCATGTTTTCATATTTTGGATTTGTAAGAGCATGCACACATATCTGTAATTCACACCTATTTACAACCAGTACCAGATCATTCTCTTTCTGTCTGTCACCTTATTTTGTCTGGCATATTCTTTTGTTCATTCATCATACCTCATTTGTCTGGCTTAAGTGGAGGTGTGAGATTATTTCCACTTAAGACCACAACTATACCGGTATTAGCATGGATCCGTGTATAGTAGTATAGTATGTATTCAACTGAGGACTGCTAGGCAAATGTGCATAGGTATACGGGTACTTATTGCACAGAAAAGTTACACATTTAAAATCTCACAATCATGTCAACATCCTAAAAACATTTTGAAAAAGCACTTTTTGGCATGAGTCTGAGTCATTCCAGTTAGGCATCAAATCATAGATGCTGCACAATAGTATTGCACAACATTTAATAATGAACTGTCATGCCACAACCTTTGTGGTGCAATCAAGAGCAGCTTTTAGTTTTACAGGTTTGTTGGGTCTTCCACGAAAGTGTAACGGCATTTTGGTGTAGTGGAAATGCCGCGCAACTGGGTCTAAATTTATATGAAAGTAATAACAGTTTAGTGACAAAATGTAATTGTCACGGAGGAGCAGGGAGGACTCGGCGCAGACTGAAGTCTCAGAAAAACAGGTTTATTTACACACTCCAGGTGCACTATATACAGGTGAGGGAGAAGGGGGCCAGGGTTCCCAGGGGTGCAGAGCGGGGTCGGGAAAAGCGTCCAGAGTCTCCAAACCAAAACACGAGAAATCTGCATACAGAGAACAAGGGTTAGCACGGAACTTTTACGGACAGAGCTCAAAACTGGCTGAGGCTAAAGTAGCACTGACGAGCGTTATTCAATAGTCCAGCGGCGAGGTGCTCTCAGTCACTGCCTTAAGTAGCGGGAGCAAACAGGGTGAGGAGCCACAGGTGATTGCCTACAGGTGGTGGAGACCGGGAGCTCACAATGAGCTCCGCCCAGGCAGCGAGCAGAGAGAGAGGAGAGAGAGAAAAGACAAAACATAACATGTAGCTACACAGGGCCAGCCGAGCAGGCACGGGGACCGTGACAGTAATTAGTTACTAGTGCAGATAAGATTTCTGGTTCCTCTGAAATTGACACAAATGGTGCTATCAAGTGCTAGTGCACAGATTTCAATAAAAGGATGGGGAACGGGGTTGTCTGGCACCACTGTCTACTATACCCATTTTCTAGTGTTTAGTGGATGGTTGGTTAGATGTCAGTGGCCACTGACAGTCATAAGCAGGCACAGGCGTTATTGTTCAAGACCTTTATAAAAGCTCCTTTTCTGTAAATTTAGAAAAAGGCACAAGATAAACTATTCGCAGAAAGAATTACACATACAGATTATATCTTGTATAAAGTTAGATGTAGGCTTTAAAAAAGCATAACTTACTGTTGGTTAGTTTTTGGCTTAGTTTTTTTACTTTTAAATCTTTTCACTTCAATTTCCCAGCTCAAACCCTACTTAGAAGGCCGTTTTGGAGCCGTATGGTTTTAAACAACTTTTCTTGGAAGAGCTTAGTTCAGAAACAAGACAGTAAAACATGAGCTAACTTGCTGAAATGAGAAGTTTTTACACTGAAATCAGTAGTGGGTGGATTAGTAGAAAAGGCACAAAAAGAACTTCCAGATTTTTAAATTCTACACATTTCTCTGAATAGAACAGATTAATGTTAAAAAGAATTAATGTGTACGTAAGAATTCTGTGTACTTACATTAATTATGGTTGTTCAAGCTGCCAGATTTGGGGTTTTTTTCAAGAAGCATGATGATTGATGTTAATGTTCTTGGTTTATTTAGTCCAGCTATTAATCTGACATCAACTGGTTATGTATAGCTAATAGTTTTTTACAATGCTAAGTGTATTTGATTACCATGTGTTCGACAATTATGTTATGCTAAAATAAAGTGTGTTTACTTAGTCAACCCAGAGCTGTAGTGGTTTGATAAATAAATCATAATTTTTAAACTTTAATCTCACTATATGCTCTTTACATGAGCCAGCAGTCTAGAATGTATCTCTTGCAAAATGTCAGAACAAAATGCCCTTTAAAATTTTGATGGGACTTGAATACAAGCAGTGGGATCAAACATCTTGTAACATCTCATATGTACGTTATGGCAAGAGGGAAATGCAAAAAGAATATTACAGCATGTATGCCTTGAGCAAAAATAAAGTCTGGCTAACCCACTATTTAAAGTGTTAATCTGTACCATACAATTATGCATATAATAAAAGAAACAGAGAGAGAGAGAGAAAGAGACATGAGCAAAGAAGACAAACACAGGTAAGTATTCCTACATGTCACAACATGCAATAATTGAAAAAGCTTTTCCTGGAAATAACACTGTCTTCCAGCTGCAGTTCTTGGAATAACTCTTAAAGAATAGCTCAAATGGGTTGCAGGGTAGGCCCAAAGACTACATTAGTCTAAATCACATAGCTGTTTAAAGTTCAGAGTTCAGTATTCCAACACCAATCCTTGGGAATTTGATTGGCATCTCAGGGTTTGAGAAGACATGTTCTAAGGTCATTAATCCTTTAGTCCATGAGAGTGTCATTTGCAGCCTTGGGGACATATATTCAACCTCTGAAAAAGTGTTTCTCAAAAGAGCCATTGTTGCTTTTGATGATATAGAATATTAACAGTAACGAGGGGCCCAAAGTTGAAAAGCCAGACTTGTTCTTACCTTTACAATATTATAATGTATAAATGAGACACCACAGTGACAAACAAAGTATCATAAAATCACCCCAAAAACACAACAGGGTGGGGATCGATTTAACCATGGCCAGTAACAAAAAAGCAACGTTTTACTCTCTACTGTCCACAGACATTTACAGGTGTTGCTATGTAAAAGGAAAACAAAACAAGTGCACTTAAAAGGCTCAAAAAAGGGAGTATCTTATGAACACATGTTATAACTTGACAATTGCTCAGTCTGAGAGTCTGCTTCTAGGAATTCTCTTCTTATGCGTTTCTAAGAACCAAGTCTCTTTCTTTGACAGGGTGTTGGCTCCAGCTCCGTGACAGTTTTCAGAATGGGTTGGTTAAATCAAAAGCGTACTTAGATACAAACAGCACAGCAGCTGATGGTGCAAAGTAATCCAAATTTTGCAACTGTCCAGCCTTGAATGCTAATGTCTTCATGGCTATGATTAGCATCTTTGGTTTTGATAACACACATTCCCACAGTTTCTATAACAGATGCTTGACTAAAGATTGTCTGTGGCCAAATGAGATTCAACAGAACACTTGCAATGCTCATAGAGCATTCCACCAAATGTTAGTTTAGTTTTTTAATAATGTAGATCTCCTGAGAAATAAAAACTTCTATTTATGAAGCAGGAATTAAGACAAACCACCACCCTGCCATGTACCTTTTCCTCCACAGAAAAATCTACAAAAACCATAAAAAATATAAAAGTAAAATGCAACGCTGTTGGGAAAAGACCAAAAAATAAATGGTGCAGAAAAATGTTAATCTGGTGATAAAGCGCACAGACCCATAAAATAAACATCTATGTTCCAGTAGATTTAATCAGTGGTGGCCACATGTTAAAGCTCTGAATTCTCTGAACCGAATCAACATTAAAACGTATTGTCCCACAGGAGACAAGGGAATAACTTTAGTTTGTCAGTAAATCAAAGTTTAAAAAATGTAATTGATTCAACAGGTATTCTTGGTGTTCTAGTATCTATCCATTCTCTTCCCCATGCAGAGCCTATTTCAACTACCACAGGGCAATAGGTGGGGTGCACCCTGGACAGATTCCAGAAAAAAAAAACATAGACGCTTCTCCTCCTCTGAGGGTGAATATTGTACACACCTGTATAAAAAGAATATTGTATTTAAGCAACAGTTGACGTAAATTTAATTTCATATAAATTTCATATTAAATGTATCATTTTATAACAGTATTTGTATTTACATTGCATGTACATGACATGCAATGTACAGGTGTGTACAAACAGGTACTCAGAGACACACGCTATCTTGGTTGGCTGCTTCCTCTAAACATATCATGCATTATCAGTCTTGTATGTTGCTCAGTAACATCCATCCATCCATCCATTTTCTTCCACTTATCCGGGGCCCGGTCACGGGGACAGCATCCCAAGCAGAGAAGCCCAGACCTCCCTCTCCCCAGCCACCTCCTCCAGCTTATCCAGGGGAATACCAAGGCGTTCCCAGGCAAGCCGAGAGATATAATCTCTCTAGCGTGTCCTGGGTCTGCCCTGGGGCCTCCTACCGATGGGACATGCCCGGAAAACCTTGCCCAGGAGGCGACCAAAGGGCATCCTTGTCGGATGCCCTAACCACCTAAACTGGCTCCTTTCAATGTGGAGGAGCAGCGGCTCTCCCGGTTGGCTGAACTCTAAAGGAGAGGCCAGCCACCCTTCGGAGGAAGCCCATTTCCGCCGCTTGTATTCGCGTTCTCGTTCTTTCGGTCACTACCCACAGCTTGTGACCACAGGTGAGGGTAGGGGCATAGACCGACCGGTAAATTGAGAGCTTCGCTTTTACACTCAGCTCTCTCTTCACCACAACAGACCGGTACAGCGTCCGCATCACTGCAGCCGCTGCAACATTCCACACATCTCCTCTACACATCACTCACTCACTTGGACACTAGAAGGGGGAATTATGTTAAAATGCTCTTCATACACTACAGCTCTGCATTTAACACCATAATTCCCTCCACACTCACCACCAAGCATCTGGGACTCAGCTCATCTATGTGTCAGTGGATCTCCAACTTCCTAACTGGCAGACCACAGGCAGTAAGGATGGGCAGACATGTCTCAGCCTCCACCACTCTCAGCACTGGAGCCCCCCAGGGGTGTGTTCTGAGCCCCCTGCTGTACTCTTTGACTGTGTGGCCACTACCAGCTCCACCACCATCATCAAGTTTGCTGACGACACCGTCGTGGTGGGCCTGATCTCTGATAACAACGAGACGGCCTACCTGAAGGAGATTAGGAATCTGGAGAACTGGTGCCAGAGGAACAACCTCCTTCTAAACGTCAGTAAGACAAAGGAGCTGATAGTGGACTTCAGCACTAAGCAGGAGAGGAATTACCAGACCCCCGTCATCAACAAGTGCCCAGTGGAGAGAGTGGACAGCTTCAAATACCTCGGAGTTCACATCACGCAGGACCTGTCATGGTCCTGTCACATCAACACCATGGTGAAAAAGGCCCGTCAGCGTCTCTACCACCTCAGACGCTTGAGAGACTTCCAACTGCCCTCCAAGGTGCTCAGGAACTTTTACTCGTGCACCATAGAGAGCATCCTGACGGAAAACATCTTAACCTGGTTCGGGAACAGCACCATGCAGGACAGACGAGCTCTACAGAGGGTTGTGCGATCAGCTGAGCGCACCATCCGCTCCGAGCTCCCTGACCTGCACTCAATCTACAGCAGGCGGTGCTGGACCAAGGCCAGGAAGATCGTGAAGGACCTCAGCCATCCCAACAACAGACTGTTCTCTCTGTTGAGGTCAGGAAAGCAATTCAGCTCTCTGAAGACCAACACAGAGAGACTGAGGAGGAGCTTCTTCCCGCAGGCGATACGGTCTCTCAATCACACCACCACACAGTACTGACCCACACATACAGTTACACACACACTGGACATTCTGGACACTTCATCACTTAAATCACTTTAAGCATATTTGCACCGCACAAGACATAATGTGGATTGCACAACACTGGACATTATATTCTTCATTTCAAGTTAATACTTGTACAGCTGCTGTTATTGTGTATATATTTATTTATATTTCTTCATACATTCTTATATAGTTCTATATTGTGTATTTTGTTGTACAGTTATTTTATTTTCAACTTTAATTTACATATTTTATCTTATTCTTTCCCAGTTAAATTTACCCTTTTTAATTTTTCATATTTATTTCCTATCTTATTCATAGCCTTTTCCTTTTTTGTTTTCTTTAGGTCACGAGCAGTTGTCCAAGCATTTCACTACATATCGTACTGTGTATGACTGTGTACGTGACAAATAAAATTTGAATTTGAATTTGACATTCAATATTTATAATTTACTGTTACTTGTGCTTATGTTGGCTGTTGCTGTGGTTTGCCTCTTGTGATGTTTTCTTTTTTCTTGTTTTTTTTCAGCAGGTGATTAAACAGATTTTCAGTGTCCTTTCTCTCTGTCTCTCTTCTCCTCTAGTTTTCTTTCTCTCTCCGTCGTTAACTCAGTTCCCAATTTCTTTCTCTTTCCTGTCCCCCAGCCCAGTCCATTCTGACTGCAAAAATGTAAAAGTTAAATAAATAAATAAATAATAAAGATCGATTAAACTATGACAACAAAATCCACCAGTATACCAAAAGCTGTAATGATCCACTCAAGAAAATAAATCTGTTGGACATTTGTCTTTGCCTTCAGACAGTAATTCTGATTGCTACAGTGCTGGACAGGCAAAAAAAAAAGAAAGAAAAGAAAGAAAGAAATTAAACTTGATTAGACCTCTCGTCTGTGTGTGTGGGTCAGTAACAAGAAAAATAATACAGTTTGTCATATACATGCAATGTAAATACAAATACAGTTATAAAATTATACATTAAATATGAAATTTATATGAAATTAAATTTACATCAACTGTTGCTTAAATACAATATTCACCACAATAATATAACTAAATCAGAACTTCCTGCTTAAGCTGAACAAAATAAACCAACTCCAATCAATAAGGTGCCACTTATATTTATTTATTTATTTAATTATTAATAAGGAACTCCATTAGCTTCCACAACAGTGGTTGCTAATCTTTCTGGGACCCAAGCCATCAAATATAATCCAATAAAACATTATGGTAGCTAAACACCATTGCCAGAGATGCCAACAGGATCAACAAACTAATTCACAAGGCTTTAACCATTATTGGCCGGAGTCAAAGAGGAATAGGAAGTCACTGCAAAAACTGCTCTCAATCATAGAAAATACATCCCATCCACTCCACTTCATGCTGCTGTGAAAACAGAGTTCATTCTCCCTCAGGCTTATTTAACCTGGCTGTAATAAGGAATGCTTCAGGAACTCATTCCTGCTGTTTTCTGGGAAACTGTACAATGATTCTTCTGTCTGTACCATACCTTATTGCAGCTGTTTTAGATTTATCTGCACAAAATATCTATTTGTGCAATTTGCTCTTCTCTCTGGCACAATCTCAACACCTTACTATACATCTCTGAAATGGTATTCCCAAGCTGGTGCTATTCAGTTTAAGTCTGTTCCACACTAAGTGAGCCTGTGGCACTTTCACTTTCACTTTAGCTATGTTGTTTATGTGCTATGGACTGCACTATTTTTATTCTTTATTCTGCTGCTATAAAACTATCATTGTCCTGGTAACATTTAAACTGATATGTTCTGTATTTATTCAACCAGAAATGATAAGTCTCTTAAAACATGCAGCACATGTTCCTGCATGCCATAATATCCAAGAATGTGTGTTTTTCTCAGAAAAAGAAATGCCTTCTAGCTGCAGGTCTTTGAATACCTGTAATGTGAACATTGGTTCAAGAGGGCAGGGCTCAAAGGTACATTATAAAAAACAGCACAGCTGTCTCCTTTGCAGAGCAATTCAATATTCCAAAAACTGACATGTGGTATGTGACTGGCATTGCAGGGTTTGAAAAGACATGTTCCCCTGCTACATGTTTTTTTTCCTTCTTATCCTGGGATAAAGTATCATTTGCAGCCAGGAGAACATATAATTCTGGATAACAGTTTCTCAAAAGAGCCATTGTATGGTTGTTGATAGTATGTAAAAGTGCAAACTTAATGCTCATTAACATTAACAGTGGGCCAAAATTGGAAAGACGTGTTATTACCATTACAATATTATAATGTACGAATGTAATGCCATAAAATGACAAAAGAAATTGCAAAATAATACCACACAACTCTGAAAGGATAGGGGTCACATCAACTATAGCATCAATCAATAGCCAGTAACATTAATTTAGCTTTGAAGAGGGAAAAAGGTTTCACACTAATGTAGAAGTACAGAGTGGGCCATTTATATGGATACACCGTAATAACATGGGAATGGTTGGTGATATTAAAGTCCTGTTTGTGGCACATTAGTATATGTGAGGGGGCAAACTCCTCAAGATGGGTGGTGACCATGGTGGCCATTTAGAAGTCGGCCATCTTGGACACAACTTTTGTTTTTTCAATAGGAAGAGGGCCATGTGACACATCAATCTTATTGGTAATGTCACAAGAAAAACAATGGTGTGCTTGGTTTCAACGTAACTTTATTCGTTCATGAGTTATTTACAAGTTTCTCTTCGTTCACAGCCATTGACATGTCGAAGAGGTTAACACGTGAGGAGCGGATCGAAATTGTGTTGATATCTGGTGAACGCAGTAACCAGGTCATTGCAGCAGTTTTCAATGCAAGACACCGTACGAGACCACCCATCTCCCATGCTACAGTTAGCAAACTGCTTGCTAAGTTTCGTGTAACTGGTTCAGTGTTGGATTTGACAAAATGTGGACGCAAGAAAACTGTTACTAATGAAGAAACATCAGTTGCTGTCCTAGCTTCATTCAGCAAGACCCCACAGCGTAGCACTCGCTGCATGTCACTGGAGAGTGGCATTAGTCGAACATCCCTTCTGCGGATATTAGCTACTCACAAATGGCACCCTTACAAACTCCAGCTACTGCAGCATCTCAACGAGGATGACCCAGATCGGTGCACAGAATTTGCAGAATGGGCAAAACAAAAATTGGAACAGGACCCTCAGTTCACGCAGAAGATTTTGTTCAGTGATGAGGCAAACTTTTATGTGAATGGTGAAGTTAACAAACAAAACCACCGCTATTGGTCTGACACTACCCCACATTGGATGGATCCCTCCAAGACTGTTGGAACAACAAAAGTGATGGTTTGGTGTGGTATATGGGGTACAACGATAGTGGGTCCATTCTTCATCAATGGAAACCTCAAGGCCACTGGATATTTGAAATTGCTACATGATGATGTGTTTCCCTCTTTGTGCAGTGAAGCTGGCACGTTCCCTGAGTTTTTCCAGCAAGATGGTGCACCACCACATTATGGGTGCCAGGTCCGAGCATTCCTAGATGAACAGTTTCCTGGAAAATGTATTGGTCGTCGTGGGCAGTTGAATGGCCCCCAAGGTCTCCCGATCTGACCCCCTTAGATTTTTATCTTTGGGGTCATCTGAAGGCAGTTGTCTATGGTGTGAAGATACGAGATATGCAGCACCTGAAACTACTGATACTGGATCCCTGTGCTGGCATTTCTCCTGCGGTGTTGCTATCAGTGTGTGAAGAGTGGGAGAAGAGGGTTGCATTGGCAATCCAACACAATGGGCAGCACATTGAACACATTTTATAAGTGGTCAGAAACTTGTAAATAACTCATGAAAGAATAAAGTTACGTTGAAACCGAGCACACCATTGTTTTTCTTGTGACATTACCAATAAGATTGATGTGTCACATGGCCCTCTTCCTACTGAAAAAACAAAAGTTGTATCCAAGATGGACGACTTCTAAATGGCCACCATGGTCACCACCCATCTTGAGGAGTTTGCCCCCTCACATATACTAATGTGCCACAAACAGGACTTTAATATCACCAACCATTCCCATGTTATTACGGTGTATCCATATAAATGGCCCACCCTGTAGATTCACTAATTGTGGTATGTAAAATAAAAACATTTATTTCTCAAAGGGGAGTACCTCGTTTCTACATGCCATAGATTGACAGCAGCTCCTTCTGAGAGTGTCTTTCTAAGAACTGTTGTTGATGTATTTTATAGCTTTAGGGAACACCCCAAAGGTGTACTTTAATGGATCAGGTTAGGTTCAAAGCATACTTAAAGTTCAAATGACACAATAACTGACAGTTCAACATCCTGCAGATGTTCCAAGACTCTCTGTCTTTCAAAGATTCAAAGACATCTTCTTTTTTTCTTTTCTTTTTTTTTTTGTGAGCTGTCCAAGTTTATTTCTGACTCGTACATACAAACAAAGCTAACATATCACAACGTTATGGTCAAAAAACTGCCACAGCGCACATTTTCCTTTTTTTTTCTTTTTTTTTTTTTAACAGTAGATACTTTTTTTAACTTCACGTGTTGAGAATGAAAAAAGAAAACAAGCAGAAGAAAATGAGAGCAATAGAATAAACAACATCACGATGATATATGGGAATACAACAGTAAATACTAAATATTAAACATTATTGTGCAGCACGTAAGATCGACAGCGCACAGTGTGCTTTGAGGTAGGAGACAAAAAGGGTGTAGTTTGTGGGTGTGAGCACCCGTGTGTACACCTGTGAGCATGAACGCGCTTGTTTTTAAAAGGTTCCTTCATGTAATAATCTGCTAGAGGGTGTGGGGGAGCCACAGCCCAGTCCTCCAGGGCATGAAGCAGGTATGGAGGAGATCAAAACTCCAGACATCCAGAGGCCCTCAGAACACAAGAGACCAAGGAAGACCAACAGAGGGGCAACCACGCCACTATCCCAGAAAGAGCTGAGGAGAGCCCCAGATGAGGGCTCACTCAGCAGCCGCGGAGCAGAAGCCAGGGGTGTTGCAGTGACGTGCCCGTGAGCTCCGCTGGCAGCCAGCTGTGCCAGAGTGACCGAGCCCCAGGCCGAGAGGCTGAGGGCACCCCACCCCCGAAGCGGCCCGAGCGAGCCCCAGGCTCCAGGCCCCGATAAGCGGCCACCAAGGAGTGAGCCTGGACGCCCATCCCCGGACACAAAGAACCACCAATGCACCGATGTCTGAGGGCATCTGCCACTGGTAGGGGAAGTGGTGGGGGAGATAGGCCTCCATACCTTGGAGGACCAAAGACATCTTCAGGTCTGTGACTGGCATCTCTGATAGTTTCTTCCTGTTACCTTCTCAATAGATCACTGGATGAAGACTTTGTCTACGGCCTGGAAAATGTACACTCTCAAAAATAAATTCGAAGCTTGCAATTGCTCAACAATTTTATTGATGTAAATATCAAGAGAAATGTTAGATTGCATCTACTTACCAGTAGTTCAGGTCAAAATGTTTTTTATTACAGATTATTATTTGAGCTTCAACCAGTACTAATCAGTTAAAATACAGGGCCTGGACTTCAGTGTGGGAGTCCACTGGCAACCACTGGCCAGTATATAGTTGCAGTAAAAAACAAAGAAAAGAAAAAAAGCCACGCACTTAAATGTATAGCCTGTTCGAACCTCTATAGAGAGCTAAATATGATTTTAGTTTTATTATCTGCCATAGTCGGAATTAGTGTGTAGCCTTTTTGTGGCCAAAAATCTGACAACAAATCAGGTAAGTATACAAAATGACCGTTAAGTGATTTAACAGAGACCACGCAGGTCGTCACAAAATGCATAAGCCACAAGCCCTGGCAAGTGTTTCACCTCTAGAACCTTACTGTCACGATCCTGGGTCTTATGACCCAGTGTTTTGAGTTTTAGTTCTTTTGATGTTTATAGTGTATGTTTAAGCTTATTAAGTTTCCTATGTTCATTTGCTTATTAGTTCCCCCTTGTGTTTTCAACCCCTGTGAAGTCTCCCTTGCCCTTCGTGTGTTTCATGTCTGTGGGTCTTATGTTGTCAGGTCTGCGTCTCATTATATTTCCTGTTTTATTTTGGAGGGGTCCTGTGTTCCTATGTTCAATGTTTTTAGTGTTACTCTCTCCTTGTGACGTCGTTATGTTCATGTGTGTCAGCTGTTTCTCCATGTGTTCCCACTTCCCTCATTATCCTCCTGTGTGTATTTAGTCCGTGTGCTTTCAGTCATTCTTTGTCTGGTCGTCTGCTCATCCATGTCACAACTTCAGGTATCTATGTCAGTTCACCATGTTTAAGGTTTTTCCCATGTTTAGTTTTAGTTCACCCAGTTTAGGTTATTGTTTAGTTTCCCCAATGCCCTTTTATTTGTACCCTTTTTGCTAGCCTCAATAAACGGCTTGTTTTTTGTTAAATCCACGCCACGTTCAGTTTTTGGAGTCTGCGTTTTGGGTCCTTTTTGTCAACACATACAGTCTGCCCTCGCCGGACTGTGACACTTACATCTCCAGCATACATAGAACCACTTATGCAACAATTAAATATTCTTTAAGATAAAATGCAGCTCTCTCCTAAGGATAGCACTGCAAGAAGGCTTTCTCATCCTAAATATGTGAACAATAATTACATACACCAAGTCAATTTCATTTTTATACTACTGTTACGTTTCGGTGTTGTCAGTGTTTTGTTTTTGCGTGACTGTTATGTATTTCCTGCTTTACTTTGAAAGTCTGTGTTATTTTAGTGTGTTTAGTTTACATTTTTCCCTGTCTCGTCAGTTCTAATTTGCCCCAGCTGTGTTTCCCTCCTGTTGTCCATTCCCTGATTGCTCCTTCTATGTATTTAAGCCTTGTGTTTCAGTATGTCATGGTCGCGATCTTCCCCCCCCGTTGTAAATAGTTTGACGTCTTGTGTTTGGGGATGTAAATAAATGTGGTATCATGCTTTAAATTTCGTTTTGGGATTTTGGTGGAGAGCCTTCGTGGTTTTATTTTTCCTTTATTTTTACTTTTTTTCGTGTTGCACTCCGGTTGCCTAGGCCGGGGTGTAACATATGGGGGCTCGTCCGGGATTGCTGGAGGGTCCGAAGGAGGGACAGCTTCGGCCTTCTGTCTTCGCTGGAGGGTCCGAGGACCGCTTCAGCCTCCGTCTGCCTTCGCTGGAGGATCCGAGGGACCGCTCCAGGCTTCTGCAGCTGGTGGGCTGCGTGTCCGTGTGTGCAGCTGGTGGGCTGCGTGTCCGTGTGTGCAGCTGGTGGGCTGCGTGTCCGTGTGTGCAGCTGGTGGGCTGCTCATCCGCCTTCGCTGGAGCGTCCGAGGGACCGCTCCAGCCTTCATCCGCCTCTGCTGGAGGGTCCGGGGGACCGCACCAGCCTTCGTCGTCTGCTGGAGGGTCCGTGGGACCGCTCCAGCCTCCATCAGCTTCGTCTGCCTTCATCCGCCTTCGCTGGGGGGAGGGTCCGTGGGACCGCCCCAGCCTTTGTCGTCGCTGGAGGGTCCGTGGGACCGCTCCAGCCTTCATCCGCCTTCGCTGGAGGGTCCGTGGGACCGCTCCAGCCTTCGTCGTCTGCTGGAGGGTCAGTGGGACCGCTCCAGCCTCCATCAGCTTCGTCTGCCTTCGTTTCAGCCTTCGTTTGTCTGAATCAAACATTTCACTTGGGGTTACATGTTTGATTTTTGGGTGGGGGGAAATGTTACGTTTCGGTGTTGTCAGTGTTTTGTTTTTGCGTGACTGTTATGTATTTCCTGCTTTACTTTGAAAGTCTGTGTTATTTTAGTGTGTTTAGTTTACATTTTTCCCTGTCTCGTCAGTTCTAATTTGCCCCAGCTGTGTTTCCCTCCTGTTGTCCATTCCCTGATTGCTCCTTCTATGTATTTAAGCCTTGTGTTTCAGTATGTCATGGTCGCGATCTTCCCCCCCCGTTGTAAATAGTTTGACGTCTTGTGTTTGGGGATGTAAATAAATGTGGTATCATGCTTTAAATTTCGTTTTGGGATTTTGGTGGAGAGCCTTCGTGGTTTTATTTTTCCTTTATTTTTACTTTTTTTCGTGTTGCACTCCGGTTGCCTAGGCCGGGGTGTAACATATGGGGGCTCGTCCGGGATTGCTGGAGGGTCCGAAGGAGGGACAGCTTCGGCCTTCTGTCTTCGCTGGAGGGTCCGAGGACCGCTTCAGCCTCCGTCTGCCTTCGCTGGAGGATCCGAGGGACCGCTCCAGGCTTCTGCAGCTGGTGGGCTGCGTGTCCGTGTGTGCAGCTGGTGGGCTGCGTGTCCGTGTGTGCAGCTGGTGGGCTGCGTGTCCGTGTGTGCAGCTGGTGGGCTGCTCATCCGCCTTCGCTGGAGCGTCCGAGGGACCGCTCCAGCCTTCATCCGCCTCTGCTGGAGGGTCCGGGGGACCGCACCAGCCTTCGTCGTCTGCTGGAGGGTCCGTGGGACCGCTCCAGCCTCCATCAGCTTCGTCTGCCTTCATCCGCCTTCGCTGGGGGGAGGGTCCGTGGGACCGCCCCAGCCTTTGTCGTCGCTGGAGGGTCCGTGGGACCGCTCCAGCCTTCATCCGCCTTCGCTGGAGGGTCCGTGGGACCGCTCCAGCCTTCGTCGTCTGCTGGAGGGTCAGTGGGACCGCTCCAGCCTCCATCAGCTTCGTCTGCCTTCGTTTCAGCCTTCGTTTGTCTGAATCAAACATTTCACTTGGGGTTACATGTTTGATTTTTGGGTGGGGGGAAATGTTACGTTTCGGTGTTGTCAGTGTTTTGTTTTTGCGTGACTGTTATGTATTTCCTGCTTTACTTTGAAAGTCTGTGTTATTTTAGTGTGTTTAGTTTACATTTTTCCCTGTCTCGTCAGTTCTAATTTGCCCCAGCTGTGTTTCCCTCCTGTTGTCCATTCCCTGATTGCTCCTTCTATGTATTTAAGCCTTGTGTTTCAGTATGTCATGGTCGCGATCTTCCCCCCCCCGTTGTAAATAGTTTGACGTCTTGTGTTTGGGGATGTAAATAAATGTGGTATCATGCTTTAAATTTCGTTTTGGGATTTTGGTGGAGAGCCTTCGTGGTTTTATTTTTCCTTTATTTTTACTTTTTTTCGTGTTGCACTCCGGTTGCCTAGGCCGGGGTGTAACACTACATTTAAAAGTGCAGTTGGCAGTTTTACATTAACTGTATCTAAAGAAAAAGTAAAACACAGACAAGCATACAAAAATGAAAACCAAGCAAAAAGCACAACAATGATAAACAGCATGAAAATTGTGGGATAAAATTATAAAAGTAAAAAATGAAAAACAAACACGGATAAAATCTAACAATAGAAAATAAATAAAGCAGTTACAATACAGTGTTATACATATTTTGATATGAAGTTATCTTTATTGCTACCAATTGTTTCAACTACACTATCAATTATGAGACAAATGTCTGCATATCCTGGGAAATTACTGACATAAACAACTGTCTGATGATGCTGTTATAAAACCTACTGACAACAGTCAAGCAACAAAGATAAGACATGGGTACTGTGCAAATTCCCTGCTGACTCGGCCTCAGGATGTCTAGAGGCAAGAACCAAGCGCACCCAAATGAGCGCACCAGTGATCATGTGCGCATCACGCAGAGGGAGAGTGAGGGACGAAAAGCAGCAGCAGAGCATGGCAGTTGTATCGCAGTTTGTGTGATTCCGTGTGCGTTAATGAGACTGTAAGTGTTATTGCCTTTGACAGGTTAACTGGTATGATAATAGTTATAGTTGTTTGTGTATGTTTAAGCTAAAGTTATGCCTCAGTACACTGCTACCACGTTAGTAGGTTTATTTAATTATTTAATTAACTAGCACTAAGTTAATACCAGTGGCCAGAATCTCCCCCAATGATTATCTCCCGCGGTTAAAGGATTTTTCTGTTGTTTATTGTTTAGTTTAGCTGTTGTTAGCTCGCCACATGCTTGCCTTAGTACTAGCAACTGGGAAGATATGTGCTATTTAGCCAACTTCTGGTCTTACGGCGACCCCTTGTGGACATTGTAAAATATTGCTGTGTCTGAGTAGATGATGTGTTCTGATTGTTGCTTGGTTGTCTTTGAGCCTGCTAATTATAGTGTTACCTGTTTCTGTTTCCAGACAACCATGCTTATAGTCACCGATACTGCACCTGCCACAATTATAAGTGCATATCTTCTGTGAAGCTTCATTAAAGACGGTGAACTAAACTCCTGGACTGCTGCAGTCTTTCTGACCAAAGACTTAGGCCAGACTTGTATACCCAGCACTTCCAGTATATATATATTCTACAGGTACAATGTAGCAAAGACAAAAAGAATAACTGTAAAAGTAAAATTCACAGCAAATTTACGCACTAATTAGTTACCTGCAGACGCATGCTTCTGAAAAAAGAAATGAAAAAAGCACACACACCGCTAGCTCTAATTAATAATGCCACACTGCACTTTTTATTCCCTTTACAAACTAATTGTCATGAGTTATGTATTGCTTTTTTCATACAACTTAAGAATCCAGGAGCTGCATTTTGAATCATTTACAGTGGAGAAAGATGATATACCTCTCAAATCTAGGCAAAAACAACGACCACAGAGGAATCGTTGGATCAACAAAAAAAATATAATAAGAGACTCAAAGACCTCTTTTGAGATCAGAGATTGCAGTATGAATCTCTGTCTGCACTGTTACATTTGGTCATGCTGGACTTCTGCTGCCATCAACAGGTGAAATCTGGGCTCAATGACATGATTTAATTCCACTTTCTTTTCTTTCAGATACTTTAAAAGTTACAGTTTGAGGAATAGCCTCTGACCAATTTGGTTTTCACCTTAACAGTTATTTTTAAGGTGTCACTTACTGCTCACATTTAGTTTATTAATTTGCTCAGTTACCAGTTCAGGGGGAAGAGATGGTTCTCCCTGTTGAAATTGAGGCGTAGCAGGAGGGTATGCAGGTACTGAAGGTGATGTGAATCCTGGAACTGAAAACCCGTATGGAGCAGCACCTTGTGGCCACTGGTTAAAATTGCCACTTGTTATGTTTGCATGCTGAGCGGGATCTAGTGAGGGACAAGCACCTGATCCAGTGGGGAAGGCAAGGGAAGGGTAGTTGCCCAGGCTCTCCCAGGTGGGTAAGGGCCCACAGGCTCCCCAGGCTGAATGGCTGCAAATCTGTAAGGAATGATGAGCAGTGGAAACACCACCTCTGGGTCAAAGGCAAAACTAATGTCCAGATATACCTGGAAAAAGTCAGAGATTTAGAATCAAATCAGACTAAAGTAACCATCAAATTAAAAGTGCAATTTATAAAACTACCAATTTTACTTTTTTAATTTGACATATAATTATTATTTGTTATGCTTTTTTATGCAGCGTCTTATCTTCATAGTAGTTATTAATTATTTAAGAGGTTAAGACACACATTTTCTTTATCTATTATTTACCTACAAACATTTACAACCAAAGTTCACCATGAAATCCCTATGACATAGTTTTATACCTTTAACTGATATTCAACTGAGATGATATCACAGTTACGGAGGGTGGCGATGGCATCACTAGGAATCTTCAACTGGCGGGAGGCAGTTTGCTCTGAGTTTGGACGGATAGTGTCCCCGACCTCTTTGAACAGAGTCTCATCACAGGTTTTAGTCTTGCCATCGCATCTGTACACTATTTCCTCTGAAGTTTGAATTTGGGTTCTATGTTCTTGGAGGAAGAGTTACAGATTTTGGCAACAACAGATAAAGTTTCACCTGTCAATAGCAAATGTTAACAATGAGCTTAATTTTTAAATCTATTCACATTTTATTTTGTAAGTTGCAGATATTTTACCTGGAAAACAAACTCCTCTGCTAATGGTAGCAGACATTTGAACCTGTCCCTTAGAGAAAACACCGACGTCTTTACTCACTGAACTAGATTGTGGACACTGTAAAGAACCAGACAGACATTTTTTTTTTCAGATCAACTCAATTGTAATCCAGATGTCAAATTTATAACACATCATTGTAGTGTTTACCATTACTTGAGGAGTGTTTAGAAATGCCTTAGAAACAAACTTGATCTCTTTTTGTACTGCAGAAGGCAAATGCCAGCTCCGAGATATCTTTGCTTCAACCACATAGACAATTTTTCCATGTTTCCCCTGGAAGGACGAAGGCATGTTCCTAAAAAAACAGAATCTAGTTATTTGTAAAAGCAAACTACAGCACGGTATTAATGCATGAAGCCAGAAATTCCCACATACCCCTCTGGGATTTTAAGCCTGAATTTAAAAGTGTGGGCCCCTTGGGGAAGTGAAGTGCCTGCAAGAGAAATATGATTATACTTGTATGTCCAAATGGTCCTGCTAGGAATGGCACAATAACAACCTGTGTTCAAAAATTTCAGCCCCGTCACTCACATGGTGAAGTTTTTAACACGCTGAGTGTTGGAGCCTTGCCAGTAAAGAAATATGTAAATGATGGAAATTCTCTGTTGGTTTTTTTTTCCAAAGTTCACAGCAATCTCTCTTTCTGGGATTTGACTATCAAAAAATATTGAAATTAGGGGAAGTTTGCCAATAAATTAATAGCAGTGATAACTGTTTTTACTGAGAAGGAAGCTGAAGTACCAGGAAAGACCTGACACAAGCAGGAAAAAAACAAGCAACTTCCACATGGGGTTGGCCCTCTAAATGTGGCCCATAAACCCTGCCCATAGCTACACCCTACATTGTGTCGAGTGACTATCTGCAACGTGCAAGACCCAAAGTGAAAGGCTAAATAAATATTTATTAACTTTGCTCTCAGAAGTAACAAAAAAATTTAATAACCACTCCACTAATTGCTTTGCCAGCTGCCGTCGTTGCGCCAAAAAAGTGATCATCAGCAAAAAAGTGATTAGGGGTATTTGTTAAAAGATTATTGTGGGAATACAAACAGTTCTAAGTGACTTATTGGCATATAATTTGTCAAAAATATGTCAAACATATCTCTTGTGAATCATAAAAGTCATTCTGAGCCAGAAAATATGTTTGAATCACAAGGTACAAGCCACAATCTATTTTTGGCAAAATGACTGTTGCATATCTTTTATTTATCTTGAAAAAAGTGTCACTGACATTAAAATGTGTTTTTCAAGAGAGATCTGCCCAAGAAGTCATGAGAAATTATAACGAATACAAAAACACATTTTTCTAATCATACTTTAAGTGCCCAAAATTAACTAGCCTGACACAGAGTCATAAAGATTCTTGCAAAACAAGTATTTTCTTTATTTCATAGACAAGCAAGGCTGGATGGGGGTGGGGATGCTCTCCAATTTAAGTGTTGATGTATGCTTAATTATCCAGATAAGAACAATTTCTGTGATATGCATTTTAAGCTTGCCAGTCTTCCTTTACCTCACTTGGATCCACAGGTGTCACAGTTCTGATAAATGTATACCAATTGATTGATAGTGGCAACCTTCATGAGAGTAGTTGTTGCGGACAACACATCAAAGCTCATTTTCCACTGTAAGTTGGCAGTTACACAAACTTCAGGTTTACATGGGGAAATAAATCAGCCCTCTTCTGGATGAGTCCTGTCTCCACCTGAGCACTCGGACATGTTGATAACTCAGCCATAAACTCTATGAAAAGCATCAGAATTTAAAATCATTCCAGAATAAGCAAATAAGTGAAGAATAAGGGAAGAATATGTGTGTTTATACTTCTATACACACATATTAGGAAAACAAAGCACCACGGCTTGCCACGGGTTAGCCAAAAAGAGCAGATAATAGAAAAATGACAAGATTAGACTCAAGAGGTACACAGCAGAAGTGACGAAGCCAAGATGAAGGATATATAAGAAAAGCAGTATTTATACACACGAGGTAAACATGTAATGGGACAGAAGGCGGTGACATGACAAACCTATAAGCAATTAAGACAATCAAAAAAAAAAGATGAGAATTAAATGTAGTCAGATAAAGGATTATAAAACTCCAAAGGACTCACAAACTCTGAGAAGAGGCCAGAGAACATGACAAAAACACTATATTCCTTCATGAGGACTGAAATGGCAACAAAAAGTCCTGCTAGGAATGGCACAATAACAACCTGAGTTCAGGTTTTAAATGCATGAACCCCTTACCTCTAGCATTCTCTGCAAATAGAAATTCCTTCACTTTGAAATATCTCCGGTGACTATAATGAAATTCCCTTTCCTCTCCAGTACCTTCTGTCCACTTTACGATAGAGTCTCCTTTGGCTTTCACGAAAACGCTCTTGACTTTGACGTCTTTGGTCAGTCGGAAATTAACTGTGCCCACTATAGTATCTCCTTCAGAAAAAGCATGATCTTCACTGATTGCCTCGTAAGTCACATTAAAGTCTTTTATCCGTGACATTTCAGAGCTGTCAGTGAAATGCTTTTCTCAGCACAGATAAACTGATCAGACGGGCAGATCAAGAAATTTCAACCCCATCACTCAAAAGGAGGAGTTTTTAAAACGCTGAGTGTTGGAGCCTTGCCAGTCATGTAAATGATGGAAATTTTCTGTTGTTTTTTTTTTTTTTTTTTCAAAGTTCACAGCAATCTCTCTTTCTGGGATTTGATAATCAAAAAATATTGAAATTAGGGGAAGTTTACCACGAAATTAACAGCAGTGATAATTGTTTTTACTGAGAAGGAAGTTGAAGTACCAGGAAAGACGTGACACAAGCAGGGAGAGAACAAGCAACTTCCACATTTAGAGGGCCAACCCCAACCCTGCCCATAGCTAAATCCTACATTGTGTTGAGCAACTATCTGCAAAGCGCAAGACCCAAAGTGAAAGGCTAAATAAATATTTACTAACTTTGCTCTCAGAAGTAACAAAAAAAATCATCGATGCCATCCATTTACTCATCTATCCACCCATCCATCCAGCTTGTCCAAGAGGAAAGGAGCTGGAGCCTATTTCAATTGCTGCAGGGCAGGAGGGTCTGTCCCAGTGCTACCACTTAATAAAGTTGGTTACTTTTTATCTGAAAAGTTACTGAATAATGCCAAACTCATGAAGTTGTACCATGCAAAAAAGTTCACAGATCGATGGTCTCCAGTTTACCTTGCTACAACCACTCCACTAGTTGCTTTGCCAGCTGCCTTTGTTGTGCCAAAAAGTGATCATCTGCAAAAAAAGTGATTAGGGGTATTTGTCAAAAAATTTATTGCAGGAATATAAACAGTTATAAGTGACTTGTTGGCATATAATTTGTCAAAAATATGTCAAACATATCTCTTCACTTGAGCAAATAAGTGAAGAATAAGGGAAGGACGTCCGCTCCTGGGCGCCGCCCAGCTCACATTGCATACGACCCCTACGGTACCTCATGCGAGTGGTGAGCCTGCAGGAAGATGAGCCCATGTCCCTTTTTCAGGCTGTGCCTTTTATTAAACCATTCAAAATCACAGATCTTAAGCAAACATCCAATATACTGTACCTACAATATTGATCGATTTACCTGCGCGCAGTCAATCTAGAGCTTGGCTGAGTCCAACTTTAAAATTTGTGGTCACACAAAGAAGTCCAACAACACGCATTAAAAATGGGCACCTACAACAATGAATGATCCTGTGGCGACCCACTAGAGGCTTCCACTCACACCCAAGGAAGGGTTCTGTTGTGTTTGGGTGCAATATGCTCAGTTCATGTTTGGAGGTGAATAAAGTTGGAGTGTAAAACTAGAGCTCCTGTATCGTGTGTCCCATGCCTCCATATTGGTGACCCTACCTTGAACACGCAGCAAACCATGGAGTTCGCACTGGACACGCCGCTACTGCTGGCCTTCTGCCTCCTGCTGCGGCTACATTTGCCGTTGCGCTCCAGTTGTCGCTCCATGACCCCTCGTCATGGTTCATCCACGTGGAGGCTCAGTTTGCTCTCCACAGCATCTCAGCTGACGACATAAAATTTCATCACGTGGTGCCATTGCTCGACCCGCTAACCACCTTTTGGGTCTGTGTTTCCACAAGCCCCGCTAATTCTAGAGACTTATTCATCATGAAGAAAACAAGACAGTCGATCGATCGATTATTTGCGCAAGGGAGGCCTCGTCTGTGTCCACCACGAAAATGACCCCCAGATCTGACCTCGTCCTGCTACCTTTTATTGAGAGACAGTTCACACAAAACATGTCAGAACAAAGCCACGCCCCTTTGGTTCTAAGACAAAGCATTTTATGTATATGTGTGAACGTCTGTAAGAATGTGCGTGTGTGTGTGTGTGTGTTATGTGTTATGTGAGAATGTGTGTGTGTGTCAGACCTCCTGCTGACCAAAGGGTCGTAAACCCAGGAAGCTTACATCAAAAGAAACAGATCTTTCAGATAGGATGTATCTACAATAAAACCTCCCCCAGCACAGAGTGGTTGGAGAGGTGGTCAAGATCAAAGGAATGGCTTTGATCCTACTGCTTGAACTAAGACTGTACAAATTTAAGAAACACAATGGCAACATTCAACAATTAGACTTAACATTTCCCTCCTTTTTGTCATTGTATACTTAAATTTCAACTTATGTTTTGTTTGGACAGTGTCAGTGTAGATTTCATTCATACACAGTAAACTACATCCTATACATAAGCAAATCAATGTCAACAGTCCAAAACAGGAATTAATATTTTCAAAAGAAGATGCCACCAAGGACCAGACAGTAACCAAGCTATCCAGCTCCTGTCGTGCAATTCATTATGTATTTCTTCAAGTAAACAACTGAATGTCAACAGTCATCATTCTCAAAAATTATATGTCACTACAATCCAACTGTATACAGACATAGGCATTTAAACGCATCAGTTGACTTTATTGTTTGTCCATGTGGCTCTCAGCTAGCTTCAAAGCTGCAGCCTGGTCACACCCTTCTTTATTGACTTCTATCAACCCCCCCCTCCCCCAAAAAATCTCACTGTAGGCATCGTGTGGGGGTTAGAGTCAACTGGTGAATAATCTGCATTTACAACTCTTCTCCTGTTCTGTTGTCACCACAGAAAAAGCTTTGTAAAGGAAATTGGATCAAGCTGTTTTGATCTTCTTGGCTCAAAACCTCAAGTGTTCATGATGCAAATGTAGACAAAAGGCTTCTCTGTTTACATCCTTCTTGCAGAAGACTAAAGAATAGGTGATGTTGCACAAATTTCATGATAAGTCTCCAACTTGGACTAATCCATTGCCCTTCATACAGATAGGCAATTGGCCTGTTTCCAGTTCGTTTAACTGTATAATGTCCTGCAACAAGTCATATTCTTTAAGTCAGAGGAGCAGGTCTATTGTACCAGAACAGTTCACCTTCCCAGCTACTGGTGAATCAACCTTCCATTCAGGTTCAGAGGAGTTGAAAAGTTGGCAGTGTTCCTGGATGTGTTGCTAAAGCAACCAAACAAACTGTCTCGCTCTCAGTGATGCTATATGGCCACAGTCCAGAAGAATGTGTAGCCAGTGGCATCACAAGCATAACCATTGGTCTCGTTCTTTATGTGAGCGGTTGTGTTCTTAAACTGCCACCAGTAGTTGTTGAAAACCCATGCGGGTACTGGGTGTGGTTTGCTCTGTTCCAGTGCGCTCCCTGTCATCCCACTCACGGTCCACAGGCTCAAGAAGATGCACAACACATTCCCAGCCATTCTGATGAGTACCTGTGGCTCAGTTGGTTTCTTCAACGGATTGAGACGAAGGGCCTTGGAGGCTTCCCCCCCCCCCCTTGTACCCGGTCTTCCTGCCACTTGCTCCGAGCTGGCCTGGATGTGTGTCACCTTCTTGCAGTGCGCTTGATGTATCCAAGTGTTTCTTCCAGCAATCTTCACTGCTGTGGTCGTTGTCAGCATCACCCGATAGGAACCTTCCACCGTGGACTGGACCAGCACTTCCTCTCCATGGCCTTATCAACATCCAATCTCCAGACTTCAGATTCTGCTCCTGCAGAGTAACAGAATCATCTGGCAGATCATTTGTTCTCATGACTACTTTACTTTTAAACATTTCAAGCATCTAATCTGCTAATATGCTCTCTCTTCTGCTCTTCTATCATCACTACAGAAGACTAGAACTCTAAATGCTCTAACATATATAATCTCAAAGAGTCAAACCGTTCTCTGTTGGAGGAATCCTCATGTATATCTTAATTAATTCTATACAGTCTAACCATGTCCTGCCTGTCTTACTAAATCTTAACTTTACTGTTCCATTAGTTCTCTCTGCCTGCAAAAACTTTTTTTTTAAGTATTTAATAATCCTAAAGTATAAACTACTTCTAGAGTGAGTATAACGACTGCTCATCTCCCTCCTGTTGAGACATGGCATGGCCCATGGCTCAAAATAGCAGCAGTCTTATACAAATTATTAGGCAGTATTGGGTTATCACACAGATAAAAAAAACACCAACCTGCAAGCTCGCTCCTTCTGTAAGTCACAACTGTTTTCCTGCAGTAGGTGAGTGGCCCTATATGTCTGCTGATGTTGTACTGCTAAAATGTTAACACCATGTTCTCCTAAAGCTGCCTCTTTTGCGATCTTATCTGCAAAAGCATTCCCTAATGCAACTGGATCTTTCCCTCACATGTGTGCTGCACATTTACAAACGGCAATTCCACTTGTTAATAACACTGCCTCCAGCAGATTTTGCAAGAGTTTGGTGTGTTCTACAGGTTTCCCTGTCGAAGTTGTCACACCTCGTCTCACTCACTGCACTACAAAGAAATGTACAGTAGCAAATACATACTGCCTATCAGTGTATATTGTCTCTCTACAGCTTTACACGCTTCCATTAAAGCTAGAATCTCTGCTGCTCAAGCAAATATGAAACATGCTAGTTGTCCTACATAGATAACTCTCTCTCACTGTCTGCTACAGTAAAACCTGTTCTAGTCTGTCCTTCTGCTATTGTAAAACTCAAACTATCAACAAACCAAACCTTTCCCTCAACGAGTGGCACAGCTATTAAGTCATCCCTCGGCTTACACTTCTTCTCCATGTGCTCTCTACTCTCATGAGAAGTGCCCTCCTCATTCGTTGGCAAAAAGGGTTGACAGATTCAGAATTGTGCACCACTTTATGGTTATGCATGGTTGTGAGAGGAACAGTAACATTAAAGGCAAGTGTCTTGTAGGTGACAGAAATGTAAGTTTAGTCTGCAGTAGTAAACATCTACCTCGTGTGGAACTAACAGTGTCAAAAGGTGAAATAAACTATTTCCTGAAACATTGTACAGCTGAAGCTGCTGCACATACTGATCTCACGCATGGAGGTAAAACACAAGCAACCAGAGCTAATCTTTTAGGATAGTAAGTTACTGGCTTCACTTGTGGAAAAAGTGCTGTTAGTTATTTTACAGTCACCTGACATTTGTGCTGTTCACAGAACCACAAGTCCATCGCTGGACGTCCTCTGCGCTGTCACTTTTTGGAGCTTGGCACGCTCCCTCAAGTTCTCATGTTCCAACGCTGCCGAAGATTTTTAAGGCAGAGTACGTCATACACCGTAGTTGTCTTCCTTGACATCAATGTCGAAACTCTTTCATTGTATTTAAGATTTTGCTGTGCAAAGTCTCCTCGTGACGATCTCCTCGTGACAATCCTTTGGAAGCCCAGTAGCACAGCTCTCTGTGCTGAAAGTGATCTCTGATCCTCCTGAAGACTCTCTCCAGGCCTCAGCTTCCATCTTGTGGACGATCCTCTCAGTCACTCCTTCTCGTCATGGCACCTCACGACGTCTACAAATTAAAAAATGACACTCCTCTCGCCACACGGCTTTCGCCACGTGTCAACTCCCCAATGAGACATGTACAAGAATGTTGCATAGTCTCCCTAAAACAATCTCCAGGGTTTGTCCCTTGGAGCAGCTTCACTCCAAGCTGTAACCCTGTGTAAAAACATTAGTCAGCAATTAAATGTTTTGCTTGTTTAACTCCCAGCTCCTGTATCCTAAAAGACAAAGTCTTAAAGTTAAAACAACTTCACATTTGCAACCAACTATAGATCATAAGAGTAATAAAGTATTCAGCGTCACAGAGACAAGGATCATTGCAGGTTTATTCTAAACTCATTAAACTCCTACTTTTTCCCATAATTTGTTCCAAATTATTTAACATCTCAACGTCATTCCACATTGTAATCAGTGACTCCCCTTAAGTTTGTCACTCACCATGAGCCCAATAGTGGTCAGATAATGAGCTTCATATAACTATTCTGTAACCACTGCACATCTGTTCAATCGTCACTTGTCTGTCTGTGCTGAATCCTTTACAAGCACTCTTAAAGAAAAACAAACATTAGCCAAACACACGGTTCATCCTGGTTGTCAGGTGTCAGCCATCCAGATTCCAGAGGAGCTGTGAAAAGTCATAAAGTTAACACTCGCTGTGGAAAAAGTAACAATGGTCTCATCACAGTATGTCTCAAACTGTATTAATTTCTCCCCTGTAACATTCACATTTTCTCCAACATTCTCTCAACAACACAGTGTAATTTCATCATCAACATATAGCCTGTAACTACAGTTTTCTTCATACAAACTCTCAGTAATCCTGTGCTAGAGACACATCATTAAGTTGTGTCCTGCTGTAAATCACATGATCAAATCACATGATTAACCATCTGCTGTAAAAAGAAATGTAAATGTTAGTGCTGCGCAGGTGTATACACTCTTTCTCACAGTAATCTCTGTGAGCAACACAAGGTAGTGAATGGTAACTGGTAAATTCACAGACACAGAAAAATTTAAACTAAAAAGGTTAAATTTTCAAAGTTCACATAGTCATGTGACCCAAGTTTCCTCCTGTGGTCTCCTTCTGCTCCTGCAACAGAGACACACACAGAGATACATCCACACCTTTGTCAGGTGGGGGTTAACTTCACACAATGGTGTTAAGTCAGTCAGTCTTGTCAGTTTCCCCATTTATTTTAAAATTCTTACTCATTCACTCAGTGATTCCTTCTTTTGCTAATTGTGGAAATTATCGCCGCATTCGTTTCCACGCTCATCAAAACGACGTCATTTCAAAAAGAAAAACAATTTAGACTGGATTTCCTCGTTGAATCCTTTTGGACAGGAACTTGTTTCCTAATTGTCCCAAATAAGTGGCTTTCTCCTGAGCCCATTTTAATTTTGGAGAAGTTCACCTTTCAACAGTTTTCTCGACGTCGCTTTGATTCTAATCGTGCAGATCTGCTCAAACATGGATCATCAAACAAAACTGTCAGTGCACCATGAAAGTAACAAAATAAAAGAAAGAAAATAAAGGAAAGCAAAGGAAAGAAAGGCCTTGTTTAAGTCATGACACGTGTTCTTCATGCCAGGGGGATAAATCGTAACAACCCAATTGGCAGGCTCAACTTAATAACAAAAGACAAATCAACAGCCAGTTTAATCTCAAACATTCATCCAATCAGCCACACACACAACATACAGCATAACCCTGTTGTCTCGTCACATAATAGGTTTCTTCTCATGTAACTAAATGTGTGCCATGGTAAAACTTCTTCACACACCAGAAACTCAAAATCAGCTCACTCAACTCACTCATTTAAGACCTCTCATCAGCATTCTGTTTTCTCCTCTATGATGCAACCATCTGTCCTCCTATAATATTCAGTCCACTAGTCTATGTATCACTTTCATCTTACTAGTGACTTGGACAAGATGACAAACAGAATCTCATGCTTAAGATGCTGTCTGGTCTTCATGAGTATCATTTATGTGTATATGGATGTAGGGTTAGCATGGTTAATGCATTTTCTGTATGTTTTTGTGTTCCTCTCTCATCACACTTTCATTATTCTCATCACTGCTTAAAACAACACACATCTCTCTCTGTTTTTTTTTAAAACTGTACTTTTCTCCAAAACAGAAAGTAGCATTACAGCTAGGGCTGGGCCATATTATACCGTTCACGGTAATAGAAGAAGAAGAAAGAAGAAAGTGTGTACATTATTGTACTTTATTGAGCCCCGTGGGGAAATCGCTCTCTGCATTTAACCCATTCACTCAGTGAAGCAGTGGGCAGCCATTGGGCGCCCGGGGAGCAGTGTGTAGGGACGGTACCTTGCTCAGGGGTACCTCAGGGTAGCTGTTAAGGGGAATCGAACCCCCGACCTTCCGATCATGGGGCAACCACTCTACCTACTGAGCTATCCCTGCCCTAATACCGGTATAATGTTAGGCAACGATAGGAAAATGAAATACCGCGATAGAATGGGAGTAAAACGCGCATGCGCAGTGCCTTTGTTTTCATACGCACATGGCCGATTGTTGAGTGAAACAGATGAACCAGAATTGGTTTGTAAAAATGGTGCAACTTCCGTGATGTGGAACTGGTTTGGTGTTTGTCCGTCAGATACACAACAAAGCACATTTTTTGCAGAACATGCAAGCAGCCGTTGTTATTGTCATATTTGTCGGACTAAGATGCTCTTAAATCTGGGAGTAATCTGGGTCCTAAACTCTGTATACTTCAGGTCAAACAACACTGCAGCATCACTTAGAGTTAAAAACTGTCTAAATTCTTTCATCTTTAATAAAACGATCAGCATTGCTGCTTTACCAGGTGTAACTATAAAGTTTAACTTCCAGGCATCCATGAAAACAAAAGTTATTACATTTAACGGAGTTAGAAGTTAGCAGGAAGCTAGCGGAAGTTAGCTCGCTAGTTTCGCTAGTTACCTAAGCATGATATTGCATGTTCTGACTGAGAGATTTCTGAAAAAAATCAAACGTACAGCTCTGCTATCACTTCCAACATAAATGAAGACAGGAAACTAAACAGCAGTGACGTTTGTAGGGTTACTGAAGTTGGACTAGCTGGTATATAATGATGTGCTACGTGATCGCTAGCGACACAGCTATGTTAGCATAACATAAACAGTGAAGCTGGAGGACAAACACTAACACTTTTCCACTTATAAAAGTTAACGTGAAGGTTCTTCATGGTTAGAGACAAATGCAATCGCATGGCAGGATGCAGTAAACGGACCAAACTTCAGTCAGGAGAACAACTGAGATAATCCATCCACAATACGAGGTTAGTCATTAATATACTGCAACAACATGGGAATAGAGCAGCTGCCAGAGAATTCAACATTAATGAATCAATGGTACAGAAGTGGAGGAAGCAAGAAGAATGAGTTTAATAAAGTTTGATTTATCTGACTGCTTTGTTTCGCTTAATGTGCCTTATAATCCCGTGCACCTTATGGTCCAAAAAATGCGTACTGCACACTGCAGTTTAATGTTGCAAAGCACCTCTTTTTAACTTCAGTGGATATTATACATGGTTATGCTCAGGATATGTCAGCCCATTTCTACTGGAAATGCCTTTTGGTTAAACTTTCAGCAAGGAATTTGCATTTGCACTGTTACATTTTTATAAAGCTTTAATGTACATAAAAACCAGCTTCTTGTTTAAGTGAAAATAAATGGAAGGTTGTCTTTTTGCGCTAGTAATGTTGTGGAGTTGTATTTTGTCTCGCATCAATTATATCGTCGGTTATATCGTTATCGCAAATTTTCAAATATATATCATGATAAATATTTTTGGCCATATCGCCCTGCTCTAATTACAGCTGTTTCATACTAAGAAACACCAAACACTCTTTATGCTATCATTCATCAACATAACTATTTTATTTCTTTTTGTCCACTGGGCAGGTGATCTGCAGAATCATGTCTGCCCCAGCTGGATACCTTTTCACACACACCGTGACGTCAAACACGCTCACACTCACTTCTGCTTAGATCACAATTACACTTCGTTAATTTGGACAACGAGATCTGCATCTCCATGGGGCAGGGTGTTATCACCTGGCCCTTTACCTGTGTACTGTCCTCTGACACAGGTCCAATTATAAGTGAGACATCTCCTAAAAGTAATCTCAGTTTCCTGTCCATTTAAACAGTATGAGGAACAAAGCTGTCTGTGTCGAGCTATGAACTCATCAACATTAGTCAATGGGTCTCCAAGGGTCTTGCAAGCATCAGCACATTCAGACTCGGTCCATGGCCGGTAAACATGAATAGTGCAGCTGTCATCCCCGTCCACTCCAAAGTGTGGGTTAGCAACCTCTACCATAGGGTAAGTGCTGATGATGCCATAGCCCTGACACTACATACTGCCCTGTCACACCTGGAGAAGAGAGACACGTATGTGAGGATGCTGTTTGTAGATTACAGCTCAGCATTCAATACCATCGTTCCCTCGAAGCTGGACAGGAAACTGCAGGATCTAGGACTGAGCAGCTCCCTCTGCAGCTGGATCCTTAGCTTCCTGTCTGACAGAAGCCAGGTGGTCAGGCAGCATCACCTCATCCCCCATCACACTGAACACTGGTGCTCCACAGGGGCATGTACTGAGCCCTCTCCTGTACTCACTCTACACCTACGACTGCACGGCCACTAACAGCTCCAACATCATTGTGAAGTTTGCGGACGACACTACAGTGGTGGGTCTTATCACCAACGGTGATGAGACGGCTTACAGGGAGGAGGTCAGCGCCCTGACCCACTGGTGTCAAGACAACCATCTCACCCTCAACGTCGCAAAGACAAAGGAGTTGATAGTGGACTTCCGGAGGTGCAGAGAAGTACACACCCCCATCACCATCAACGGCGCTGCTGTGGAGAGAGTGAGCAGCTTCCGGTTCCTTGGAGTACATCTGGCTGAGGATCTTACGTGGTCAGTACACACAAACAAAACAGTGAAGAAGGCGCAGCAGCGCCTCTTCTTTCTCAGGAGACTGAAAAGATTCGGCATGAGCCCCCGCATCCTTAGGACCTTCTATCACTGTGCCATTGAGAGCATCCTCACTGGATGCATCACCACCTGGTATGGCAACAGCACCGCCTACAACCGCAAAGCTCTCCAGCGAGTAGTGCGGTGCTCTGAACGGATAATTGGAGGTGAGCTTCCCTCCCTCCAAGACATCTACAGGAAGCGCTGCCTGAGGAAAGCGGGGAGGATCATCAAGGACTCCAGTCACCCCAGCCATAAACTGTTCAGACTGCTTCCATCAGGAAGGAGGTTCTGCAGCATCCGGTCCCGTACCAGCAGACTGAGAGACAGCTTTTTCCATCAGGCCATCAGACTGCTGAACACGTCATAGACACCTCAGCTTCACTACTAGAACTTCAACATTATGCACTCCATACTGTATATAAATGCCACTTGTTTTGCACATATTCAACTCTGTATATTTTATACATTTTATTATTATTATTATTATTATTATTTTATTTTATTTTTTTTAAACTATTTAATTTGTAAAAATGTGCATACACACACACACACACACACGTAGGAAAATATTTAGTATACACATCCAGAAATGCATACACTATTATATATTGTACATATATTTATTAGTTTCAGGTTGGCCATTCTTGTATTTTGCTCGTTTGTGTTGTTGTGTTTGCACATCTCTGTTGCTTGTGGGGCTCGCACACAAGAATTTCACTCGCATGTGCTGTGCCAGTGTGCCTGCACATGTGATGTGACAATAAAAAAGTGATTTGATTTGATTTGATTTGAAGTGCTCACCTCACGGAATGGATCAGGAGAAAAACGTTCTTCATCTTCACACTCTGGGACAGAAACACCATATGTTTTTTTTGTATTGTCAGGGATGGATATGTGGTTGTAACGTTTGTGTTCACTAACTTTACTTTCTGTTTCCTGCCCTGCCTAGTCTGTCTTGGACTCAATGTTGCTCCTAATGCCTCTCCATACCCAGCCTTTAATTTCTCCTCCACCTCTGCCTCTGCTCTCTCACGCTCTTCTCTGGCTCTTCTTTCTGCTAACATTCTTGCTCTTTCTAAAGCTTTCCTACAGTGTTGTTCTAGTTGCAGTGGATTGAGCTGTGGTTTCATCCTCAGATTTCATAACTACTGCTTGCAATATTGCTCTTTTAACATTCTGTGCTTCTCTTCTCTTTTGAGCCTGCTCCAGCCACAACTTAGCAACTGCTAACTGCAATTCCTTCCTCTGCTTCGCTTTCCCTGTTTTACCTGCTACACTTACAGCTATTCTTTCTACACGCATTTTACACTGAACTTCCACTTATATCCCTTCAAATACATATTTATTTATTTTTTTATGCCAACAACCTACATACTGCGTGCTGCCCGGTAAAAATTTCTCCATAAATTTTACATCCCCTTCTAAGGCAGACTTACACATTTTATTCCCCATTGTGACAATTATTTTAAGTTTGCGGCAGGTAACACTTTACCCCAAAACCCAGGCTACGTGTACACAACAGGTCACAGAATTACGTTAACACCGCTTTAGGTTTCCTTCTGTGCTGCTGCGTTCACTTACTGGCACTCACACACGCATATGCTCATTCACACTTTTTTTTGGCCTATAATCTTAAACTCTCTATACCTTTAACGGCGGAGAAAAATACACTAAAGTAAAAATAAGATAAGATAAAAAATCAAAGCTTGCGTCAGCACGCACAGCTAGCGTGCTCCTGGACCTGCGTCCTATCCGTACAGTCACAGAGCCGCTTCCTCTAGGTTCGTGTGGACCCGCACAACCAACGCACTCCCGTGCTCGCGTGAAACCGCGCAGCTACAGAGCCATTTCTTTCTTTAATAGCCTGCATCCTGCCTTAACGGCTGGCGCACTCACGTACCTGCGAGAACCTGCACGGTCACGTAGCCGCTCTCTATTGTTTTAGGTTCGCGTGAAACCGCGCAACCAGCGCTCCCCTGGACCCGCGTCTGCCCGCGCAGTCTCAGTTACGCATAAGGCCTTTTCTACTCACTGTTTGCTTACGTTCATGGGAAGAGTCTCTGGATCCCGTCAATCGCCATCCATCCCGAGGGGAGTTCAGGCGCAAACTTCCGGCCTGGTAACAAAAGCAAAGTACCAGGGCTTTCGTCAATCGTCCCAGACGATGGCTGCTAGCAGACTGCGGTGGCGTCCTCTCCCTCTCCTCTGTGGATGTGATGTTTTAGGTTCCGGCTCCGAAGGACCAAATAAATGTTGGGTCTGTGTTTCCACAAGCCCCGCTAATTCTAGAGACTTATTCATCATGAAGAAAACAAGACAGTCGATCGATCGATTATTTGCGCAAGGGAGGCCTCCTCTGTGTCCACCACGAAAATGACCCCCAGATCTGACCTCCTCCTGCTACCTTTTATTGAGAGACAGTTCACACAAAACATGTCAGAACAAAGCCACGCCCCCTTGGTTCTAAGACAAAGCATTTTATGTATATGTGTGAACGTCTGTAAGAATGTGTGTGTGTGTGTGTGTGTGTGTTATGTGTTATGTGAGAATGTGTGTGTGTGTGTGTGTGTGTGTGTGTGTGTGTGTCAGACCTCCTGCTGACCAAAGGGTCGTAAACCCAGGAAGCTTACATCAAAAGAAACAGATCTTTCAGATAGGATGTATGAACTGGACATGTGTGTGCTTAATAAACTGGCAAATTACAGCAGGATTTTCCTATCCTCGGTCAGAAGGCACAGGTGACTTATATGATGAAAGAGAGGGTCCACAGCAATGAGAATTAGGGTTCCTTTAATCCAAACATCTCCAGAAGTGAATTCGTGTGAGTATATGTATGTGTGTGTGTGGTTCTGTAAAATAACAGAAATTACAATTAGCAAACAATTAAAGTCAACCAAACTGGTCTACATAATACAGAAAGGGTTGAACAGAAATGACTAAACACCACCCCCTGGTGGACACAAATGTGCTGCTGCACAGGGATAGACTCCATCTTTACTTTGGGCAGCTCAGTTCACAAGGGTAGCGCCATTTTGGTCAAATCAGCGTGAATATACAGTGTCTCGTGGCTACACAAACCGCTGGAAAACTCTATAAAGGCATCACACAATGTACATAGGCAAGTGTATGATAAGTTACAACCATAGAACAAAACATACAAGGCACTTACTTATCATTCACGCACGACACATGTTCAGTACAACAGCCCAGCTCCACTAGCGCTATCACGGTGAACCAGCGCAAACACAAACAAAGGATGGGAGGAGTGTACCATCTTAGCAGTGGTTAGAGGGGGTCTGTGGAACAGTCTATATACACAAATCACAGGGGTTTTCTACAATGTATCTATAATAAAACCTCCCCCAGCACAGAGTGGTTGGAGAGGTGGTCAGGATCAAAGGAATGGCTTTGATCCTACTGCTTGAACTAAGACTGTACAAATTTAAGAAACACAATGGCAACATTCAACAATAGCTAGGTTTCATTTGACGTAGACGTGACGTCGACGTAAAGCGCGAAATTTGACTGGCGGTCGGAAGTGAAAAAGATAAGCGCAAAATCACAGACAGACAGTACGCAAAATGCCTATGTCCTGTTGTGTTTACGGATGCTCCAGTAGGTCGACCCGAGAAACTGATAAACGGTATTTTAGGGTACCAAAAATAGCCCAACGAAGAGGAGAAAAATGGAAAATTCTAACCGAAAAACGTAGGAAAAAATGGATTTTAAATTTACGTTTACAGTCGGGAGGAGCAGAGTCTGCCAATGCCCGTGTCTGCAGCGACCACTTCGTCAGAGGTAATGTTATGTTTGCAAACGAACTTATTAGCATTAGGTTGTCGTTAAATTCTCGTTTACTTAGTGCTTTTAAGTTAGTAGTCTAATATTGACTTGATTGGGACTATAGGCTGCCCAAGTGCTTCGGATGACGAAGAGTCGGAGGACTGGGCTCCGACGGTCAATCTCGGCTACGAACGAAAACCCAGATCGGAATCAGTTCTCAAACGAGAGAAAAGAATGAAGCTTAAGGCAGAACAGCATCGATGTGCAGAGGCGATCGTTAGACCTCTGAGAATGGTTTACCTTGAAACAAACAACTGTCACTCTAACGAAGTCCTAAGGATGTGGCATGTTTGTTGACGTTAAAGCCGCTACCGCTAACTGTTAGCGTGTTTAAGATAAAGCAATATAAGAACAAACACTCACCCTTGCAAACACCAAACTGTATCCATCACGGAGACGTTTTGTTCCAAGGTTGTGGACCCACCCGCTGACAAAAAAATTGTACGCCTCCAGACTCTTGAAAGCTTTCATTTGCTGCCTAGTGTAGTAAGAAGTCTGGAGGACCAAGTAGTTGGTGATATCCACAGCCTCGATAGTAGGCAAATCCTTTACTTCTGTGGTGTATTCGGACATTTTCAAAGAATACGGATCACGTCCGATATATTTTTTAACTATCTGTTTATATCTCTCCCGAGAAACGGGGTCTAAAGTTGCACAATAGCTGCTCTCCTGACTCTCCACAGTGTCCTCCATGTTTACTTCCGCCCTCCACTCAAAAATCGCGCTGCCTCCGCACGTCATCAGAACCACGTGACCGCAACCCAACTATTAGACTTAACACCACCCGCTGTGTGATGGCCCTCCTCAAGGATCCGCCCATGCAAGGGAAATATGTTGCCCTTAAGGACCTACTACTGCAGCGATACACCCTCTCCGGTGCGGAGCGAGCCAAGAAACTTCTCTCCCTCTCCAGGCTGGGCGGAGGCATGGCTCATTAACTCATGGAAAACATGTTGTCCTTGCTCGGTTCGGACGACGGGCTATTCCTCGTCCTCGCCCTTCGGTCCTCACAGACGGGCCTCGTGCTGGAAGACATGCTGGTGTGGGATGGCAGTCCACGTTTGCTGTGCGACGTGTCTTCCCTTTCGTGGAGCAGTCGTGTTTTTGACTCCATCCATGCTTTCTCTTTTCTGGGCTTACGGGCTTCGCTCAAGATGGTCACGGACAAGTTTATTTGGCCGGGCCTGCGGAAAGTGGTAAAGAGTTGGGCTGCTGCGTGCATTCCGTGCCAACACTCGAAGGTCCAGATGCACACTCAGCCGCCCCTCAAACCTTTCTGCGTACCTGGTAGGCATTTCGACCATGTGCACGTCAGACCGCTTCCACGGTCGCAGGGTTTCACACATCTTTTGACTGGGGTGAATTGCATCACCAGGTGGCCGGAAGTGGTTCACCTGGCTTCCATGACAGCGGAGGTGGTGGCCAGGGCGTTGGTGTCCACGTGGGTTTTGCGTTTTGGTACCCGCCCCCCCCATTGACATTACCTTGGACAGAGGCCCTCAGTTCGTATCGGAACTATGGTCCACCATGGCTGTCGGGGAGGGGTGTCAAGGTCCACCGCACCACGACGTACCACCCGTAGGCTAATGGGATGTGCGAGCACTTTCTCCGTGCTTCCTTAACGAGTGGTAACTGGGTCGACCGTCTGCCTTGAGTTTTGTTGGGGTTGCGCAGTGTGGTCAAGAAGGACATCAGGGTTTCTCCTGCTAAACTGGTCCTTGGCCAACCCCTCTGTGTCCCCAGGGAATTTTTGCCTGAGGGACCTCCCCCCCATGTTTTGATGTCTCAGTGCCGGGTGTCCGCTCCCCTGGAGACCCCTTTTCGGTCCCTGGCCCTGTGCACCACTGCCTGCCAGACTTTTTTTTCTGCGGTTGTTGGAATCTTTTTTTTTTGTTTTTGTTCTGCATGACGCCCATCATCCTCTCTAGCGTCCGCTTTACGACAGCCTGTTTCGGGTTATTGAACCAGGTTCCAAGCTTTTTCTTTTGGATTTTTTGGGCCGGCAGGAGGTAGTTTCAGTGGACCGACTTAAGCCTGCACACATTCTGTAGGATGCTCCTGTGGTCCCAGCCCGGGCCCCCCGCCATGGCCACCCACCTGCTGCCGGAACATTGGACTCTGACCCTGCCTCTGAGATCGCTCCGTGCCCAGAGTCGCTCATCCGGCCAGGGTTTGGCCTGTCTTTCCCAGCCTGGTGAGCACACAGCCAGTTCTCGGACTCCCCATTTCAGACATTCTGGACATTTGATTAAGCCCTGGGTCCTGGACTAGTGGACTGTTTGTTTGGGTGTTCAGGAGGGGGGCGGGGCACATGTGGCGACCCACTAGAGGGCTTCACTCACACCCAAGCTTGGAGGAAGGGTTCTGTTGTGTTTGGGTGCAATATGCTAAGTTCATGTTTGGAGGTGAATAAAGTCGGAGTGTAAAACTAGAGCTCCTGTGTTGTGTGTCCCATGCCTACAACAATAAATGATCCAAACAAAATGGCAAAAATCACTTACGAACAATATACCCACTGGCACTGGAGTGAGTTAACTGCCAAACACACAGCAGAAGACAGCAAACTGCCAGGTGACACTTGTTACAACTGGAAGAGCCGTTTTGGCAGCCTTCCAAAGCTTCAGCAGTAGTGAACCCTTAGCAGCTGCAGCCTCCACCGCACCATCACCACGGCACCTAGTGGGTTCATTGTGTAGCATGGTGGTTGGGTTAATGGCAGTGTTACCTTAACTAGCATTGCTAAGTTACTTAGCTAGCCACAAACATGCTCATGCAAACAGCGTTTGTTGTTGTTGTTGTTGTTGTTGTTGTTTTAAATCTTTCCGGTAAACAGCAGACAGACATCGGACATCATACAACTGTGGGGATGAACAAAAGTATTTTACCAGCACAATATAATCTGCAGTATGATCATTGCTTTAACAATGTAACAGATAGCTTTAAGATGGCCTTAAGATGTTTATGCATACTGTTATCATATTAACCTTGTATTCCAGATGCAGTTATAACTATTTTATACATATTGCATATCGGTGCTTATTTTGAGTTGATGTTCGGTTCATTAAGGGTCTTAAGCTTCACTGGCGTGACTGTCCAGGTGATACATGCTGAGGGAAACTAGAACATAGAAGGAATTGCAATACATGCTTACAAAACACTTATATCAGGTCATTTTTTATTATCGTTTATAAGTTCATATTCTTGTATTAAGCCTTTAGTAGAGATTCTTGATTAAAACATTTATTCAGTAGATGACATATACATAGTTTCAGTTCGGTTATTACATATATGAGAGTGGCTTCTGTCTCTCTGTCTGGTGAGTGGTCAGGAGCTAGTCGGCGAGGTGAAATAGGGAGCAATTGTGGTTAGCACACACACACACACACACACACACACACACACACACACACACACACACACACTCAGTTAGAGAGAATTATTTATAGGTGAAAGTTTAATCATGTTTTGCTCGGGGTTGCAAAAGAGCAGTTTGTCGCAGAACTGCTGCTGATGTGTCAAGACGATAAGCGAGCATCCGGCAGTGACAGGAAGTACCTGCCGTGAAGACCAAGACAATGTTCTTTTCAAACTGTGTTAAAACTCATTGTGGTTTTGAATTGACGTATGCATATATTGGATCTGACGTTGAGGGGGCGTCATTAAATAACATATACCCTGATGGTATAAAATATATGTTTATGTTTTGAGTAGTCGAAGATCAGCCCTGTCTGCGAACGGAACTGGTCTTCCCACGCGTGTATTTCATTAAAATCAATTGTTTGACCAAGCTCTTGGACCATGGTTGTTTGTACTCTCCTTCCTCAATATTTGAACCTTAACACAACCTTATTTATTTATTTGATCGCTAACAGTCCATCCACACTTGGAAAAGATGCGCGCACCTTTAGTGTTAATAGTTTACTTGAATTTTTTTTAACATAGTTAAATGTTATGGTTCGGACTTTGAGGAAGAGACTACGACTGGTATATAGTTTGGGTCAGCACAGATCATTTTATTAAAACACACATTACAGTGTGGGAAGAGCCGGACTTCTTCGAGCAAACTGCTCCCCATCCTTATATAATCCCACTGACGTCACAGTTCGATCTTACTGGAAATGATAACCGTTCCCCACACTCAAAAAGTTCTCCTTATATGGACTCCAGATGTTTCCACTCAGTCCAGAACTCAGAGAAAACCAGTGTGTGTGGTGTGTATATCTATTCGTATCGATTGTGAGTGTGTGTGTGTCAAACAGGGAGCATGTCCTGAGACGCCCTCACAGTTCTCCATAAGTGTGTTTGTGAACGTGCGTGTTTTACATAACTATGTGCATGTTGTTATTCGCCTGAATATGTCCAAGTGACTGGAACAGGCCCTGCTGGACCCACCAGATCGAGAGGTGTAAATACACTAATGGACAACAGCTTAAGCAGATAGAAAGAATAATACAGACCAACAATAGACTGAATTAAAGTGATGATAATCTATATACATTAATATCTTGCTCAGATTAACAAGGATATAATTCAAAGCTTATTCTGTCAACTGATTCAACAATGGTAAATGATTAATCAATGATAATTCTGATTATAACTGTGATCATAAGAATACAAAATAAAATATCTCCTGTCCACACCACAGACGGCTCGTGCTGGTTTTTCACAAGAATTAAAACCACTTTGTTGCACTTTGTCATTCAGATACTGAATAAAAGGGGCTGTTGCTATAAAATTGACCTGACCCTGTTCCTTCATTTAAAGAGCCATAACACAGAGGTCACACTAGATAGAGATATTATAGAGATATTCATGAAAACTTGATGTTTTTAAGTTTTTTTGTTTCTTTTCTCTTGTTATTTCATTTATATTTATGTCATTTATATGAATAAATAAATAAATAAATAAATAAATAAATAAATAAATACATTTTCTATCTATCTATCTAGTTATCTATCTGTCATGGATTTTTTTGACCTTTCTCGAAGCGTGGCCGTTGTGAGAACCGTGAGGAATTGCCACAGGGACATGTTAGACATGTTTTGGCCATCACAGATGTTCCAAGAATTGTAATCGTCCTGAGAGGGAGGGGGTCGGTGGAGCACAGTTCATGATTGAAAGAGGAGTGAAAGAAGCCATCTATGTCCACTGTGAACGACCATCTTTGAACAGAGGCGGTGGTTTATGACACAAAACTGTCTGCCATCTATAATCCAGTTTTGAGATCTTTTCCCGGACGCCTTAACGCCCACACACATCCTGGCCCGTTTGACCTCATGAAATCACATGATAGGGTGGGGCTAGGTTTCACAGCGGGTTCACCCGTAACCCTTGGCTGATTGTGACCTACTCCCGTTTTCACACCTTGGCTCATGTGATCAGGTAGAGGAGCAACAGGGGGCTTTTTGACCCCCTTGGGGGGACTCTCCTCTAGGACTTAAATCTGGGAATCTCCACCATTTGACTGAACTGAACTGAAGAAGCCTCTCAGATGAGAGGTGAAACATCTTCAAGCAACTTAGAGACGTCCAGTCCAAACTTCTTTCCAAGCTCTTTAGACTACCATGACCTGGATGACTGAGAACCTTCACAGACATATTGTCTCAAAAAACTCGTCCTCTTAACGTAGCTTTCTAACGTGCCTGATACTCTTATACTCATACAAAAGGGCATATTACAAATATATAGCACACATGAACAAAAGAAAAGCCAGTAAAGCTCCCTCTCTCTTTCTTTCTCTCTCTCGCTCTCTCTGTTCCCCAACAGTGCTTACTGGAACCTTCAGTACTTGACAAAGCAACAAAATGTCTTTCCATGCCTTTCACACCTCTTCTTCTGCATGTGTTCAATACTTTTTAAAAAAACAGTCTCATGGTGGTCAGAGGGCCCGGTGGCGGCAGTGTCCGGCAGCCTCGCCTCTGTCAGTGCACCCCAGGGCAGCTGTGGCTACAATGTAGCTTGCCATTGCCAGTATGTGAATGGGTGAATGACTGAATGTAGTGTAAAGCGCTTTGGGGTCCTTAGGGACTGAGTAAAGCGCTATACAAATGCAGGCCATTTACCATTTATTTTGTTTATTTTTGTGGACTGGAGATCTGGTCAGAATTTAATGTTAGCATTAAATTAGCACCTTTAGAAATAAATGTACTTAAAATTGGTGATGTGTTTTATACTTATTTTACCCGCTGTGAACCTTTAGAACCTTGTAAGCAGAGAGAATAGACCTTATCATTTTGTTAGCTCTGCTCAGACAGTGTTCCTGAGCAGTGTGCTGGATGTGGGGAAGTGGGGAAAACCCATTGATTTTCCCCACTGTCCTCAGTACTGTTTGCAGCCCTGAAGGCTTCTGACTACACAGATATATATGCAGTCAGTAAGATGTCTTGCGTGTAAAGTGTCTCCAACCTGAAAATCCTAGCCTGAAAATCTGGGTGTGACCTATCAGCTGCAAGGGGACTCTGCATAACTGTGTGTGACTGAACAATCTAAGTAAAGAGGGAGTTATCAACAAGGGTGCACATAAGTGCACCCTTGACATTTCTTTGGAGGTGGAGGAACACCAAAGTAATTGCTTAAAAGAGCTTGCTTCTTCGATATCTTTAAGAGTTCTAAACAAATGTCTGTCCTCCTCCAGCAAATCTTATGTACGCAAATGCGCGTTGCAACTTCTTATCTGGTGCGTGTTTTTTATTTTGACAGCACATGCTTACCTGCGGACCACTTATGTGCACCCCTGGTTATCAACTTGAGTCAAAGACTGAGTGTTAAAAGACTCTTTATCTGAGTCTGTGATGTGCAAAGAGCTTAAACAGACTCCAGAAGGCTGCAACTGCAGTAGCCTTGTTTTGGTTTTAAAATCTTTGTGAAATTTTGCAAGAAGTATTTCTGAGGTTTCTTACCTCACATAATTCTATGAGGTTGTCAGCAAGTATATGTTTCAGCAAGAGAGTGGAGAGAAGGATGCAGCAGCACCAGAAAGTTGTGAAGGAGGTGCAGCTGAGAGGAATCACTGTGACATCATGGTTAGAGAGCTTTCCTAAGAGCTATTCAGTCTTGTTTTATGTAAAATTGGAGGCCTGCTCACCTTATTAAAGTGGTGTCATTGTGCCATATTGACAAAGGACACCTATACAATAATGTTCCTCATGACTTCATTAATAATGAGCTACATTGTGCACTGTGCATTTCTTTTTGCAAGCTTGTTGAGTACATGAAGTGGTGTATAATGCCTCAGTTATTATTCACAAAATTCATCTTCCCAATTTCCTGAATAATTTTTTAGACATCATTAAAGACGTTCCCTTTGTTTTCCAGTTTGCAAATGCTTGCAAATACCTGATTTTGAAGCTTGTGGAGAGATTGTGATGCTGTTATGTAATATGTTCAAAAGAAAAGTTTCTAGAAACAACAACCTAACCTTAAGATCTTATTAATACTTTATTCAAACTTGAATTATAAATGTGAAAATCTAGATTAGTGTTAAAAGATGCAAAGCATCTAACCAAATAAACATATTTGGTTAGAGGAGGAGGGTATCAAAATTTGAGGGTGTTTTTGCACACCGCATTTGCTTTCTTTAATGGACTGCCTTGAGCTACTAAATTGGCCTGAGCTAGTTGGATGACTCCAGTCACATCTCTCTTATGGTGCAGTAAAGGGAACACCTGTCAGCCAGTCAATGCTTCCTCTTCTGAAAAGTGTGCATATACTAGATATCTGTAGGCAGTAAACCTACTGAACTAAACATGGTGAATTAGCACTTTATCTTTCCTACATTTCTGACCAACTGCAACTTTTAAAAGTATTAAAAACTCTTTTAATTGATTTATTCCCATTTTTAATTTCCTTTCATTCATCATATACAAAGCTCTTCAAATTACCATTGCATATGAATTGCATTCTATAAACAAGCCTGACTTCCCATTGTTTTCTTAGCAAGTGATTACATGTTAATCTGTTTTGCACAGGCAATGCAGGTTCATCACAAACAGAATTGCAGTTTGAATCCACTTGTAGTCAACACACTGTTTGCTGATGCAGAGCTTAACCAAATCACTGTGGCCTAAAAAAAAAAAAAAGAAACAGTTCTAAGAATGGAACCTATCACTGTGCTTGCAAATGTTTCAACTAAACTGTTCAAAGAGTAACAACCTATCACGAGACAAATGCCTGCTCTTTCTGGGAAATTACTGGCATAAACAAGTGTCTCATGACACTATTTTGAAACGCACTGACAACACAAAAGAAGCAAAGGTTAACGCGGTTACCATGTAAGAAAGACAATTTTTTTAAAAAAGGGGGAAGTGAAATTCACAGAAAAGAACTCAATTAATAAATCAATACCAGCCTTACAACAGCAGCCCCCCCACCCCTCCATATTGTGGAACAGGTAGTAGACACTTAATATTCATAATATCCACACCAATAATTATATTAAAATAAAATAAAATAAAATGATTAGCAAGAAGAACCTACCTAAAGCCCATGGTGCTCCTCTTGGGAAAGCAAATGTGTTTAGCACAACAAAGCATTCAGACAATGCTTGTGCAAGACAGGTGTTATAAAAATAAACACAATAAAATAAATAAATAATATAAAATGCCTTGAGGCAACTGTTGGTATTAATTAATGATATGTAAACATAAGAAAATACACCTAAGTCAAGGGGATGAACCAGTGTTGTGTTTACAAATGACACAGAAAATAAGCAGAATGGCAAACCAAAAGCACAAGCCACAACTCACACTGAATTTTTAACAATTAAATATTATTAAAGATAAAAAAAATAAATACTCTTAGTATACTGCTAAGTATAAAATTGTGAAAAGGCCTCCTCATTTTATCTTAAATGAATGAGCATAATACTAACTAACATAACTAACAAACGTCAAGTCAATTTTATTTTTATAGTGCATTTATATCAACAGTGGTTGAGCCAAAGTGCTTTCCAGGCAATTGCATGTAAATTGAAATTTCAATAAATAAGACTTAAATGGACCAGCATAATAAAAATGAAAACCTAGCAAAAATTACAACGATGATAACCAGTTTAAAACTTATTATGGGATAAAATTATAAAGAAATTCAGAAAATAATGGGAAAAAAAACCTTACAGATACATACACAGATAAAATCTAACAAAGGAAACGTCAAGATAAATCGAAACTTGGATTTTGGAGTGTATAATTTTGTTAAATTGTTAGAAAGTGTGGCCACCAGAAGGAAGCCACTGAACTGCAACAGACCCTTTATTGGCCTCTAGTCTTTGTGTGAAAATAAAAAAAGGAAATGAAGTAATATAAGTAGCATAAAAAAAATGTTCTAATATGTATTATAAATACAATGTATGCGCATCTGAATATGAACTTATCTCTGTGCTAGTAAATGTTTCAACTAAACCTTTTAAAGAGTAACAACCTATCAAGAGACACATGACTACACTTTCTTGGAAATGCCTGGCATAAACAAGTGTCTGATGACTCTACTATAAAACCCAGTGACCGCAGACAAGAAGCAGGTTTTTTCTTTTTTAATATAGTGGCAAAATCACAACAACAGTTGCCTCAAGGCACTTTCTATTGTAAGATAAAGACCCCACAAAAGAAAATGGAAAACTCGAATTATCATGGTTGTAGCAAAGACAACATGGAGGTAAAATTCACAACAAATCATTGGCTTACTCACTGTTCACCTGCAGGCACATACTCCTGAACAAAAACAAATAATTAAGTGAATGCCAGCCTTAAAGCAGCACCTTTTCCATTCCACTTGCAAACTAGTTATCATCATCAGCTATGTGCTGTCTTTTCTTTGTTTCATTAGTACAGTATGAAAAACTCAATTTCTTATGCAACTATGAGTTCTCTCATGTGACAACAGCTGTAAGGCCTCATGCTGTCCTGCTAATTGACCAACAAGAAGCTCAGCACCCACCATGTGGTAACCAATTTTCTCGTCTCTTATCTTGGCTTTCAGAATTTTACACTGATGTCTGTTTTCCAAACCCAACTGAAGATTCATTAGCCCATACTCCCAAGAGCTATTTTTGAGGTGTGACTTACTATTAACATTTAGTTCATTCATTTTCTCAGTATCCAGTTGAGCTTCTACGGTTGTTCATTTTGGTGAGGATAAAGAGACGTATACGATGGAGGTGGTTCTTCCTGCTGAAACTGAGGCAGAGCAGTAGATCCTGGATATTGTACTGGGGGTGATGAAAACGCTGGAGCTGAGAACTCATATGGTGGGGCACCTTGTGGCCACTGGTTAAAGGAAGTAAAGTCGCTGTAGCTTGGAGCCCCAGCTGTCCCAGGTGGGTAAGGCCCCAGAGCCTCCCCAGGCTGAAAGGCAGCAAAACTGGGAGGAACGATGGCCAGTGGAAACACAACCTCTGGATCAGTGGCAAAACTAATGTCCACATACACCTAGGAAACATGTCAGTAATAGATTAGTAAACATCTGAATCAAAGTGCAACATATGAAGCTACTGATTCAGTTATTTGTCATAAATAATTTATATGTTATTATTCAAATTTTATGCAGCATTTTGCAATAGTAGTAGTTTAATTAGGTGTTCTGCAGTAATTTTTTGTATACATTTTTTAAGAGTTTAGGACACGTATTTTACGTGTCTATTACTTACCTGAAAATGTTTACAAACAGATGAAGTTTAATTTCTAAGGTAATACTATATAAAAGAACTATGACTTTGTTTCATACCTTGATGTAATATTCCACTGAGATGATTTCACAGTTATGGAGAATGATGACATCAACGGGAATCTTCACTTGGCAGGAGACACTTTCCTCTGAGTTTGGATTTATATTGTCCCCGACCTTTTTAAATAAAGTTTTCTCACTGGACGTAGAAGAGCAACCAGCACGGTACACTATTCTCTCCTGGAGTTTGAATTTGGGCTTCATGTCCTTGGAGGAAGAGTTGCAGATTTTGGTGGCAACAGATAAAGTTTCACCTGACAAAAGCAAATATTATAAGTAAACTGCATTGTTAAATGTATTTACATTAGATTTTGCAAATTGCAAACAATTTACCTGGAAAACAGACTGTTCTGTTAATAGTAGCAGACATTTGGACCTGTCCCTTGGAGAGACCACTCATCTTTTTACTCACTGTACTAGATTGTGGACACTATAACAAAACATACAGACAAACATTTTCCAACACAACTTAATGCCTCACTGAATTGCATTTTTAAAGGTTACAATACACTTTTCCAAGTATAAAATTTCTAACAAACCATTGCAGTGTTTGCCATTACTTGAACAGTGTGTAGAAATGCCTTAGAAACAAACTTGATCTCTTTTTGTACTGTAGAAGGCCATCGCCAGCTCCTGGATATCTTTGCTTCAACCATGTAGACAACTTTTCCATGGCATCCTGTAAAGGATGATGGCATGTTCCTATAAAACAGAACCATGGTATAATGCATTTGTTTGTAAAGGCAAGTTATGACACAGTATTGATACTTGCAGCCAGAAATTCCCACTTACCCCTCTGGGATTTTAAGCCTGAACTTAAAATAATGGACCCCTTGGGGAAGTGAAGTGCCTGCAGGAGAAATGTGATTAAACTTTTGAGAAACTCTTGAGTGGTAGGCTCTTAAATGCAACTGCTGCTTTCCAAGATCTGCATCAAGCCTAGTTACAAACTAGAAGATATATTTGATAAAGAACTTCACTGTAAAAAGTCTAGACTTGAATCACGTTCAGTAAAACTAAAAGAAAATGCAGACAACTTTAAACTCACCTTTGAAACTCGAGTGCTTTTTTTATATTCCTGTTTTAAACTTTGCATTAAATGTATTTTTTTAAGAATGGCATTGGTTTACTTTTGTCTGTTTCATTTAACTGCACATCAGATTAAATTAAATATTACAATGCTTTTGGTTCTTTTTTATTTATTTATTTTTCTGCTTGTGACATTTTAAGGTTTTTATATGGCAGACATACTGAATGATCATAGGTAGGCAATGATAACTAATAATAGCTGCATTTTACTTTGGGGAGATTTTCATTTAATCTATGTGATGTTTAATGTTTCTCCTATCAGCAAAAGATCATCTGGAAGAAGGGAAGTTGGGACAAATCCCTGGAAGGGCTGTATCAGGAATGGTATCCAGTATAAAAATCTGTCAAATCAAATATGTGGATACCTCTGCTGTTGTAACTCCTGTGGTAGCTTATGGCCATACTAACTTGTATACCTCAAACAGAACTGACTGAAGCATCAGTAGTTATATCTTACTTTTTCTACAGTTAATCAATACTCATGTCTGTATGCACTGTTATTCCTGTTGTTTTTGCACACACTTTTCTAATTATTCTTAACTTCACAGAAAACTCTTTTTTAAAAAAAAGCAGGGATCTCTAAAATGCATGTATCACCATAGTGTCTTTAATATTATCTCTGCACGTGTAACATGTTTTATTTTCAAGCCAGTCTGCTAGTTTCTAGCTAGAAGACCATGACAACCATGGATGTAACCAGCCCGGTAACCTGGCCATTACCAGGTCAGTAATATTTTTTTACTCCCCCAAAAAAAGATTGGCACCTATCAGTGTCTGACACTGAAGATGACTTTAACTTTGAAAAGACTCTATGGGAATTCTGCAATATTATAATCTATCCCACAGTGCCTGTGACTGGGTTGTGTTTAGTGAGTTAGGATAATGCAAGACTCACAAGGAATGATAACTGAGAAGAGAGAATCAGAGGTACAGTGGGACCAGAGCCAATGTGAAAGTAGCATTTTGCTTTGAGCAATTTAAATTTCAAAAGAAGGACGAATTCCATTCTTTATTTAGTTGTATATACTCAAAAACGCCAATGCAGGTATTTACACAGTTACTCCTGCAAAAAACGGAAGCTATAGAAAATGTGCTTTGAGGTTTTTATAATTTCTGGTTGAAGACTACTATAACTCTATGATATACGGTCTTATGACTTTACTTTTAAGAGCTGTAGCCTTATAGGAAGTAGCTCTATCAAGCAAAGGGTGTCCAGTGTTGATTGGTTTATTAGCTGAGCTAATTAAATGTAAATAATGTTATCTCTGGATGGTAGTGCATGAGATTTGCCTTCTTGTTGAGATGAACCCTTGTAACGGATTGAATAAAAATATATTTGGTGTCTCTGTATGTCTCTGTATCAATAAAGCCATGCAAAACATCGGAATATGCTGCTATATATCGTTCCCCGCCACCTGGTTAATAGTTTGGCAAAGTATAAAAACTGACAGAAACAGAGTCGAGAAGCACACGGCAGAAGTGTATAGACGTGGCAATAAATAGTGCAGCCTAAGGGGGAAAGTACCATTTATAAACACATGAGGTGATCAAGGAGTGTAACAAGAGAGGGAACCCTCAAACAGTTGCGACAGAAGTAGAAAAGAGGGTCGAATTCAAACTGGTCACAAGACACGGAAGACAAATAACAGACAAAACAGGAAGGGAGACGCAGGGAAAGGCAGGCGTGAATAGTTTGACACAAGAGGATTCAAGAGAGGATACGCAAACAATTAAGAGAATTACAGTCTAAAATAACAAAACATTCGAAGTGTGGTGAAATGGTTAAAACATCCGTCTTTCGCGCGCACAATTCTAGCTAAATCATAAATCCATCCGCTTTGGGGACTCCTTGGGGAATGACAGCAGATTAAAGCACCGTCCTTTATGGAACTAAGAACTAAAATTTTAATGAAAATTGAATAGTAGATGACAACCAAACTAGAAGGGCAAGAACGGAATTATCATAATATACAAGGATTACATGAATAAAACTAAAAGAAACCAATGATCATAACAAACTCAGTATATTGCCATGAGGAGTGAAATGGCAAAATAACGTGATTTCCAAGTTCTAAATAAATAAACCTACCTTTAGCATTTTCTGCAACTAAGAGTTCCTTCACCTTGAAATATCTCCTATGATCACTGTACGATCTCTCGTCATCTCCACTTCCTTCAGACCAGTGTACGTTTGCGTCTCCTTTGGCCTTTACAGAAACACTTTTGACTTTGATGGCTTTTGTCAGGCTGAAACTAACTGTTCCAACTATAGTATCTCCTTCAGAAAAAGTATCGCTTTCGTCGATTGTTCCGTAAGTCACATTAAAGTCCTTTATCGGAGACATTTCTGAGCTGTCGGCGAAATGCTTTTCTCAGCACTGACGAGCAGATCCAATGGGCGTGACAGGAGGCTCCGCCTATAGAGTGACGTCGTGGGCTTTTTTTTTTTTAATTTGACATAGTACCAAAAAGTGTGAGACATTTATTACAACAGCTCTTTAGACAATAAATTTAGCTTATGCACCATAATGACCAACTAGACATATTACTGGGATTTGCACAGTTTAAGATAGCTACTTAATATTGTTCACTAAGTCTTTACCAAAGTCACAGTTTATTCACAGATTTTATTTACATTTACTAATCTGAGAAACACTGACATGTTGCAAATGCTTTTTGGGATCCATAACTAAACTAAATGCTGTTTGAAGAACGACTTTTCAGCTTTTCAACCCTTGTAACAGTAGCACCTCATTCAAACTCCTTTTGATCAAAAGAAGTAGCCTGCTATGTTTGGGTGGGCAGCTAAAAACTCTGGATGCAAGTTTCCAAATGGTGGTGTTACGCAACAGAAAAACAACAGTGCCATGTATCATGGCATGTAACTGATGGCAACAACAGTGCTAAGCACAGAACCACCGTGCTTCCCTCTGCTGCCTTTGCTACTAGCTTTTGACTGAAGGGATAGCTGGGCAGTCCATTTAAACTAGTTAAACCAGTGGTTTAACTGGTAAAACTAACTTTGACGCCAAGTTAGTTTTAGCTCATAGCTAAACTCTTTTTTTTTTCATAAGTTCTGCGAACTAACTAGAATTTACCATGTACTACCATCAAAACCAGTTCTATGGTCTCCTGCACTTTCGCCTAAATTACCTGATGTTTTTCTTTTTAAAAAATGCAGTAATTTGTCCGCCACAAACTGTCCCACCAGTTTTCATTTATCATATCCTGTCTTTCCACGTTCAAAGTTCTAGGTTCAAATCTCTTGATCAGATAAGATCTTTCTGTGTCGATTTCCGAAGTCCAGCTGCATACTTATTGCCTACACGTGTACTACATCTTTGACTACATGATAGCAAGGACAGGCTCCAGCCCCAGCCATTGAATTGCAAAAGACGCTAAGAAAATTGATGGTTGCTCTTATAAACTCTTGCACAAAGACCCCCTCCCACACAATAAGATGGAGATTCAAGGAGGGGTCCCGTGTCTATAAGTCACAGTGGATGACTGCGCTTTGGGGTCCTTAGGGAGTAGTATAGCGCTATATAAATACACGCCATTTACCATTTATATAAACAAAACAACATGAGTCAGAATTTCTATGTCTTGTCAAATCACAGTGGTTTGCTTTTAACAGGAAGACTGGCTGTATTCTATGATCAGAGAAAATTGCTCAAAAATGCACCAAACCAAATTAGATGCTGTGGCTAAAAGGAAGGGCATTGTAATCAAATCACCAGGCTCCAGCTGAAAGAGATCAGGTTGCAGCTGAATAAAGGCATGTGGGTATGTTGCATCCTGTAGCACATTTTGCATACATTTTATTTTATAATCAATCTGTGGAATATACGAGGCACAGGTACACGCACACGCAGGTTGTTATTGCCAAGTTCCACATTTATTCACACGTTTCACAGGTTTATGCTTTTCACATAGACTGACAGCTCGTTCCCAGCTGACGTGTGTCGTTTTTTCCTCTCGCCACCGCTCTCCGTCTCACTATAAAACAGGGGAGGGAAAACCATTGTCAGTCCATAATCACCATCAGCTGTTCTTACCAGCGTCTCCCGTACCGCCCCGTTGAGCCCACTGCACCACTCCTCCCCTGCAGCCGCGCCCGGGGCCCCGCCTCCGCCACACAATCATTGTCTAAAAATTTGTTTCACAATAGTAAGAAAAAAATTCAGCTCACAAAAGCTTTTCAAAATATTCTTTCTTTATCATTTATCCAAGTGAATGGGAAAGGGGATAGTCACAGCTCTCTTCCAATAAAGAGTTATGTCCTGGTCACAACCACCGATTCAATCATAAACTTAAACGAAATGAAGAAATACCCATAATTTAACCCATAATTACCTCTATATTAACACATATATATGTTTTTGTTACTGCAACATTGTAATCAAGGTGGTTTTAAACTACCGCATGTTAAAATGTGTTATGGAGTCTGACAGCTGCTGATAAGAATGACCTGTGGTAGCGCTCTTTCCTACACTGTGGGTGTAAAAGTCTACTGCTGAATGAGCTGCTCAGTGCTCATAAGGTCTCATGCAGAGGGTAGGAGGTGTTGTGGAATGTAAGGAATGTAAACATTTGTTTTGAATCCATTTTAATTCAGCCATATTGAATTTAGGTTTACAAATGCCCTTAAATCATGGAAACAGACACAATATTAGCACAAAGCTACACATTCAGCTACATTTTTTTTGAAAATTCCAACAACAGCAGCAAATGCAAAAAGAAGACAAATGAAGACAGCTGTGTTACGTACAGTAACACCGAGTGTGCATGTAGTGTGCTCTCTCCTGTGATGTGGGTGCCAGGTCTTTCTTATGGCTTCATTAAACAATTGATACTGTTATAAGGGTAAAGAGCTGAACTGTCTCTCAATAGGCCAGCGTTCTCAATCTCTAAGACGTCACTGGGCAGCAATTTAAATGATTATGACACAGTCAAACCAAACCTTACCTGTTTCCATACAGCAGTGGTTCTTAAACTTTTTACATCATTCCCCACATGGCAGGAATAAATATTTTCATGCCCCCACCTAAACAAAACAATGACAGAAAAGCCTAGCTGCAAATTTATTAGATAATAAGCTCTTTCACAATGAATCCTTCAGTTATTTTTTTAAACAAACAATATGTCTGTGAAGGTTCTCAGTCATCCAGGTCATCGTAGTCAAAGGAGCTTGCAAAGAAAAGCGTCTGGACTTCTTTAAGTTACTTGAAGGCGTTTCACCTCTCACCCGAGAAGCTTCTTCAGTTCTAAGGTCAAATGGTGGAGAGTCCCAGATATAAACCTAGTGGGAGTAGCCCCCCACAGAGGGACAAAAGGACCCCCTGATGATCCTCTAATCGCCTGAGCCAAGGTGTGAAACTGGGTGTGGGTCCCAATCAGCCAGAGGTTCGGGTGAGTTCATTGTGAAACCTGGCCCCACCTTATCATGCGAATTCCTGAGTTAAACAAACAACTTTCATTTCAAACAACTATTTGTAACTTTTGTCACTAGACTGCTTCATGAGTCTGCACTACTTCTTCAAAAAAGCAACAAGTTAAACAGAATGTGAACATTGCCAAACACGGAAAAATAAAGTTCAATCTTAGTCTTATAAAAAAATAAGTCCAGAAACTTGTGAAGAGAGATGAAAATGTATATAATTTACTGAGAGTTTAATACTATTCAGTGGTTGCGGTGAGCCTGTTGTTGACTGCAAAGCTGTGGCGGGGCATGGGATGTGGCACGGCTGCGGGGGAGGCGGACGCACCTGAGCGCAATCTTGACTGGCCGGCTTAAAACATAATGAACTGGGTCCTGTTGTTGTTGTTGATGTGTGTAGACTGTAGCCAAAAAGCTGCAGCCGCATGTGTAAGTCGACAGCCGCAATAAAAAAAGGTACTGTCTGAGGTGCCCCAATCCTGGGTTTCGGCACCACTGTAAACAATGCACAACGGACCCGTCCACATGTTCGCACTTTTCAGTCCGCTGAAAAGCTGCAGCTGTTACACACGCAGCTGCAGCTTTTCAGCGGATGCAGCAGATGCGCATATTATTAACATAACTGCCGTGAATTTCTTTGTTCCACCGTAAAAGTGCCTTACTCCCTCGAATCTTTCTGCTACTGAAATCCCCATAACTGACCACTTCCTCCTTTCATTTAACCTCACTCTCTGCTGCTCTTCTACCAAGCCAACCCGTCTCATCTTGTTCCGCAACATCAAGAACATTGATATGGACATTCTTACTACCAGTTTGGACAATGTTCAGATTCCGGACTTCTATTCTACTCCTGATGATTTGTTGTTATATTATAATAATTGTCTACTCACTGTCCTTGATTCTCTGGCTCCTGTAAAAACCCACTCTGTTTCCTTTGCTCGCTCTGCTCCCTGGTTTACCTCTGACCTCCGAGCTCTGAAGGTCAAAGCTCGGCAGCTAGAGCGTAAATATAAGAAATCTGGTTCAACTGTTGATTCAGAAATCTATAAATACCACGCACTTCAGTATAAAGACTCCATTAACAAGGCCAAACAAATCTTCTACTCTGGTATTATCAGTTCTTATGAGGGTAATGCAAGGACTCTGTTTTCAGTTTTCAACAAGCTAATTCAACCCCCCAACGCTTTACCACCGCACTTCTATTCCTCTGAAACATGCAACTCCTTGATGCTGTTCTGGACTACGAAAATCAATAACATCCACCAGCAACTCAGATCAAATGTTGTGTCTACGCCCTCTCCAGAACCTCTTCTCCTTTTTGAGCCGTTTTCCACTTTTCATCTTCCTGATTTATCTGATATTTCCGAGTTCATGTGTAAATCAAAGCCTGCCACATGTCATCTTGACCCCATGCCCACGGGGCTTGTGAAATCCTGCCTCTCTTCTTTACTCCCACTCATTTCTGCTATCATTCACTCTTCTCTCACCACCGGTATCGTTCCCTCCTTATTGAAGACTGCTCTAGTCACTCCTATACTGAAAAAACCTTCTTTAGATCCTAACAACTTTAACAACCTCCGTCCGATTTCCAATCTACCCTTCATTTCTAAGATACTCGAAAAAGTGGTTGCAGCTCAACTTCATTTACATCTGGTTAATAATAACATCTACGAGAGATTTCAATCTGGTTTTCGCTCATGTCACAGTACCGAAACTGCTCTACTTAAAGTCACTAACGATCTTCTAATCGGAGCTGACTCTGGTCTTCTCACCATTCTTGTCCTTTTAGATCTGAGCTCAGCCTTTGACACCATTTCCCACTCTGTCCTTCTAAGCAGACTTTCCTCTCTCGGCATCTCTGACACACCCCTCGTCTGGTTTCAATCATATCTCCTCGACCGCTCCCAGTTTATTCAACTAAGATCATTCCGCTCTCATCTATTCCCCGTCACCTCTGGTGTACCCCAAGGCTCAGTTTTAGGCCCTCTTCTCTTTGTAATATACATCCTCCCTCTAGGTACCATCTTCCGCAAATTTGATCTTCAGTTTCACTGTTTTGCTGATGACACCCAGTTATATCTCTCTTGCAAACCTGATTCCTCCCTCCCACCTTCTTCCCTTACAGAATGTCTATCCGAGTTAAAATCCTGGTTTACCTCTAATTTTCTAAAGCTCAATGAGGATAAAACTGAGATCCTCCTTATTGGCACCAAATCCAACCTTTTGAAGGCAAACCATTTCTCATTCACCATCGATAACTCCACAGTTTTCCCTTCTCCTCAGGTTAAGTGTCATGGTGAATTGGATTAAAGGACTCAGGTGCGAGACTCCTTGCAGAATGACAGTGGATTTATTTACAGTGAAAAGGTTTGTTAACAGTTCGAGTCTATAATCCAAAAAGGGCAGTGCAGTGATACGGCAACCTCTCCTCACGGTGACATTGCAGTAATAATCCACAACAACTCCTGGTGCCGGCTCCTCCTCCAATCCCTGAACCCTGGAGGCAGATGAGAAAAAACACACGCTCAATAACGAAAATGTCCTCTCCTTCACAAACCGGGTATGCCAATCATGACTACGCTACCCGGTTTAGTTCAACGTTCCAGCGTTGGTTGTGACTCAACCGCCCCGTTAAATAGGTCTGCGCTGGCAAGGTAATTCCGCACAGGTGCGATGATTCTAGCTCAGGACACTCCCCTCCGGTCAACTGCCGTTCCGTGCCACGGCTTCCGGAAGTACATGTTCCAGCAGAAAAACACATCCACAGGATGGAGAGGAGAACACGACACAGTACACACAAACACCACAACAAATTGGCAAGACGATCGGTGAGGACCGTCTAGCCATGACATTAAGAGCCTTGGTGTCATCCTAGACAGTTCACTTTCCTATAAATCGCACATCAATAATCTCACCCGTTCTGCCTACTTCCATCTACGTAACATTAACAGATTGCTTCCTTCTCTTTCCACCCAGTCTACGTCCATTCTTGTACATAGTCTTGTTACCTCCCGTATTGACTACTGCAATTCTCTTCTGCATGGTCTCCCCCAAAAATCCCTCCATAAGCTTCAACTGGTTCAGAACTCTGCTGCTCGCATTATCACCAGAACCCCCTCCTACCAGCACATCACCCCTGTTCTTCAGGAACTTCACTGGCTCCCTGTGAAATTCCGGATAATTTTCAAACTTCTTCTGCTCACCTTCAAGGCCATTCATAACCTCGCTCCTTCTTACCTTTCTGACCTGTTAACCACCACTTGTTCTGCCCGTTCACTTCGTTCTTCTTCTTCTATCCAGCTTACTGTACCTTCCTTCCGCCTCACCACCATGGGAAGCAGAGCTTTCAGCTGCTCTGCTCCCAGGCTGTGGAACTCTCTGCACCCTGAAATAAGAAATATTGGTTCTCTCCCCCAGTTTAAATCCCAACTCAAAACTCATCTGTTCAAATCTGCATATTCACTGTGAATCCACTGTTTGTTCATTTTATCTTGTGCTTTTATTTTATTGTTCTTATTCTGCCATTGTTTTACTAGGTGTTTTATCCTATTGTAAAGTGTCCTTGGGTGACTTGAAAGGCGCTCATAAATAAAATTTATTATTATTATTATTATTATTATCAACTCTTTGATGGACTAGACAGAATGAGACCAGTGGAAACACTGGGTGGAAGGTAAAAGAAATAATCTAGGAAACAGTTGGAATTTGAAAAAACATACATAAAATGATTTTCTTTTATAAAGATGTAAAGATATTGAAATAGGAAAATATATTCATTTAGTGTGTCCATTATCTAACTGTCAGTGTGTGCAAGCAAAAGCAATTTTATTTATTTCTTTTTAGATGTTATAGCGAAGGAGTGTGTGGATGGCATTATTGAGTGGGAGGAAGCATCCTCTGAGTTTGGATTGAATGTCCCCAAACATAGTATTCAAAGTGGTTTCAGTCAAGCCAGTGGCAAGATGAATTATTCTGTCCTCCAAACTGATTTTGGTGTTTTAAAAGAGAATTTGTAGATTTTGAAAACAGCTATCACATATCCAATGAATGCTTGACTAAATAAATAAATAACAAAGCACACCTGAAAAACCTCCAATTAAGTTTTCATTTAATTTCCATTAAAACTTTGTTGATCCCGAAGGAAATTGGTTAAGGCTGCCGGCATTTCAGCGCCATTTTACCCTTCTGACCACACATGCATTACACAAACATCACACGAGGAAGACAGGTTGGAGAAGTAGAACAATAGAAATACAAAATATAAGGAACGAAGAAGAGAAAAAAGAACTTTGATCAGTTTGAGAACAGAAAAAAACACCCTAGCACATATAGAATAGAATAGAATAGAATTCAACTTTATTGTCATTGCACATGCACAGGTACAGGGCAACGAAATGCAGTTTGCATCCATCCAGAAGTGCTTTAGTGATATAGATATATTACAATATGTATTAGCAATAATATAGATATGTGAGTATATTACAGAAATGGGTCTATTATGGTATGTTATAATGTACACGGTATGAAGTATGTTGTGAATATTCTATAACTATAAGTATGTACAGGCTGTAGTGAGTACAAGCTATGTACAGGATATGAACAGGATATAAATATGAAAAACTATACAGAATATGAAATAAATAACTTTACAGAATCTGGGATATACAGCTATACAGAAATGGGAACTATGCAAGTTGTAAACAGTTGTAGGATTAAAGATTATCGAATGTACAGAATGATTATTTACACAGAGCTATACAGTAGTGCAGTTAAGATAAGTGAGGGTGTAGATAGTTTCTACAGAGGCTATATAAAGTGCTAGTGGTTGTGAGTGGTGGTTCAGTCCATGTTATTATTGTGTTTGAGGGTACAGTTGTCCATTGTGGGTGTGTGTATGTTCAGTCCATGAGTTTAACGTGGGTCAGATGTCAGGAGGCAGAGTTCAGGAGTCTGACAGCTGTGGGGAAGAAGCTGTTCCGGTACCTGGTGGTCTTAGTCCGGAGGCTCCTGTGGCGCCTCCCAGAGGGCAGGAGGGTGAAGAGTCCATGTGATGGGTGACTGGGGTCTTTGATGATTTTCCCAGCCCTTTTCAGACACCGCTTCCTGTAGATGTCTTTTATGGCAGGAAGTGGTGCTCCGGCGATGTGCTGGGCAGTTTTCACGACCCTCTGCAACGCCTTCCGGTCCGAGGCAGAGCAGTTCCCGTACCAGACTGTTATACAGTTGGTCAGGATGCTCTCGATGGTGCAACGATAGAAGTTCACCAGGATGTCTGAGGACAGGTGGTTCTTCCTCAGAGTCCTCAAGAAGAAGAGACGCTGGTGAGCCTTCTTGACCAGCTTGGAGCAGTTGGTCGTCCAGGTGAGATCCTCGGAGATGTGGACTCCCAGGAACTTGAAGCTGCTCACACGCTCCACAGCCGTCCCCTTAATGTGGATGGGTGGATGTGGGTCAGCATTCCTCCTGTAGTCCACGATGAGCTCCTTGGTCTTCTCGGTGTTAAGCAGCAGGTTGTTTGTGTCGCACCACTCAGCCAGACGATCCACCTCCTCCCTGTAGGCGGCCTCATCGTTGTCACTGATGAGGCCAATCACCGTGGTGTCATCTGCAAACTTAATGATGGTGTTGGAACCATCAGCAGGTATATATAGCACATGAATCATCACATCTCACAACATAAAAGACAAGTACATCAGAAGTGTTTGTAGGGGTGACTGTATATCAGTGTCTGAGTACGTGTGTGTGTGTGTGTGTGTGTGTGTGTGTGTGTGTGTGTGTGTGTGTGTGTGTGTGTGTGTGTGTGTGTGTGTGTGTATCCTGTATCCAACTAATGAGACGGTCTCCTTTCACCTAGTTAAGTGAAAGTCAACAATCCCCAAGTTGATGCAGATGACCTTGAGGAAGTAGAAGGATAGGGCAGAGAGTCAACACAGTCTTGTAATCTGGGGAGTATTTGTTCCAGCTCCGGATTTCGAGCTTCCAGTTCATGAGTGAAGGCCAAATGATAGATTGTGATTGTTTGGGTTTGGTGTAGGGCGAAGAGCTGCTTTCCAGTTCCGTAGTTGCTCTAATGTCTGTCACTGGTCCCAATTCTAGATCTCCTGTTGCAGAGCCGTGAGCTTCTCTGTGATTTAATCCATATCACGTTCACTAAACACAGTCTGAGTGCTCATGGCTCTACCCATCGTCAGTCATGCTGACCAGCCTTGTGGGATCTTGAACAGCTGTGACCGCTTTTCATTATTTGTTGATAAGCCAGGGCTGTGCCAGTTCCAATCAGCAGGAATCCAGTTATCATGGTTCTGAATAGGTAGGTAGGTGTCTTCAACATCCTCTATTGAGAGTGCTGCCAGAGACATGATACGCCACTCATACCTGGCAGCAAATGTTCCCACAGGCCCACGCCCAGATTTCTCGTCAGGGGTGTCAGTGACATTTAGGCATTTATTTTTTTAGAGAACAAGACGGAGAGAGTCTCTGAGAGTTAGAGGAGACTAGACAAAGACAAGGGAAGTCAAGCAGGAAGATAAGGGAGGGAGAGGAGACAAGAGAAAACGTGACCGCCTCCGCCGAAAGCCAAGAGCCCAAAATCATAAATCATGTACAAAGGCATAAATATCAGATTTTTCTTTCTCAAAATTCTGAAATTTAAGGATTTTGTTGACTTCAGCACTGCAGGAACAATGTACAAAGCAGCAAATATTGAGAACAACTCTAATAACTCTTTTCTCAATTGATTTGGCCTTGAATACCTCCCCTGCCTTCCATATAGATAGCTCCGGTGAAACCTGCAATAGATTCTTGGAGTTCTTTATTAATAAGAATTAAGAAATGCTTCGATCTGCATATACCCTGTCTCTGTATGATGTCTCATTAACATATACCTGCTCAACTGCTTTTGACCAGTTTGAGCCTGTATGTCTTAACCAAGTGGAAGATCTTTGTAATAGCATAAAGACATCATCCTGCCCCACAGATGAAGTCCCAACACATTTTCTAAAAAAAGATTATTAAGGTAGTCGGCCCTGACATTTTAACTATTTTTAATAGTAGTCTTAGCTCTGGAATAGGACCAACTGGATTCAAGAACGCTGTAGTGCAGCCAGTACTTAAAAAAACAAACCTCGACTCCTCTGTTCTTGCTAATTTCAGACCTATTTCCAAGCTTCCGTTTCTGTCAAAAATTCTAGAAAGGATTGTATTTGAGCAGCTACAATCCTTTCTAAATAGTCATAATATTTTCGAGAAGTTCCAGCCGGGCTTCAAAACCCACCACAGTACAGAAACTGCCCTCCTAAAAGTACTTAATGATATTTTATTAATCACCGACTCAGGAGACTCAGCTGTGCTCCTGCTTCTAGACTTAATTGCAGCCTTTGATACTGTTGACCACAGCATTCTGATCTCACGTTTGGAGCAATGTGGTATCAAAGGCATCCCTTTGGAATGGTTTAGGTCTTACCTGTCTGACAGAACTTTTTCCATGAGTCTTGATGATTTTATTTCTTCCCCAGCTCCTTTTCCTTGTGGAACCCGCAGGGTTCTGTATTAGGCCCAATTCTCTTTTCAGTCTATATGTTACCCCTAGGCCTAATGTTTAGGAAGCATAACATCTGCTTTCACGCTTATGCCGACAACACCCAGATTTATCTTCGGTTTAATAGAAACACTTCCACTCCCGTGGAATCCCTATTCAAATGTCTTTACGAAGTTAAAACCTGGATGGCCTCAAATTTTCTTACCTTCAATGAGGATAAAATAATTATTTTTGGACTAAGCTGTAATTTCAATGCCCCAGATTTGGGCTTGTAAAAATCTGGGAGGTTTCTTGGATAGCAAACTTACATTTGAAAAACAAATTAATTCAGTTGTTTAGTGGTCCTTTTTAAAATTACGGCTCCTATCCAAGGTGAGATAATTTTTATCCTTTAAAAACTTGGAACGAGCAATCCGTCCGTCCGTCTTATCTCAACTGGATTACTGTAATTCACTATACGTTGGTGTCAGTCAGTCCAGCTTGGCACGGCTCCAACTTGTACAAAATGTTGCAGCCCGCCTTTTGACTCATGTGAAGAGACACCAACACATTACTGCCGTGCTTGCTTCCCTTCATTGGCTTCCAGTGCGTTTTAGAATTAAATTTAAAATCTTACTTTTGACTTATAAAGTGCTAAACGGCCAGACTATTTGTCTGACTTTTTGCTGCTTTATACACCCTCCAGAGCCCTTCGATCAAGTGGTCATTTACATCTTAACTTACACAAGTCTAGGATGGTTTGTAAAGGGGATTGGGCGTTTGTGGTTGTTTTTCTTTTCTCTTGTTATTTCAGTTATATTTGTATGTTCGAAATAAAATTATTCTATCTATCTATCTATCTATCTATCTATCTATCTATCTATCTATCTATCTATCTATCGACTTCCTGGTTAGCAGTTTTCTGTTGATAGTAAACAGACATTTGGGCTTGTTCCTTGGAGTATATATTTTCACTCACTGAACAGGACTATGGACACGGTACCAAACAGACCCAGTCCTTTTGTCATGGTCCTGTGTCTGGTGACCAAGTGTTCATGTGCTTTGTTTGATTTTGGTTAATATTTCTTTGTTTTATATCAGTTTTTTTGTGTTTGTGTGCTTATGTTAGTTTTTAATCTCTAGGTTTTGGACTGTGTTAACTGGTTAAAAGGATAGTTAGATTCTTTGAGTGGTTTATGGTTTTATTGTATTTTCATGTATTCATGTTAAATTGTTTAGTTTCTTGCTATTAGAGATTATGTTTTACCGCCATCAGTGTGTGTCGTTAGGTCTAATTTGTCCCAGCTGTGTTACCACCTGTTCCCCATCCTCTCGTTGTCCTGCCTGTGTTTTTAAGTCCTGAAGTGTCATACCCTCACTGTGCTGTTTTTTTTCTTTCTTCTCTGTGCTTCTAGTAAGGTAGTGTTTCTGTTTTTGAGTTTCTAGTTCAGTTGTATTTCATGTTCATACGTTCTCCAGCAATGAAGCTGCCGCCTTTAGTTTGTCATTCTGTCTCAGAGTCCTGCTTTTGGGTCCTACATCCTGCCTGCCACAGCACACATCATGACACTTATAATGTAGATGACATTTTTGTACGTGACAGGTTAAGTATGCATGTCTGTGATGGCTGCATGCTACGTTAGGGATGTTACTCTTTTGTACACCCTGGTTCTGTCATCAGTACCTCCCACAAGTATTGGCAGTAACCTAAGCACCATAACAACAAAAGCAGTTGTGAATGTGCAAAGATGCTGGTGAATGATATTATTAGCAATATAGACCGCAGTTGCATAGGTTATCATAGCTATAATGGCATTTTTGTAGATTACCAGCATGCCTATAAATTTAGTAATGATTAAGATCACCTCTGTCCAGATTAGCCTACATTATTTAGACAAAGATGTTCCACAATTCTATCTAATCATGAGCAGGTGGAGGTGGAGTGATTAACAGTTTCAGAGCTTGGTACCACAGCTGAAAAGCACTGTCCCCACTTTTCATAGTTGTTATTAAATACATGATGAATTTGACCAATAGTTTATTACTGCTCCTTTGTACTCCGTAAATATTGAGGGTACAAAGTAGAAGCAAAATAATTATGTTATCTGTGAAGTAAAGCTCACATATTTGTTTCCTCATAAACAATATGACCATAGTAGGTTTATGCCTGTCACGAGTACTGGGAGACAGGCATGTGACAGGCATTACCTTCTGTCTTCCTATTGTCATTTTCATTTAAATCACTGACCTGAAAATGGTTGCAGATCAGGTCCCCATGTTTGAAGCAACCATTTAAGAGACAACAAGATCTTGCTTTTGATGTACACATTTGGGATAATTTTGGTTGTACTGCAGTCTCCAACCACTATTTTTCCTTGCTTGACTTTAACATAAGACATCCAGGTCTTCATCATCTGCTTGTACACAGGGTCTAACAATTTGTTCAATGAGTACACGATATGGCAGCCTCGCTTCTGTCAGTCTGCCCCAGGGCAGCTGTGGCTACAACTGTAGCTTGCCTCCACCAGTGTATGAATGTGACAGTGAATGAATAGTGGCATTGTAAAAGCGCTTTGGGTGCCTTGAAAAGCGCTATATAAATCCAATCCATTATTATTATTACAGATAAATTCAGATAAGAAAGTCCCAATGAATCACAGATTTCTCTGTGAAACATTCATCCACAGAGTTTATGTGTGAACTAGTCGTGAATGAAGTCCATTGTCTTTTGTCTTTTCAGTTTATTATCAGTTATTTCAGTTTATTTATGTATTGGTCAGAATTTTTTTTTCTTTAAGTAGCTGTGCCTACGATAGTGTCTCCTCCAGGAAAAATGTCATCATTGCTGACCGATTCATAAGTGAGACTGAAGTCCTGTATTGGAGACATGCTAGATTGTTGGTCAAATGGACTGCTTTCTTTGATGCCAGCCAGCTGAATTTACAAATGATTGTCTGCCTTTGCCTAAAGCATGAGGTTTAAAAAAGAAAGAAGAAAACATATCCAACTGCCTAACCCATGTAAAACAGTTGCAACATTTTTACAACATTGCTTTAAGCAAATCACCTCAGCTATTGCACAGCAGGAAGGACTTGCGCAATTTTGGTTTGGTATTCAGAGTAAATCTGTCTTCAAAATTGTTTGACGGCCAAGGGTATTAGACTAGAACAAGATTTCACACTGTTAAAGAGAGTTGCCTGATAAGATTGAAAAAAATCAGATGAATGAGATTACTTACTATCAGTTTGACTATTGTGGACATGCTCTACCATATAAAAAAAATTAACTAATTACTACTATTCACAAACATTCAAAAAATAAACTTCACATAACTTTATTCAGCTCTACAACTCAGAGAAAAAACTGGCAGTTTGCAAAAAAATAATATTGTAACATTTTATAATAATAAATATTTATAACAGAGGTAGGAAAAATATTAAACGCTTTGACTGTTGTTGTGATTTGACGCTACATAGGTAAAATTGCATTGAACTGAGATAAACTCAACACACTAAAGTATAGAGGAAATAAATATGTCTCTCATATATATATATATAATATATATATCTATATATATAATATATATATCTATATATATAATATATATATCTATATATATAATATATATATCTATATATATATATATATATATAATACATATATATATATATATATAATACATATATATATATATAATACATATATATATATATATATATATATATATATATATATATATATATATATAATACATATATCTAAAAAGCCTGATGCAGTGTTGGCAATTTTGTTATAATATTCCTCTAAATAGTAGAGGTGGGAATCACCATACATCCCACGATACGATATTATTGCAATTTTTTAAAATATTTTGCGATATTCAGATTCTGTACATAAAGGTAAACTTTATCAATATTCATTTATCTAATATCAAAGTCTCGCACTCAGTCCTTCTCTCATTTCAGTCAGTTTTATTGTTGACAAACTGAACGGTTTGTATTACAGTCTAGTCCAACTTAACTGAATGCAACCATCTGGTACAATTATAACTATTCTAAACTATGTAATTTATGAAAACTATGCAGCCCATTCAGCAACTGAAGAATTTGAAAGTAAATTAAAACAAAATATAATTTTACATTAAATAAAAAAGTTTTAAACTTAATTAAAATAAAACATGTCTTACATTAAAATCAGTAAACTGTCATGTTTATTGCTGTCAAAAAAAAAAGTTAAACACATTTGGACAGTGAAGGAATGTCAGGATTCTTGCTCAGAAAAAGGATCAACATGCTCTGAAGTCAGTCCAGTCCACAAAAACTTTTTTTGTAACAAAATATCGATTTCTGCTGTCCCTGTATCGATACATTATTAGCAAACAAAATATCACGATACTACACAGTATCGATTTTTTCCCCCACCCCTACTAAATAGAGCAGTGAGGTAGATATTAATACTGAAAAGGGCACTTTGAACAATGCAAAATACAGTGCACCATGATAATTAAGGCATAAGTAGCTGTACAAAGTTAATGAACGACCTGACCTGCTCATTAAATCACATGCAGTGCAAAAGTCTTATTTATGCCCAGTATATAAAGTCCAGTATATAGGTGACTAAATGATAAATACTGCATACATTAACAATTTCATTTTAATAAAAAAATTGTTCAAGACATAATAGGGGTGGTCTAATGTCAAATCTGTACCTACACAGGTTTAGTTTATAACTAAATAACTCACTAATTGACCATTTAGCATTTAGTCAGTTATTTTGCATCAGATTTGTCTGGGAAAAGGAGTGAGTATGATGGAGGAGCTCCATCTGACTGAGACAGGAAGTCTACATTCATCACTGGTGCAGAAGGCAGCATGTTGTACGCAGGAGGTACTGGAGATTGAATAGAAGGAGATGGCTGGCTCTCAAGGGCAGATGGGGGTTGGTGAAATTGTTGGGGTGGTGTTGGGGGTGGTGGCGGGTGCAGGACAGAAGATAATGAAGATGAAAATGGAGTTCCATATGGCGAAGGCACCTGTGGCACTGGGTTATTGTAGCTTCCAAACATGTGTGTTGGCTGAGAAGTTTGCACACCCGCTGGTCCACCATATACAGCAGGGTTATTTGGGTATATAGGTGGTGGTGGTGCTGAATAGCTTTGGACTCCTGGATATCCATAACTGCCTGAATGTGGAGACATAGATTGAAGGCCCATGGGCATTGTGGGGGGAGGGAAGTCACTGTTGCTTGGACCCCCAATAGCACCTGTTGGATAGGGACCTACATTTATATTACTCAGACAGCCAGGAGCCAAGCCAGGAGGTAAAATGACCACTGGGCACAGAATCTCTGGATCAAAAGCAAAGCTGATGTCCAGATATACCTAGGAGAAAGAAAAATATATGTAAATCTGTCTCATTAGTACATGATGCTTTTATTTTTACACTGGAAAAGCAACAAGAGAACATCTGAACGCCACTTCCTCAATGATATTCATTGCTGTTCACACAGTTAATTACAAATGGCTCTGTCATGCATAAATCATAATATCGGTTCCCACAAAAATTCAAGTTTTGCTTTAGGATACAGTACTACATACCTTTACACAGTATTCCACTGAGATAATATCACAGTTCTGGATTGTCAGCATGTAATCACTAGGAATCTTTATTTCACATCTGAGCTCCTTCCGTGTTTTTGGTTTAATACAGTTGTCAGCAACTTTATGACAAACTGTATTCTCATGTTTGGTTCTGCCATTGGCATGGTACACGACTTTCTGTATTAAGCTAAATTTCGGTGTCATGTCACTGGATGAAGAATTGTCAACTTTAGCAAGAACCACTATTGTTTCACCTGTAAAAAAAAAAAAGAAGATTTTAAATACAATTGTCTTTACATTTTTCAGTTGACTAAAGTGCCATTGTCTAATATACACCAGAAAGTCACAACACCTATTACTTAAAGTCAAACTATTGGAAAGGAATTTCTGAAAGTGCAAGGTAGGCAACATCCCTAGATTTCTTATTTCTTAAGAGTACAGGCTTAACTTGCAGTTGTATTAACACTGTGGCAAATAGGTTTCCCTGGATGCCAAATGATCAAGTTGGCCTTTGGGGCACTGGAATGGACAAAATACATTAAATAAAGCAGATAACATATTAATATCTCTTTACTTACAAGATGCCAATAAATTGGATAGTTTCTACATTATGGGAATGAAAAGTTTGTCAACTATGATCTCAATAGTCTTTTTGCATCCTCCATTATTAGCTAATTTATTGAACTCTGCCTATGTTCAACCACACAAAAATATTTTTTGGTATAATGAGAAAAGAGTATAAAACGAATTGAGACCTACAACATTTGAAAAGAAATTTTAATACCTGCTGCGTAACCGATCCTGTCCACAGTTACATCCATGTGTACGTGTCCTTTTGAGAAAAAACCCATCTTTTTGTTCGTTGAACCAACTTGCGGTGACTACAGTGGAATAAACAAGCAAAACAGTCCTAAGAGGCCTGGCAGAAAGCAGAAGACAGTTGGTGTTTTGGGGGCCTGGGTATAAACCTCTTTCTTGTGGGGCAGGGCATATTATCCTGCTGTGGGGAGACCACTGCTATCGGGATTGCCTTGCTGAAGGCATATGCTGGGTCTTTAGCATGGTTATGGTACGTTGGTGTGTATTACAAGGATAGCAGCACTGCATTATGACAAGATTATCAATTCTATTCGTTTCACCTGTCACTGCTTTAACTGATGGAGCTGGATCAACCAGGTAACACTTTAAACGGAATGCACCGGTCATTACTGTTAATAATTAGAGCTGAGTCTTTTGGATTGTTAACATTTCTGCTGGGAAACATTTCACCTCCATTACAGTGTGTTCGTGGATAGTTCTCAGAGCTGTATCGCCTACCTTGAACAAATGAAAGTAGAATTATCTGGCCAATAATGGCCATTATTTGAAACAACCATTGTTTTTCTCGTATATGAACCCCCCAAGAAGTGCTACGTGTACAAGAAGGACGGTTGGCACTGAGTGCATACCACGTAGCGGGAGAATACACAACATATCAAAGATGGCTGAATGTATTTTTAAGTACTGTACACACCATCAGAGAATGAAGGTTTGGAACACATTTGGAGACAAATTTGATCTCCTTCTCTGCTGTACTGTTCATCCTCCAGCCCCTTAACAGTTTTGCTTCTAGCTTGTAGACAATTTTTCCATGAGTCCCTCTGAAGAATGAAGGCATGCTTCTGTGTAGGGAAACAGCAGACTTTAAGTTATGCAATGTCAAGTGAAATAACATCATGTTTCCAACGCATGTACACATTCAGCAGTCAAGTTATGAAGTACACCTTACTTGTGATGGTTTGAACCCCTTTTGTTTTCAGAACTGCCTCAGTTCTTTGTGGCACAGATTCAACAACATGCTGGGATTATTCCTTGGAGATTTTGGTCCATTATGCTATAGTGAACTCATAATGTTCAAGAAACCAGGTTGAGACGATATGAGCTTTGTGACATGGTATCTCACAAAGCTGGAAACAGCAATGTGGTTATAAACGGATGGATATGGCCAGCCACAATACTCAAGTAGCCTCTAATGATTGTCAGCTCAAGCTAAGGGTTCCAAAGTGTGCCAAGAAAATATCCCTCAAGCCATTACACCAGCAGCAGCAGCATGAAATGTTGCTAAAGAAGGATGAATTCTCAGTTGATAGGTGTGGTTTCTGCTGCTGTAGCCCATCTACTTCAAAGTTCAACGTGCTGTACATTCAGATATTCTACTTATACGCTTGTTGTAATGAGTGATTTTTGAGTTACTTTTCATATCAGCTCAAAGCAGCCTTTTCATTCTCTTCTGACTTGACATGAGCAATTTTCACTTAGACAACAGCTGCTAACTGGATATTTACGCTGTAAACCCTAGAGATGTTGTGTAAGAAAAACTCAGTAGATACTGAAAAAATACTCTGGGACAAACAAAGATGCCACATTTAAATTCACTTAACTCATCTTTCTTCGCCATTCTGACACTAAGTTCAAACTTCAACACATCGTCTTAACCATATCTACATGCCTAAATGCCCTGAGTTGCTGCTATTTTATTGATCCACTTTTTGTGTTTGTTCGAATCACTGTTAAAGTGTAAATTCAAACCATTGTTTTGGTCAGCTGACTAACTGTACTTACCCTGGTGGTATTTGGAAACTGAATCTGTAGACATGAATCCCTTGGGGCAAAACCGTTTCTGAAAATGAAGGAAAATGAAGTATTGTAAAATTTTCAAATACAGGTACATAACGATTACTATTCAATACTTTTCTACTGCACTTTAGTATTACAAGTTTTGTCCTCTACATTCCTGTGACTCCTGTAATTTACTTAGACACTTTGCAGTCTGCTTTAACCACGAATAAAGAGACAAAAAAAGGAGAAATTAGATGCTTTTTGTAGCTGCTGATTGTAAATAAAGATTCTATATTGGGCTTCTAATACAGTCTATGACTCCAGTTTGACCAACTAACATGCTTAAACGCTCATGTTTCTGTATCGAAATTATATTTCAAAATGTTAAATATACACAAAATTATGTAAAATAAAAACAAGCAAAAAAAACAGATGAATGTTTAAGTGTTAAGTTGATAGTAGGTTTGTCCCCAAAGTACAAAAGAAAGGTATGCTTAAGAACAGGTGTCCTGTTTCTCTGTGTGTGTGTGTGTGTGTGTGAGATTTTTTTTTAAACGTGTAATATATTGATAAATAGACTGTAGTTAACAGGATTTATATAGAAAATAAGGAAAGCACAGATTTTTTACATGTGCATTATTGTACTTACTGTTTTTTCTAAAGTATAATCAACCCATTTCTTTTGAGTCACTTGAACTTTCTTCACAGAACACACATTATTATTATTACATTTATTAAATTATAAATTAGAACTTCAACACTAACAATTAAATATAAAAGTATTTAATATAACATGTTTTGTTTCCCATTCACGTGTATTCTGTTTGAGAAACGTGTCTTTGAAATGTTATATTTTTTTGCAAAGAAGAGAAAGAAAAAAAAATACATTCATCGCCAGGGGAAATTTCTCAAAATCCAGCAGTATCCAAGAACACACCAAATATACACCAAATATACTATGAATACTAATAAAGACTAATAAATGCCAATAAATACACAGTTAAAAGTTAACTATGTTAAAAATACATCTTGGCTGTTAACCCGAGGAAGGCGGCGGGTCCTGATGGTGTGCCAGGTCGAATATTGAGGGATTGTGCAGGACAGCTGGCTGGGATCTTCACCAGGATTTTCAACAAATCCCTCGCACAGGCGACTGTCCCACTCTGCCTGAAGTCCTCCACCATAGTCCCCTTGCCTAAGAAGCCCCACATCACCGGCCTGAATGACTACAGACCGGTGGCACTCACCCCAGTGGTAATGAAATGCTTTGAGAAGCTGGTCCGCAGACACATCACAGCAGCCCTGCCCCGCAGCCTGGATCCACACCAGTTTGCCTACAGAGCAAACCGATCCACGGAAGACGCTGTAGCCACAGCACTCCATGCTGCATTAACTCACCTGGAAGAGCATGGTAGCTATGTGCGGATGCTCTTCGTGGATTACTGCTCAGCTTTTAACACCATCCTTCCACACAAACTGGTGGCCAAGCTACAAGACCTGGGGCTTCCATACAGCACCTGCATGTGGATCAATAGCTTCCTCTCGGGCCGTAGACAGAGAGTCAGAGTTGGCCATCACACATCCTCAGCCCTGAGCTTCAGCACTGGCTCACCCCAGGGCTGTGTGCTCAGTCCACTGCTCTACTCTCTCTACACACACGACTGCACTCCTCGCCACCACAGCAACATCTTTGTGAAATTTGCAGATGACACCACAGTGGTGGGGCTCATTTCCAAGGGAGACGAGTCTACGTACAGAGACGAGGTGGAGCAGCTGACGTCATGGTGTAAGGCCAATAACCTCCTCCTCAACACTTCAAAAACCAAAGAACTCATAATAGACTTCAGAAGGAAAAAGGCAGAGATCCAACCACTATTCATAAATGGGGACTGTGTAGAAAGGGTGGCAAGCTTCCGCTTCCTGGGAGTCAATATAGAGGAGAACCTTTCCTGGAGCGTGAACACCTCCTAGCTGCTGAAAAAGGCCCAACAGAGACTGTACTTCCTGAGAATTCTCAGGAGGAATAACATCACACAGAGACTGCTGGTGTCCTTCTACAGAGCCACCATTGAGAGTGTTCTAACTTACTGCATTATGCATCTGGTACACTAGCTGCACAGGGGCTCAGAGGAAAGCACTCCAAGGGATCATTAACACCGCCCAAAAGATCACTGGCTGCCCTCTCCCCACACTGGAAGTTCTACACAACGCCCACTGTTTTAAAAAGGCCCAAAACATCATAAAAGACACCTCACATCCTGGCCACTCCCTGTTCGAACTGTTGCCCTCAGGCAGACGGTACAGGGCAATCAGAGCAAGGACTAATAGACTCAAACACAGCTGTTATCCAACTGCAATAACACATCTGAATACTACAAAAAAATGTCCATCACGCCACTCTTGTGTTAATCTATGCACGGTCTGAAGCATGTGTGTGGGAATGTATGTGAATGTTTTACTGTTATATCTTATTAGTATTTTAAGTATTCTATCTATTTTATTTATTGAATTTTATTGTTTTATTTATATTTTGATATTGCTAGGGATGATGCAATGATCGGGGACCATTCTTAATTTCGTTGTTCTCATGACAATGACAATAAAGTTTCTGATTCTGATTCTTTAATGTCAATGAGACTTTTTACCTCGATAAATAGTGTTAGGTTTTGTATTGTTGATTGTCATTTATGCTTAGAAATATCTACTTATATATGCTTAGAGTTTTATAATTAGTTGTAGATTGGTAGAGGTTTGATCCTTAATAGTCTGCAAACTTTGTGTGCATTAGAGAGCACTCTGGGAGCATGGGAGAGGTCGTACCTTCTCTTATTGTTTTATGGTAGGTTTTAGTCTAAGTGCCTTTTGTTTAGATGAACTGTTGGACTTCCAGACCAGCAGGTTTAGGGAAGTCATTTATGGGGTCACACTCTGACCCCACACACACACACACACACACACACACACACACACACACAGGCAAGGTACTCTTTGTGTGTATGTAGACGTCATATGTTAATGAACCTATGCATATTCATGTAACCTCAATAAAAGAGCAGTGTTACGGGGGAGCGGACGAGAGCAACTGGGGTCAAGCGAAGGAACGGCGTTTGTCCGGTTCTCTCCCGTGCACGAGAAACATGAAGAACTTTGCCTACTTCGTGTCTTGCTTGCTGTGTAATCAGCTTTGCTTGCGCGGGTTTCACGCGGACCTGAGCCGTGCGGTTAATCGCAGGCTTATAAATGGAAGAGATTCAAGTGTTAGAAGTTTTCAGAAAACATACCAGCCTTGAAGAGCGTGTGGAGGACGCCAGCCCACATCAGCAGCACTTAAGATATGCTCTGGTGAATGGCTTTCCCCTACCCCTTGCTGACACAAAATGTTTATTCTTTAGCTTGCCCTGTTCGACAACAGCCTGTGCTCCAGACCATAGATTTAATTGAGGTGGATAATTGTTAAAAGTAATCTGCATTAAGCTTAGGGTTGCTCAAATTCAGTACAATGACATATGAGATTAAGTAAAATGGGTAAATATTTAAACTAATGACATGCATAGAGGCACTTGACCTGTTTGGTAAAACTGTCATCCTAATATGAGCCATTGTTGAGATATAGAGCACACCTGTGAAAACTAATATGCTGAACCCTGTATGAAACGGCTAAAACTACTTGATGGAGAAGCTGAATTGAATATGAAAGTGCAAGTCTTTGCCACTGTCTGGGGAAGTTTTCAGAAAACAATGTTAGATGTTAGGTTGTGGTCTCTTCTGAGCTGATGAGCAAGCTACACATTATCTGTCTGAGAACTCATAAAAGAGACGGAAACGAAAACTATGATAACTATGATAACTGGAGTGTGCAGCGTTTCCGTGAGCAGTTTTTCTGCATCTTGACTCATGTGTGTAGAGTGTTCATAGCATCAGCATCATGTTTTTGTTATTAGTTTTGTTGGGTTGAAAATAATTAAATAAACTTGTGATCATATTTATGGATCACCATGGCACATATCATCAGCCATGTGATTTATTTACGCAGATGAAAAAAGTGAGTGTGAATGTGTCTGACGTCACAGTGTTTTTGTGCGCTGTGTAAAAGTAATTGCCTAATTACTTTGCCAAAAATTGATAGCTCCTTCTACATTTGCAACACTAAAGATTAATTGAATACCTTTAATTCTTTGTTGTTGTTTCGTTGTCGGGTTTTTGTTTTGTTTTTTTGCAAATACCTTTACAATACATTGCAAAAACAAACATTTACAAGAAGACTGTAAAGTGTGTTACATACCGCTGGCGCTCTCTGGGATTAAAAATTCCTTTAGTTTGAAATATCTTGTGTGCGCAGAGTACGTATGAGTATGGTCACCGCTCTTCTGAGACCACCGGACGTTAGCGTCCCCTTTCGCCTTGATAAACAGGCTTTGAACTGAGGTTTCCTTGGATAAGGCCAGAGTTACAGTCCCTGTTATAGTGTCTCCCTCCGAAAAAGTCACGAATTCATTCACTGCGTCATATGCGACAGTAAAGCTTTCAACTGAAGGCATCGTAGCAAAGCGGTTCAGGCACAATAATATGAAAAAATAAAAGACTGTTACTACTTAACAAACGTTTCCACTACACGCTACTCCTTGGCCGAGACACTATGGCGTTTGTCGTAAACTGTGGTGAGCAGAAGACCACGCCCAGGAGGGTCGTTACTGCTGGAAGACCTCTACTGCCATCCGCTGTAGAACGGAGAGAGTGGTCACAGGAAGCTGGATTGTGAGGAAGATTCCCTGTTCCCTGTTTTTAAAGCGCATTAGTTTCATTCATAAATACAGGTCCGCTGACAGGGTACTCTAGCACACACGCACTTTCTCAGGAATCCTTCAACAACTGTCAGTAGCAATCAGTAGTGGTCATTAGGGTAGCCAGTAATGTTACTAATAAAACAGCAGCTTTTCACCACATTTAATTGAAAACAAATGATTTTCAATAAGTCTGAAAAGTTTCACAGTTCAACTTTTATTTCACCATCGTGTCCACAATTACTTTATAGTTACATGAGTGTTGCTTTGCATATCAATTTCAAGATTGTATGATTTTTTGCAAATTTTAATTAGGTTTTATTTCCGTGATATTAAAAAAAATGAAAACAAACTTAAAATGCAATCTTATTTTTTTAAAAGCTGTTTTCTAATACCATTTTCTCTATTGTCATTCTTTCCACCGGGCTCAGGGAAACCTTCATTTTCCTCTCTTTTTTCTGTCATCTTCTTTCTTGTCTTCTTGCTCACTACCTGCAACATAGACAGACCCTCTGCTAGAATGAAGCATACAGGTTTGATGTTAGCTTCTTAAACAGCGGACAGCCTAATACACAGCATAATAACTGTAAATAGTTTCATTGTCTTGATTTCTGTTTTGATAATTCTTAAAACATATTTGTGTCTATGACACTATAACACTATAATAATAGTACCTTGGCTGAGTACACCTAATAGCAGTATATTAAAATGCATTGCTTTAAACTAGGTTTATGGTCTGCTATAGCCATTCTCTGTAAGTGTTCTTTTAATGTTAATACAAATACAAAAGTTATACAGTAGTCTAATGGTCTCGTGGGCACTGAATAATTAAGTAATCACTGACTGTACACTGACTCAACATCGCTGACTGTTCATGTTAGTAAGCTGCCTGACAGTAATGAACACATGAATTGCCATAAAAAAATAACTACCAACAAACTAAAATTATTTATTTTTTTAAATTAAGGAACAGTGCCATTGTGATATTCTAAAAATAAATTTTATCAGCCTGGGTTCACTGCCTGCACTACGTTCACCAAAATGGCTTGCTGACCTCATGGCACACCAGCTAAAAACCACTGGTCTTTAATGGTACTTGCTGTTAGTGTTGCTAAGCTATCTATTGGAACTTCTATTGATACAAATGATTGCTTGGAATAACTTTTAGTTGCCACAACATGAGGTCATATCATTTGGAGATGGACCTACTGTTACTCCATTATCTACCTTTTTGTTGTTGTGCTAGAACATTTTAATAGATACAGTGTCACATATTACATTGACTCACTGTCATTAACAACTCCTCTTAGCTAATTCAATCTTAACCTGTTAGTTGTGTGGTGTTCACCACTTTCTTTCTCTTTGAAAGACATTTGTTAATATCTGACTTCCCTCAGTTTGCTTTCTTTCTGTCTCCTTGCTTTCTCTTCTTTATTGTAATACCCTGAAATAGCTTTAATGGGGAAAGACACAACTCACAGTGCACATGAGCAGTCAAGTGGATGGAATAAATTAGCTGTGATGCGAAGTCCAAGTATGTGGTGGACTAATCCACTGTCATGAAAGAGCCTCCAGTATTTTTTAGAATCAAACTTAAATCACCCAACCAATGCTTCAGACAATTTAATTTAGACTTTAATTACTTTAAAAAGTTGTAAACTAGAACAAATGTTTAATTCCAGGCTTGACAGGGCCTCACCCACCATTAGGGACCTGGGTGGTCAGCAGAGATAAATGGGGATGATTGCGTCAGAAAAGGCATGCAATGTAAAATCTTAGCCAAATGAAACATGTAGCTCATAAAGGATGAGATTTCCATACCAAATTGGTTGGGGTTAACAACCACCTCTGGTGCTGTTTTCCAACAGGGTGTTATTAGAAACTGTGTTGGCCAAAGACAAAGGAAGAGGTGATTGAGAAAATATGTGAGGGAGAAAGAGAAAAGGGAGTAGAGGTAATCTTGGAAGACCATGTGAATAGTGTTGTCGGTGTGAAGTGTTGATCATAAGTTTGATGTTGGAAATCGAAGGCATGATGTTGAATGTTGTCAGTGTGCATTCCCTAGGTATTGTATGGAAATGGCTGTGGTAAATTCATGCTTTAAGAAGAAGGAGAAACATAGGGTGATGTGTAAGAGTAGAGGAAGATGCATAGAGGTGGACTATATCTTATCCAGAAGATGCAATCCGAAATAGATAAGAGGCTGCAAGTTTGTGTCAGGGGACAATGTAGCTAGGCAGCATCAGATGGTATTCTGGTATATCTGGTGGACAGAGGAAATAGAGCAAGAATACTTCAGAATCTGAATCAGAATATTTTATTAATCCCAAGGGAAATTAAAGGAAGGAAATGCTCAGTGTGTTTGTAGATCTAGAGAAAACATACAACTACTGCATTAGAAAGTCAGACATGGCAGAAAGGAATATGAGGGTGGTACAGGACATGTATGAGGACAGCAGGAAAGTGGTGAGGTGTGCAGTAGGTGTGACCAATGGGTTCAGGATGTGGGGTGGGATTACATCATGCTTCTGCTCTAAACCCCTTTTTGTTTGCAATGGTGATGGACAGGTTAACAGATTAGGTTAGCCTTATCTTTACAGAAGAGATTGTGATCAGCAGTGAGAATAAGGAGCAGGCGGAAGAGAACCTGGAGGGGTGGAGGTATGCTCTGGGGAGAAGCCAAATGAAAGTCAGTAGAAGCCAAAATACATGTGTGTGAATGAGAGTGAGATGGGTGTAACAGTAAAGCTGCAAGGAGCAGAGGTAGTGAAGGCAGGTGAGTTTAAATACCTTTAAATAAGCAAAAGAACAAGAGAATGGAGGCAGGGTTTAGTGGGTGGAGACTATTCTCGCTAGTGATTTGCAAAATAAGAATAGCACAAAACAATAGGGAAGATTTACAAATTGGTAGCAAGACCTGCCATAATATGTGTTTTGGAGACGGTAGTACTCACAGAAAAACAGGAGGCCAAGGCAGAGTTGGCAGAATTGAAAATATTAAGATTTTCATTGGGAGTGACCACGAAAGACAAGATTACAAATGAGTTAATCAGAGAGACAGTTCAGGTTGAGCATTTTGATTCAAAGTTAGAGAGGCGTCACTGGTAGGGCATGGACATGTGGAGGGGAGGAACAGTGGTTATACTGGTCAAGAAAAGTTGAATATGGAGCTGCCGGGCAGAAGACCATGGGGAAGATTCACGGATGTTTTAACGGAGGATATGTAGAAGGCTGACGTAACAGAGAAGGATGCTAGGAAGAGTATGTGACAGGGGGAGATGATCTGCTGTGACAACCCCTAAAGGGAGCAGCAGAAAAAGAATAAGAACCACATCATTTATCATTTATATCATATAAATGATATCATCAAGAAAGTTTTTTTTTTTTTTTGGTGGGTGGGGGGAGGGGGAGACGACTGTTCCTTAGTGCAATTTGTGTAGTCACTATACCCATTCCCACTGCAAAATCTGCATTATATAAATGATATAAGTCCCAAATTGATATTTGTTATATTCTTGTACACTGAGTAAATTGCCTTCATATATAACTGTAATAGTAACCACGTTTTATGTTATCCCCAGGGACAGCAAAATAGGCTATATACTCAGTGACTCAAGGTAAATTCAAGCATCCAAATTTCTGCACTTACCCTTTTCACACAGCCACTTTCTATAAAGGTTATATCTACAATGCAAGCAGCCTGTTCCTTAATTCCCTAAATGCTAACAAATTACATTAATAGCAAAAAAAAAAAAAAAAAAGCAATATATTCAGCATAAAAAAATAGGTTTTTACAGAGTTTTACAGAATTATTGTATATCGTATATGGCATAAATGACAGACAAATGCTTCTGGAGAAAAAGTGAACTGTTTTAACCCTAATTTACAAATTCATTTGGAAATGTGAAGTAAAATAATAATATTAATAAAAAAAAATCAAATCTGATGTAAAAAAAACAAACAAAACAAAAACTAAACTAAACTGGTCAGATTACGATTAATCGGACTAACAATGGACATGCTCAGAACCTCTCTTGGAATGTGGGATGATGGGAATCTGAGTCACCAAAATGCTAAGAAGGGAAACATCGAACTGGAACTTAAAAAAACAAAACAAAAACAACTAGGTAAGTGCGTTCTTTCAACGTAGCATATTGACATTCCCTGCTGAACACAGAAATGTCAAGTTTATGTTGGTTAAAGCTAAATGGTTCACTTAATGTCAACTATAGCTAGCAGTAGCACATTACTGTGGCAATGAAGCTAAGACGTTAGCACTGTTTATCTTGTGACAGGCAGAACAATATATATTGAATGTAGCAATAGAAGTACTTTCTCAGCTACAGCTTGACGCTAGATAAATAAAGGTTACTGATGCTCATGTGAACCTTTCTCTTTGCCAGGATGGAGACAAGCTAGCTCATCCTCTGACGCTGGCATACATTCTGACAACTGGTTATATTGTGTTTACTTAACCCAACTCATATCATACTCCTAACTCATAAGAATTCCACTGAAACAAACAAAGCAAAAAAACTGAAAAACAAACAAGCAGACTAAACTTTCCGCAGGTTGAAGTTGGACAAATTTTAGAAAAGCACAACAAAAATCTGTTATTATAAACAAAACAGGAGCATCATTATTGCAAAAACAAGTGTGTCAGAGTATTCTTTTTATGTCACTTTCCTGACAGAAGAGAATAGAAGGCAAACGTCTGATGCACATCCTAGTACAAAGTCTACCTAATATGGATTGTGCTCATTGTGCTTAATATTTCCAGTAATGTGCCAGTGTGTCCACTTGTGTGCGAGGAAAACTGTGAAGTCTGGCCTGATTATCACCAAATTATTTATATTTAGATAAATATTTATTATCTTCAACTTATGTTTAGACTTTCGTATCTCTTTGGCACCTTTTGTTTTTCTTTTTAAACAAGCGTCTGTTGAAAAATCTATGGCTGTGCTTTCTTGTGTCTCAGGAACTTCCAGACCACTTCAGAGTGATTGTAGCACAGCCCTTTGTTTAGCTTATTATTTTGTTGAACAGAGTCATAGTAACTAATTATGCAATGGTTAATATTAACTGTTAGCCATGTTTAGCTAGTTTTCACTGAGAAAATCATGTTATGTGTTATCTCCCCAGTTCATTAATTAACATAGAATCTGTCTGTCCTGGTCAGAGAGTGTTTTCCCTTGGTTGACTGACTGAATGTAGGCTGGACCACCTACAGTAACTCTAATCCTTCTCACAGTTACTGTCCATAAATGGATGACTAGACACGCTTTCTCTTTGCCCACATAATCTTCAACCAGCTGACTAGACCTGGGATGGCTGCTATATGGATGTAAAACTTTACTGTTAACACTGTTGCCTTCATTGTCTCTATAACTGTTCTGTCAGTATCTAACTCTCATGGTGATCCTGATTTGACACACTGGTACTCTTTTTTTTTTTAAGCTGAGCTGTTCACATGCTGTTGCATTAGGGCTACGTCTTCTAGTGTGACTTATTGGTATTAATTTCTTCTAATAGGCATTATCCAAAGTTCAGAAATGTTAAATAACCTCTACTTGTGTTGTCAGTCTAGTTAGCAGGCTAAATCTCATGTTGACGCATATAAGAGAAACACCTGATAATGTTGGTTTCACGTTTTAAGCACAGCTGATGGTTATTCTGTGGTTGATGAAGATTAAAAAAAAAATGAGTAAAAACATTCAGATATTGAGTTAGGAGTGAGGTCCTAAATTCAGGAAGGAAACCAGAGAACAAGCAAAAGAGAAATTAAGACTCTCGACAACCGTTAGGAGAAGACAGAGAAAGAAAGTAAAAGTTAACACAGGATACAAACACTAACCTTCAGAGTAAAACAGAAAGTAGCCAAAAGGCAGATATTAGAAATGGAGACAAGGATACTCAGGTAGGCCAATATAAATTATTTATACATGCTGTATCTGAGAGTTATTTAGAAAAGGGAAACCTTTTAAGACTCCCCAGTGATGTATTTCACAAACTCTGTGTGGTATGGACTAATAGACTCAAACACAGCTGTTATCCAACTGCAATAACACATCTGAATACTACAAAAAAATGTCCATCACGCCACTCTTGTGTTAATCTATGCACGGTCTGAAGCATGTGTGTGGGAATGTATGTGAATGTTTTACTGTTATATCTTATTAGTATTTTAAGTATTCTATCTATTTTATTTATTGAATTTTATTGTTTTATTTATATTTTGATATTGCTAGGGATGATGCAATGATCGGGGACCATTCTTAATTTCGTTGTTCTCATGACAATGACAATAAAGTTTCTGATTCTGATTCTGATGAAGACATGATTTCACACTGCTGTCTGTGGGATGTGTACTGTGCTTCAGGTAGTTAGAAATGTTATTTAGTAATATTGAAATTACCACCAAAAGTCCCTTACTTCGATTACTCTCAGTTGGGTGATACAGTGCAAACAGAAAATGTCATGGAGACTGTTACCTTGGCAATATTGTCAAAACAGTGAAGGAAGGAGGGGTAAATGAAGTCAGAGCAACCAGACAATCACAACAATGTGAGAAATGCTAGAGACCACCAAAAGAAAAAGAATAGTTGAAAAGGAGGAGTGATAAATGAAGATGGAAAAAATGAAAAGCTCTTTAAAAGTGCCACAGGTTAGTTCCTAGTTGCTGAGTGCTGCTACACCTTTTTTTCTCTCCATTTGTGTTTGGTGTTGCTGGGCATGTCGTTACCAACCAAATTACGTGTTACTGCCAGCATTTCTACTTTTACTGTTTCATAATATACAGCATTTTGATTGCAGCAACATGGAATCCAACTCTTGTTTTTTGGTTAATAAACAAAATTAACCTTAGAACGGAACCTATTTTACAGCTCTCCAAAATTTAGAAGAGACTATGTATGTGAACCTGTGTGAATTACTTATTTATATTAAAAGTAAAACTTAAGACAGAAACCCTTTTATATGACATTGGCTTGAAGTCCAGGAGTGTTCATTCAGATAACTAAGATTGACCTTTGAAACATACAAAAGGGCAGGCCCTGCATGAAAAACCAAAGCCAAGTAAGTTCTACATCATGAAAAATGGAAGGAATGAGGACATGTTTAATAAATGCTCACTGTGATTTAGCAGAATGTATATCTCTGTGCCATTGTGATTTCTAGATTTCTGTGTATGGATTAGGATGTTAGATTTATCTTAATTGTAAAGTCCTGCAATATTTATAATACAATCTCCATCAAAATACCACTTTTAGTCTTTTAGTAATAGGATATATTAATGTGAGCATGCAAAAGAGCCAGTTTCAAAGTGCTTTTGCTTCAGAATAATGTGATACCTCTCTGATTAGCGGATATGAATGTAGCAAATCAAGACAGGAAACATATGAGTGTAAGTGTGGCAGAAATATTAAAGTAATTAAAAGTGAAAAAAGTGAGCAAATTATATCCTGCTTAGGGCCCTCATTAAGCTAAAGACAGCCCCGAATGCTTTGACAGTCATCTACGAGAGAGAGATGAAACTAGTTGTCAGGCAGTGCTGATAAAAATGGTGTATTATGGACCGCACAGGACCATCTGTAGCATAATGGCAGATGCTGCTTCCTAGCTCACAAAGACCTCATTACTGCTTGTTTTGTGAAGTTTCATTGAAATTTTGCAAGAAAGAACTTCTATTAAGCAGTTGATATGAATTTTAAAATGTTGTCTTTAGGTGCACCCTGGGTAAAAATAATCGCTGGTATAAAAGACTCGTTCTTTTGGAATTGATATATTAATCGCAAAGACTTAAATCACATCCCACAGTAGAAGCTCATTAATCTTTGCCATGTCCTCCTAGTTGGATAGGTTGTATCCCTGCATTGGGAGAAAGGGTGCCTTGGTCAAGTCCAGTCTTTATTAAGATTAATGAACAGCTTGACATTTTTAGTCCTCTGTCTGAATCGATAATTTTAATACTCATGAGAGCCAATGGGGATCTAAGCTTGTGGAACACACATTGTGGCCACAGGGCGCATGTTAAATGTCCAAGTGGTAATCAATGCAAAGAAATTAGCTATTGATCTCTTATAGTTTTGTAATAGGTTATCTATTGGTTTGCTCTTTCGAAAAATTCCAATATCAGTCGGATGGAATTGTGCTGTTAATATTGCTGTGGGGAGTTTGTATGTATGTGTATGCGTACACATACACCCACCTTCCATTTGTGTTTTCGTGTGTGTGCAGGGTCACATTCTAATTAGCACAGAGGGCAGACTGTAAACAAACATGTTTAGGAGCATATTGGTGATCCACAGTTCATTACAAATAAGGCTGAGAACTTCTGATTAGTTTTATGCAAGCGCAATGCTGACTAGAAGACCAGTGCTTACAAACAGCTATTAAAATATTTCCTCTTTCATACACACTATTAGTGATGGATCATATATATATATATATATATATATATATGTGTGTGTGTGTGTGTGTGTGTGTGTGTGTGTGTGTAAGTGCTGAAAAGCTGCTAGAAACAGACTTGTTAAGGTCAGAATCCCTATTGTAGTTCTGACTAGAGTTCTGAGGCTAGATAAATCTGATATCATGGATAAGACTGAGTATATCTGGTGAGCTTACTTTAAGTTACTGCTATCCAACTAACCTTTGCACTCACCCAACGTGTGTTACCCTGCCAGCTGACTAACAAGCCAGGGTCCTATTGTGGGAGTCCTATCCGACTACCCCCCCCAAAGGACAGTCTTCTTCAGGGGCAGGGTGAATGACATCTCCATTGTTGTCTTGGATTTCAGCTGGTGTTTGCAGTGCTTTATTCTGTTTGTGTTGGAGGGTCACACTAACTAGAGCCTGTAACAAATGGAAAACTGGTTTATGAGCCACTATGTCAAACCCACCAAGGATAACAGTATTTTAAATTGTTTACTTATGTGTACACCTCATTTTCTCATTTTAACCTACATGCAACAGAAACAAAATGTGTCAGGAATACTGGTAAAGTCATAAATGGAAAAAAAGTACCAAGCTGACTTGTTTAAGTTTTGTTGGTCTGTTTCCCAGGACATGCAGTGTGAGGTGGACATGGATCTTCTTTGCTGGGGAAGTGGGGAGCTTGGACAAACTGGGCACGGCAGGCCAGAGGTCATTCCTCCAGAGGAGGCACTTCTGAAAGAGTTTGCAACATCTGGGCTGGGCAGTGTAAAGCTGCTTGCATGTGGATCCAGTCACTCTGTTGTGGTTACAGGTAGCGTTCCCAGTCCACTTGTATAATAAATAAAATCCAGGAAGCCTTGCTAGATATTGAGTGGTGCAAGTGCAACAATGGGTAAAGGATAAATAATAAAAATAATATTTTTTCTTAAATATAGTTTACCTTTTTTGTCGGTGTGTTCGAAGAATAAATTTACAATGTTGTTTGGTTCTTTTGTTTGATGTTTGCACCAATCTCTAGCAACACCAGCTGGACTTTATTTCTTCCTCCATCTTTGTGTGTGTGCATATTGTTTGTTTGTGTTTGGTAAAAAATTATTTGCGCTGCTATTCTTATCTCATATTATTCTTAATTAGTTTACAAATGCCAAAATTGATTTTGTTATATGTTAATAATGCAATTAGCAGAACAAACCAAAAGGCACTCTGAACCTCAAGGACCCAGTGCAGCAGATGATGCATGCAGGAATATAAAGGTATTGCAGCTACTGTTCTTTAAAAAAGAAAAAGGTGCATACTCTCATTTACACCATTTTTTACTTTAAAAAAAGAACGCATAATCAGACAACTGGTTAACTTGGACAGCTCATTAATTTTTGCTGCTGTTACTGATATTTACCATGTTTAAGTCTGCAGCGCATCTTTGAATTTTTGATATACTGTTTTCCTCTGGCATGTATTTAGAAGTTTCAAAAGTATAAAAGCCAGATTACTTTGTCTTAAAGCTTCAGGTATCCACTGAGACTTTGGAATGTTTACAGAACAATGAGCAATGACAGACAAAGGCCACAGTTTAGTCAAAGCATGAATAAGCAAGCAAACTCATTGAAATAGTAGCAACAATTATCCAGAGTCTGGCATGTGAAGGACATGTTTTTAAGGACATCTAATAATAGTTTTACCTGATGGTGCAGTATGGATGGGTTACAAGCATGTATAATGCCATAATTGTAGAGTTTACATACTATATGAAGTGTCTTTTCTTTCTTGCCCATGAGGGAATACTGGCCTACTTATTCGCCAATTTGATAGAAAACCTGATGACAGGAAGAGAGTAGGCTCCTTTAGTACATTAGCTGGCAGTGGTCATAAATCAGTAGCCTAGATAAGTCTTATAGATCACCCCAACACAGGGATCTTTTGCCTCTGCCGTCATTACAGGGAAAAAGGTGACATTTTTGATTGATTAAAATGGTGCAGGCTAGCTTAGGCTAAATCATGTTAAGTGATGCGACATTGCAGTTTCACATATCATATTTCTGTCAAGACAATGATGGTGGAAGGCATTGTCAAGGCATGATATCTGACAACAGGAGACATCTGGAGGGACCGGAGGAGATTTATGGGAAGGTTTTAGTGGTCTGAGGGAGATGAGAGAGAGTAAAAAGTGGTCCTTTTTTGTGCATTGTCACTTCCAGAGTGACTGTAAATTTTACTCTAGTGCTGTTGGGAATTGGGGACATTTACACATCCTGACAAATTGCTTGCTGTAAAAGTATTTATTGGTCATGTCTTCCCTTTATTCTTGGCCAACTCACAAACACATACCCTCCTCACAGACACAGAAATATTTATCCAAAGCAAATTTATGTGACACGCGTTTATGCGTCGTACCTGGCTATAACCGGATATTTGTCATAATGGTGTCGTGTTAATGTTTTGATAGAGGAGGTCTTGAGTAGGTCGTAATGGTTTTATATTGGCCAGATTGTCCCAAATCAATGGCCATTTGGCCCAGTCAGCCCAAAGAAAGGCTTGTTTATGGAAAATTAGTTTGCAAGAGAAATCCATAAGACGTGAAGAAAGCTGGAGAACAACTTTGCTTGTGTAACCTGACACACATACACACTCTCGAGCGTACACATGCACACTCTATCTCACAAAGATGAACTGTTCACTGATTTAAGGTCGCACTACAGTCACTATGACAGTCAGTGAACAGCTATAAACAAAACTGACCTTAAGGGCTGTTGCCATGTTAAACTTGTACCATATGTTCATCATGTTTGGGGGCGTGTGATTTGTGTTCTGATTGCAAGTGTGAAAATAAAATATTTTTAATGAAAGAGTTTGGAATGATAGAAATTTGGCCAGCGTGAAAAACATCTTTATTTTCATTCATTTCCAATTATTTTTATTTTTTATTAGTCGTTTATTTATCCAGGTAAAAAATCTCATTGAGATTAAAAATCTCATTTCCAAGAGAGACCTGGCATCATGGCAACAAAAGTCACATACCACATAGGTATATAACATTTAAAACAAATACAAATTTGTATTTGTAAACAGTAAATGGCTATTTACAGTGTACTGAACTCAATGAGAGTGGAATTTATCTTCATGACAGTGAAATTATCAGATTCTTAGACAAACTTAGTCTGCTCTTTTGACTTTGTTGTTCCGTTTCAAACATTACTTCACATTATAAATTGTTGCCACTAGGTGGCACTGTGAGACTGCCAATTAGAAACTATAGCAGAAGAAGGTAGGTGGGGGCAGGTGGGGAAAAAGAGGCTTACTTACCTCACACTCAGACAGAGCTATAATTTACTAATAGTGTGGAAGCCGCCATTGCTGTTATCTTTTAATAGATTTGTACGGGGGAAAGCAGGTGCCTGTTGTTAATGCGTCCAATTGCCCAAGTTGCCTACAGAATTTAGGGCATCCATCACTGTCGTCGGCGGTGACACCCTGTCGTTCTACTTCATGCGGCGGGCCGGCCAGGCTGGGTTGGTAACAGATGAGGCTTCTCTCTCCTCTAGACGCCCACAGTCACACAGAGACAACCGCCATACGCGCTTTCACATGCATACACACACAAAACCACACGGCTATACCACTTTCTTAGAGGACAAACTAAACTCATACCTTTTAGAGTAGGAAGTGTATATTTCTATAGTTTATATACATTTCAATATTCAAAATTACATACATAAGAAATTATGCTATAACTCATTAACAAATATAAAAATCTAGAATAGAACCAGTTAACACATTTTGAAAACTATTTTGTCTTGCTTCAGTCAGCAAATGCTTTCCTTTTGCTTATTTGGACTTCCAGTTATTATAGATCCCTTCTACAGTAAGTTAAGGGGTCCTAGGTCACAAATCTCTACTCTACTGAGCTTCATAAAGCTGTATATGTCACAATGGACAAAAACGCTTTCTGCAACTCTGCAAAAGTTATGCAGGAATATTGAAAATACATAAATGGCACACTGCCCCTTAACTTGTCTTGCAGACAGGCTGCTGCTAAAAGAAGAATGATCAGAAGAGTAGCAACACAAAGGTATGCCTTCTAAAACCAGACGATAACCAACTCCCATCAAACTTTTACATCAAACATTTTCAGCATATTATATTTGCAAAGTGTATTTGCCAAAGCTAAAGCTAGATGTTTGTACTGTACAAGTGCAAACAAGATACAATTTCTTTGTAAATACAACTTACCCTCATCAGGTTCTGTGACAGCTTGATGATCCTTAATATCATTGAAATTGGTTTAGGTTACTCAGGTGAAAAAGAAAGATGGCTACTGTTAATGACTAACGCCACCACCAGCACTATATCTGTATATAGCACTGGGCAATGTTTAAGAGCCACTGAACAGCGTTATCAAAATATGTTAATATCGAGATCATATATTTAAAAGAAGAATAAGGTGTACAGTTCAAAAGAAATCGTGCGTATTGTGCTTGGTTCGTTCCAACCAGGACTAGAGAAAAAGCTATTCAGTGCAGAATTTTGAAGATGTAGCTGGTAAGATATACTTAAAAGAATAAAACTTTGCTTTGTGTAAGAGCATCCTGTCTGTCCACCTGGACACAGGTATATATATACTGTAGTTTTTGTTGCTGAGTTCAAGCATCCAGGGATTTGCCCGTGGCTACAGGATGTCAGTTCAGTTCCTCATATGGTTTTTATATAAAATTACTCCTTATTCTATTAAAATCTGATGTGTGGCTGCTATATTTGCTATGTGACACTACCTGTATTTGACACAGAATTTAAGACTACAGCTTGGGGTCAACACAGCTGCAGGGGACCGAACTACAGAACATTTGTCACAGTGGCAGTTTACTGAAAGAATTTAGCACAATTATGTACTCTTTTGATCCGTGTTATTGAATAGTCTCTTTGCAGATTGCTATGCTTTCTTTTAATGGTGAATTGATTGACTTTTTCATTTTTATAAACATCTCATCTCTGATTATTTAAAACATAATTGTAATTGCAGGTTGAATTCTTATCCTACAGTTGAATGTTAGCTATCTAGCAAACATGTTAATACGTAAAAATAGCCATCTCACTTAAAAAAAACCCAATGAATTCAAACAGATTGCAATGTACAATGTGGTAAAATTACAAACTACAGTAAAGATTATTGGTTGTTTAAGTTGTGTGAGCTTTAAGTTTATGGTTAACTATATTTTTTATTTTATTAACAAGATTGGCTCCTTATTGCAGTTCGCAGTGCTCTTTTTTTTGGGGGGGGGGGTGTTGGCACACACTCCATATTTGTATTTATTAAATAAATATGGGGAAAGCATGCACTGGTATCTTTTTAAAATTGAAATTTCTTTGTTAAACAAATGCTGAAATGCTGTGTTAGAGAAAGGAAATACCAGTAAAAAAAATCTTTGTAAACTTTGGCCCTACGTTGCTTTGAATTCCTGACCCTCTAGCTCCACCCCTGAGCTTAGCCAGGGGCACCTCTTTGCTTTCAGGTTTGCCCTCCGCCCTCAAGAACACTCTGCGCAGCTGTATTTCTTTGGACCCAGGCTGAGAGTTGGAGGGTATACAGAGGTGCCTGCTAATACCTTGTTAGGGCTGTTGCAGTTGCTGGGTCTCAGTGAGGTCACTGTCAGTACTGTTTTAGTTCGAGGCCCTTGATCTGCTGCACGTTGGATGAAGCCAAAGACTCATGTGCTGGCCGACTGTGACCTATAATATTCTGCTGGAGGCCTTGCACTTGTGACTACATTGAATTGTTAGAAGCTGGATAACTTAAGTCAGAAATGGTTACTTTGGAGGAGTTTTAAGCAAATACTAAAGACTATTTTAATGTAACATGTTTTAAAATCTTTTGTTGTTTGGTTTGGATGCTTGTGTCAGAAGTTTGGCAGAAAGTCTTTACGGTATCCTGGGATGGTCAGATGCAAGACTGGGCAAGGTATTTAGGTTCCTCTTTTTCTTTGTTTCTTTTGTTAGTGTTCTTTTCAGGTTCTTTCCATATGAGTTATGAACCTTGGTGTCAGGTGTTAAAAAACATATGAGAGTTGTGACCCAGCTTCCTTACCCTTTTTTCCTCTCTGACATCTCTCAACATAAAACAGAACTCTTGTTCTCGCCATAATTGTAACCATCGTTACGTTTGCACAGTCCCTCCACCCGAGTATTTCCTCCTGCAAACTGTTGATGAACATTGAAGCAATTTTATATTTCTCAGATGGTCTCTTCATTTTCCAACATTGATTAACTTTTAAAAAAAAAGTGTAATGTGATGACATCATGCATATGACAGTGATAAAGAACACAGACTGAAATTTTAAAGTGCGTAATAAACAATTTTCTTTAAAAGCAAGATTGATAAAGCCTCTGTTCTTAGAGCCATCACAAAAAAACAAGACAAAAACCAAATCTCTGTCTAGTTTGGTGACATCCATTAAAACTAAGTACAGCAGACATAGTTTTCTTTGAATTACTTGGCCCTGAAATCCAATAATTATTAGCATTCAAGGCAACTTTATTTCTGTATACTCAGTGGGATACAAAAATTGTGAGCAAGAGAGATATAGACAGACTGGGACAAATGACAAAGACAGTGGCTGGAAAAAACCCCACACACATGACCCGTCTTTTGTGCCTTAAGCATAGCTTTCTTCTGGAAATGTATAATTCACTTGGACTGTCCGGAAACTGTGTTGTTAATTTGGAGACCTATTTTCTCATTTCCTCTTTCTTCCCATCTTTCTGTCTTTCCCATCTGTGCCTGTAGGCAAATGCACCTTTACCTATGTATTTTATTGTCTTGTTTAATGTTTGTCAAAGAGTGCAATACTGAGAGTAATTCTAGGAAAGTATTGGCCATCCCCTGCATGACAACTCCAATATGTCTGGCCTGGACCGAACACTGAGGGGAGCTTTGATAATAATTTGCCATTTAGCTGTTTTGATGTTTTTCTATGATTTCCCAGTTGGCAAAGGTGGATGAGCAGAAAATGGAAGAACAGGAAAAAATAACCCTGTCCTTGCTTCTCATCCTCTGTGTCACTTACTGTTCTTTCTCTCTATCTTTCTAACTCTCTCTCTCCAGTGATTTCCTGTGCTAATTTAGTTGAAAAGGTTTAGCATTTAGTTTTGCACTCAGTTGCTTTTAAGGTTAATCATAGGACAGAACTGTTTATATTGCTGTAATACGGGCTTAACTCTCTCTTAGCGAAGCACGGAGCACTTGAAATGTATAGTGGACTGTCTCACTGCCTTAGACTGTCTTTTTCTTGCTCGTCTGCATCGTTCAAAAAACAAATGTTAATGCAGAACAAAAGACAATAGATGGAGAAAAGTCTTGCCAATTAGCAGCTAATGAGACAAGCTTGTGAGGATATCCAAATCCTCAACGTGTTAACGTTTACAACCCCTCCTCCATCTCTCAAATCCTACAACCTATGCCTCCCCCATCTGCCCTTGCACCTAGCCTTCTTTTGTAAGGCGGTTAGGGCACCTCTGAGGCCCTTTGTGTGATTATTCACACATGGCTGTGGCCCTTGTGCTGTGAGCACAGAATAGGAGAGCAAAAAAAAGAGAAATGCCTCATATATGGATAATGTAAAAATATCCAACTGACACATGGTCAGTGTTTTTTTTTCTTATATTTAATTTTTTTTAATTAACTTGTCGTTTCCCGTCGAACACACTCCCACGCCAACACATCACCGCCTCATCGTCTGGAGATAGATGCATACTGTAGACCCAGTGAGGCACTCAGTCCCCCACCATGCGTTCTCAATTTTACTTAATATAGTAAAGCCAGGAATTGGGTGGGTGGGTTGTGGTTGGGACGATGGTAAGGGAAACACATTTGATAAGTAAAAAAAATAATATGCCAAGAGAAAAACCAGCCATCCCAGTTGCCTTTGACACGCTTTTTAACAGAGATGTCTGTGTTGGAAGTGAGAATAAAATCTGCTTTTGTAATAGAGATCTTTGGACAGCCTTGAATGATTTGCCACTACTCTTTTCCGGGCTCATTTTCTCCATAGTGTGTATTGGGAGTGTGCTTGGATTCTCGGTGGAGGAAATCAAATGTGAGTTGGCCTGGAAGTGTTGCAGTAAACAGTGAGAAAAGCAAACACAGGCCAGATCAGGGAATATCGTGCAATGTAATATTTGGACTAAAAAACAGAAATGTGTAATGGAACAGCACAAATTTGACTCTCCAAAGGGACTTCTAATTGATTCTGTGCTTCATTACTGGTTTTCTCAGGGAGAAATGGACATCTTACTTATGTATGAAAACAGAGCAACAGACATTTAAATGGATGCCACGGTGATTATTGCGATGCAGTTCTCACAGCATTTGGCAGCAGATGATTGCTTTATTGCTTTAGTTTTTCTTAAATTCTATTATTTTTCCATGAAGGTAGCAGAGAGTAACTGTTTGAATGCAACCTTAACCTTGACTGGAACAATTAAATGAAAGAGAGAATTGAAAGAAAGTGGTTTGGGAACACAAAATAATCCAGGGATCCACTTGATATGTTATTTGTCAGGGGCAGTACATTTGTGCATGTTAACTAACTGTGCCACTGGACTTGGCCTGCTCGTAATAGGGTTCCAGCGCAAACATTTTCTCTCAGGGATTTCTATTATTAATTCTGTCTGAACACATCCATAAATGAATAATGAAATAAATAATGAAAACGTTATTACTTTTGGCAGCTGGGTCATTTCTCGTTTCCTGCTTTTTCCTCTGCTTGTTTCCTACTAATTAACTTTCCAAGGAGTTGTCCTCGTTTTCACAAAATACATTTCATCAGTTTGGTAGCCCTCAGAAAGTGGGGGTACACAGTTTTGAGTCAAAGACAACAACCGGGACAATATGCAAGTACTTCACTCCTTTTCTTATCATTGGCAAGGGAAACAACTTGAAAGCTTTAAAAGTAATGTGCAACTGAGTTACACAAAGCTGGTCAGCAGTTCTTCAAACACTGTGGCCATTGGATAAAATATGAAGACTTTTAAACCTAAAGATGCACTTTTATCATTCAGATTGATCAATGAAACCCTGAATTAACTATTTGAGGCTTTCTGCTTTACATGTGAGCATCTTTTCTCATTTGTAAAACACTAGAACTTTTGCACAGATGTGCTCTCACAACTAAACTACTCCATTTGCTTTAAGTGAGCAGTGGTGCCTATAAAAAGCATGTGAAAAAACAGGACACGTGACACCTGTGCGTTCACTTTGAATTCTCCAGACGATTACTTACTCTACTCTCACGTGGCCTCAATCGGACATTACAAAGGCTGTAAGAAGCTAACGGGGTAAAACTTGTTTAACTTTGAAGTCGACTCAATTGGACATTCACGTTCTCACATAGAGCTCCTCTGGATAATGTCTAGAAAAGTTCAGGGCTGTAGTGATTGTGTGAAAATGTCTCCATTTGGCACTCAAGGTTTCTCCTTCTTCTTCTCCAGCCCTCATCTCCCTCCTCTCAGATGCCCATACCATGTTGTTAAAGGCTTGTGCGCTGGGTTTAGGGGCTTGGCGATGAGCAGCCCTTATTTAAAACGGATCTTAAAGAGGGCAGTAAAGCTAAAACCCCAGTAAAAGTTCCCCCATCGCTTTAGCATTGCTATATAGATGACTTTTCTCTCTCTCTCCTCATTAGAGTCATTGCAACTCTTTCAAACTGCTCCTTCCGTTTCTCTGCATTTTACTGTTAATTAGTTTGCTTTGTAAGGTTAGACGTGCGGACGGAGCAACTTTGAGAGTGTTTAGCTGCCATCTGTGTGCATACAGCTTTAACTATGTACAGATGGTGTGTGCTCACAGACAGGTTGCTTCTTGTATAGAAAAAAAGTGTGAAAGACAGTTTTGGTTCTTTTAACAAGATTTATGGCCATTCTCGCAGGTGACTGCTTAAGCTATAATGATGATTGTTAGTCAGCTGTCAAAAAAGGGTAATTTAAGCAGGAGTAACAAAGAGAGGAGAATGAATATATCTTCATTTGCACATTCTTGGTGATGAATCCTCTTCAAAAATATTGGCATTCCTGGAAAATTGGCTTTGTCAACTTTGAAGCATAATGAACTGATTGTTTAATGGCTACTTCTTAAAGGCTCCAAAGTCAAGGTACCATTAGCCATTCAGTGAACCAGGTAAACAGAGAACGAGACATAAATTGCCAAATAATTGCTTGACATGGTCACAAAATTAGAAATCATAATCAAATAAGGAGCTGACTGACGGAGAGAACCAAAATAAGAACCAAAATGTAATTTCCCACTCCAGTCAAAAGTTACCATTTTATATTGGGTGCAAGATAAACCACGAAATGCACATTTTAGAATTTTCTAAAAAGAATGTAGCCAGTCCAAGACTGCAGTATAACGTGTCTTTAACTTTGCACTAAATCGTACTCATTTCTCTGTTTTTCCCTTCATTTTGTGACTTCTTAGCCCGCGTGCAAGGTGCCTCTCGCTGGTGGGAAACCTGCCCTTCTCAGTTGTAGTTCAGTGCCTAATGCTCTCTGTGGGGCATTGTGAATGACCCTCCCACAATTAAAAAAGGGTTAGCAAAATTATTGTTGGCCTATTGCCACATACTTTGTGATTTAGCAGTGGTCAGAGACAGATTGTGGGCCAAGACTGCCCAAAACTTCTCTCTCCAGCTCATTGAAATTGCCCGGTGTAATTAGTAAATTGAAGAAAATTTAGGGAGAAGGAACTCTTGCTCTTTGTTGAGGAAACAGAGCACAGACTGAGTATATGACTTCTAGCTTTAACCTCAACGCAATACAAACGTTGCGGACAAGCTGAACGTGATACATATGTATACATACATGAGAGAGAGAGAGCAAACAAAATCATGTAGGTTATTAGCATGTTTTTTACAATTTTACAGATGATATTATAGCTTAAACATCACCTGTTAAAAGTACATTTTAGAGTTTTGTGAGTAAAATGAAAAGACCCCCCCGTACACATCAGTATACATATTTGAGAAGGAATGGACAGAAAATGCTTGGTCTTGTTATTCAAAGTGAGATACAAATGAAAGTGAGAATGCTACGTGTAACTAGACATGAGAAAAAGATGAGCGTTTTCACAGTAACGTCACAGTTTTATCAAACACCATCAAATAAAGGTTTATTAACGATTCTAATTTGCTGTGCTGACACCTTTTTTTCATGATGAAATGAAGTGTTGATGCTGGGCTGAGAGGTATCGCAGTGCAGTGTCAGCGCTTATGGAGTCAGTTAGGAGAGAATCTGTCATTTCATTAGATTAGTAACATTATTTATTATCATATATTGACGCATGCCACTTGGTAAAATGGGCCACAAATAACATGCATTCATTTGTGCAACTCAGTGCTTTTTTTTCTTTGTACAATAGTTAAAAAGTATATATACAAATTCACAAAGCTGTATCATTTAGGGTCACAGGATCCAGTCGATTTTTTACAGTTCGTTTTTTTTAAAACTCACCTTGATCGAATCCCTAAGCACACACCTCTCATTATGGTGTGTCATAAAACTGCTCACTAATGGCTTCGAATCAATACAGCAATTTGAATGTATTAAGAACTCATTTGCTACAATGAGCTACCATTGTTCAAAAAAAAAAAAAAAAAAACCTAAACAAAACAGCTTTTTTTTGCTTTTCTGCTTTAAAAACCTCAAATCCTGGGCGTCTGTGAAGAGGATCCTCCACAAATGCCTGTGAAAGCGGGCAAAAATACTAGGGGAAAAAAAGATTGCTTTGTTAATTTCTCTCCCCCCCCTCCCTCTTTCTCTCTTTCCCACTCTCCCCAAGGTTCTATTAGGAAATAGATCCCAGGTGTTCGATAAGCCTGTAGTGGACATGACAGCAGTGCAATCAAGTGTATAAATTTAATTGCAGGCTCATTTTGTGCCGTTTATTAGCCGTTTAGGGGCACATCGCTCCACTTGAACCCTGTTATTGCCAGACAGAACAGCTGTTTGGTTCTTTTTTGTCTCATTGCATAGTTTTGAAAAAGTACACACTAAAAAGCCAAATGTGCGTGCACACACGCACACACATACAGGCTTACACACACACTTCTTTGATTTCATTTGAGAAATTAAAGTGTACACTAAAATAAATGGTCAAAATACATAAAATATTTAAAAAAATCCCAGGTTAAAACATATTTTGTATTCAAAAGTCTTAGAACAAAGGCAATTTGTAGATAAACAAATCTGACTGCACCCAGAAACAAAGAAAATAAAGGGATTAGAGTCTTTTTGGCTTCAGTGGAACTGGGCTGCTGTTGAACGGTGCCACACACTGAGAAGCCTGCAGATGTACTAGCTTTGGTTGAAACCTTCTTCTGGTGCAACATGCCATTAATAAAAAGCCTAGAGAAAGCTGTGTTAATTGTTACCATGCACTCGGTCTTGCCATTCCAATAAATCATCCTGCTAATTGCAACAAATTGTGGGCTGACATTAAGCTATGATTCTGAACCGGCAAATATTCATCAACATTGCAACTAGCCCCATAAAACAAAGAGCTGGCCGTTTCCCAGGCTTAAAATATATCTACCATCTAACTCCCCGATTACTTATATATCTTTCTTGTCCTCAGTCTTTAAGCGGAGGATTGTGAAAGAATGAGATGACATCGTGTTTATTTATTATATCCCAATAATGCCCAAGTTGGGACAGTCATATAACCAACCACAGACTTTGTTTTCCATGCTGGCATTGAAGCCTTATGTGTGCTCTAAAACAATTACTATGTTTTCTGTCATAAGAAAATTACCTTTAAGAGTTTTGTAAATGCAAGGCTGCTTTGAGTGTGTTTGTCAAGAATGTAGCAATAAACTATGTGTTATATGAGACAGTTTCATAGTCTTTAGCTATTACCTGCCTCAAAAAATTACACAAATTAAATCTATACTTTGATTTCACTATTCTTTAAAAAAAAAGTTTATTACTGCATAGCGTACTTAGGAAATCCTTGATTTATCACCAAGCAGTCATATGTGGGTGCATTTAACCCCCCATGCAATGTTTATTTTATGTAGACAAAAGGCTAGTTAAATCCCTCTACACTCTGACAGTCACCATAACTGTCACTGCGGATGATGTATTTCACAGCCTAGTGCATTACTACCACTAATGTTTCACTGTGCTGCCAATTCGCCCTGATAGCGTTAAAAACAGAGACAGTATGTGTCAAAACAGTACTTAATGGGCTGTCACCCAGGTGTGCAGGAGAAGCTAAAGATGTTGGGGCTTAAGGTCAGGAACTGATTTGTTATTTCGTAGTTCATGGGGAATTTGATGTTAACTGATCAATTCAACACCCCAACATTCCCATAAATCAATTCTGCATCTGGACAGGAGATACACGTGTGTGAGCATACTGTGTGAATGCAAGCATGTACATGAAGTAGAATATAGCGTGTTTAGCGTAAAAAATATTTCAATATTGTAAAACCAAATTACAATACTCATATATATCTTGAAAGAAGCAATTTAGCAATTTTGTAGATCCTGATTTGTGATTTTTTTTTCCAATTGCGAACTGCTGAAACAGATTTATGCTAGTTCTGATTTTCTTTCTATAACTGATAGTATTTACAAGCAAAACTCATAATAAAAGTTATTAAAGTTCACAATTTCCCCCAAACAAGTGTAGCTATCTGAGGCTGCGACCTCTTGTGAATAAGGGAACAACTTACCTTTCGTCTTTGCCTTAAATAACTGAAACTGCTCTACTACTGGAAGGAGATGCACCCACCCTTATGTGCCATGTTTTACCTTACTAAGCAGAAACAAATGCAAGAGTTTTATATAACAATGCAAACTTCCGATACGTAGATCCCTTTCCAGTGCGGTTATAACTTCACCAAACAACGGGACGTTGGCCTTTAAGGGTTTTTTTTTTATCTTTCTATAAATTTCCCCCTAACTCCTTTGAATCATTGCACATACATTTCCAAGGCTGCTGGCTTGTGCCTAGCTCTGATGTTTGGATAGCTTTAGCCACTTTGCCTTTGTTAGCTTCTTTACAATGTCCATGGTTTCCGATTAGGCTTGTAGTTGGGTGTTCTCCCTGCGGTTTACTTTGACAAAGTTTGTATCTTTGCTCACAGTGAAGTGCTTCCACGCTAATGACACTTTAGCGTGTGTGTGTGTGTGTTTATAACTGTTTGGCTGCACCATTGTGCACATGTTATGCATGCATGAAATGGATTGGCTAGAAATTGTTTATGATTGGAAATCATCAAAAATGTCTGAACATGGAATGGTTCGATCTTGACACTTGTGCAGGATGCACTTTTTCTATACCTATGATCTTATATTACAAGACTTAAATGAAGAAAACTATAGTACACATTACACATTTTGTTATGAAGGAGCTAACAGAAGCGTCCAGCACTGCCCTTTAGAGTATTTGTAGTAGGAAATACCACACCTCTACTTAAAAAAAATCCTGTTGGTATTCATTTATTGCTTGTACTGGAACAATTTTACATGAAATAGAAGAAAATCATATCAACATTTTATAAAACCAGATAGTTACGCACAAACACTTTTACCAGCTGTTATATAAATATAAAAGAATGAACATTCTGTAGCCCAGTAATGTAGAATTAATGTTTAAATGTGCTGCATTTAATAGACTCAACAAAGCTGTTCTGATTACATTTTTGTCAGAAAATTAGTTGCAGGAATTCAGATTGCTTTGCAGGGTGACCATATGAAATAAAAAACATTTAAAAAGTAATAAATTCTGACCAATCTTGTGTAGGTGGCAGAAAAGAAGGCATGCCATTGCGACATATCACAGAAAAACACTACTAATGTCTTAGAAGTACTTTCTGTCAAATTTCTTGTAGACAGTTAGCTTTGAAACATCTGATCTGATCTGGTGGGCCCATGTCCTGTGTAAACTGAGGTTCAGAGACCAACTTTATTGTAAGAGTTGTGGCATTTCACCTGTAAATTACAGATAGTATACTTGGCAGTTAAATTTTAATTTGTTTTCCTTTTTGGTGAGTGTGTTTAAAAAACAAATAAATAAACAAAACAAAAAACATTTCTAATCATAATATGATTAGAAACATTGTTAAATACAATTTGAATTGCAGTATTTGTTTGCATTATCATTGCTCTGATTAAAAGACACTGATATAAAATACTGAGACATGGCCCACCAAAACCACATGTAACAGTTTTTTTCCTCGTGTGCTTACTTGCACCTACGCCATCTTCTTCGTGGTCAGTTAAACGTGTTGCTCCGCTGCCACTCCCTTAAAATTCTAATGGAGAGAGGGTATACCTGCAGGTTGATCCTGCTAACTCTGGATGGGTGATATAGCCTAGAAATTGCAACAGAATATTTCAAAGAAATTTGCAATGGTGTTGTGTCACATCTTACTATAATAATTGTAGTGTATGTGTGTGTATATATCTGTGTGGAGGCGCTGCAAAATCGTTCTTTTCCAGTGTGTTACTGCCACTGATGACTGGCCGTCTAATTCTCCACTAGTAGTGACCCATTAGATATATTGACACAGCATAAGTCAAATGTAAGCACAGAGGTAGCCTAGATAGTGTTTTCCATGTAAATTTTAAGTAAAAATAGAACATCCCTACTTAACATGTTACTTTAGTGTTTGTTATTGTTATACTAACTTAACCTCGGAACTGTTCGGGAGCCTGTTCAGTTTTGCCAAAATTACAGTGCTTTGCTTATTTTGCAAAGTACTGTGCTGAAGGTCTAACCTCTTGTAGCCAAACTACTAATATTGAAGAGGCTCTCTTTTTAGGTAATAAATCATCACTGGAGGCTGAAACGCTACTCTCACTCTCATCCATGTTATCGGCTTATGTCGTTGTGAACAATCGAGAATGAAAACGTGTCTATGCATATATAATTGATATTTTGAGATGACACGTAAAAATTGATACTGGTATTATCATGAGCGGTATAACATCACATCACGCAGGACCTGTCATGGTCCTGTCACATCAACACTGTGGTGAAAAAGGCCCGACAGCGTCTCTACCACCTCAGACGCTTGAGAGACTTCCAACTGCCCTCCAAGGTGCTCAGGAACTTTTACTCGTGCACCATAGAGAGCATCCTGGCGGGAAACATCTTAACCTGGTTCGGGAACAGCACCATGCAGGACAGACGAGCTCTAGAGAGGGTTGTGCGGTCAGCTGAGCGCACCATCCGCTCCGAGCTCCCTGACCTGCACTCAATCTACAGCAGGCGGTGCTGGACCAAGGCCAGGAAGATCGTGAAGGACCTCAGCCATCCCAACAACAGACTGTTCTCTCTGTTGAGGTCAGGAAAGCGATTCCGCTCCCTGAAGACCAACACAGAGAGACTGAGGAGGAGCTTCTTCCCGCAGGCGATACGGTCTCTCAATCACACCACCACACAGTACTGACCCACACATATGGTTCTTACACACACACACTGGACTTTCTGGACTTTGGTTTTGCACAACACTGGTCACTATATTCTTCATTTCCGGTTAATACTTGTACAGTTGCTGTTATTGTGTATATATTTATTTATATTTATATTTCTTCATACATTCTTATATAGTTCTATATTGTGTATTTTGTTGTACAGTTATTTTATTTTCAACTTTAATTTATATATTTTATCTTATTCTTCCCAGTTAAATTTACCCTTCATTCTAATTTGTGTTGTACAGTTATTTCATTTTTAACCTTAATTTATATTTTATTCCTTCCTAGTTAAATTTACCCTTTTTAATTTTTCATATTTATTTCCTATCTTATTCATAGCCTTTTCCTTTTTTGTTTTCTTTAGGTCACGAGCAGTTGTCCAAGCATTTCACTACATATCGTACTGTGTATGACTGTGTACGTGACAAATAAATTTGAATTTGAATTTAACAAGGCAGAGCCCTAATGCCAACTGTGGAAGGAAAAGTGTTTTGTCTAAAAATGGGATAAATTTGCTGCAATGGACTGTTTTGTGAAAGGTGAAGGAAGAAGACCTTACTAATCACCTAAAATAGTAAAGTTATAATAATCTTTGCTTGAAAATGCCTAAATTGACAGCAATCCCAGTTCTGTCATCTAAGTTGAGTTATATATGTAGTTTTTTCTACATGTGAGGGGGCCTGCCATTGGAGATACAATTTAAAGTCAATCTTCAGGTGTTACTTACTACTTCCATGCAGAACAAACTGCAGTACACTGAAAATATTCAATATATATTGTCCATACCTGCTATATTGTAAATAATAATAAATCCTTGCATTATTTGAGTATGTTTTCATGAATGCCTCAACCCTTTCAACCTTTATTTAGCTCTTTTTTTATATTGCCACGATGAAGCTAGGAAGTTGGCTTAATAAAGCACGATAACTGGCACTGCTGTGGGGATAGTGGTGACTGACTGGAGAATGGAGAGCAGAAGCATCCTTCCATTTGACAATGTTAAGCAGTGATTGGCTTATTACTGCGTTCTCTGATTCAGCTGGATGTGTTCAAGGATCTTCTCTGCGGTGAAAAAGGTCGGCTGCTCTTAGTTGTGCTCAGCTAGAATACTAATACTGTCCTTATTCAAATTATCTGCTCCAGCGCTTATTAAATTGATGGCCCAGGCGCTCTAATTTAATAGTGTTGCAGTCCAGGAGACGGACACAGCTGCAGTCACCGGTGAATTAGGTGCTTCTGAGGCAAAGTTCAAGCAGGAGCCCCTTTTGCTTTTGGGATGCATTTTTCCCAGCAAATTAGCAGTCAGTGCCACTGCACAATTAATTAGTGCAAACCAGGAAAAGCTTGTCATTTAATAAGGTGCTTTTTTCCCCACTCACACCTCTCCCACACTCTGAAATGTCTCTTCCTTTCTTACCATATCGTATCCCCTCCCTTAATCCCTCCCTCCTCCTTTTTGTCTGTGACTCTGTCGTTTATGCCCTCTCTTCCAGTCCTTTTTACATAAACAGAGGGAATTGATCCATTAAGCTCTGTGCTATTAATACCGTTTAATGTATTTGTAGATAAAGCAAAGCTGTGGGTCGGATATATATCAGTGGCATAAGAATTTGGGAGCTCCTTTTGGATTGGAAAAAAACATGTAAAACTGGAGTAGCTGGTGATTATTTCATCCAGTTAGAAAGGGTTGCGGTTGATAGTTATTACAGGGGAGGATAAACATACTTAAATACAAGGCATCTTCAGGTATCCAAATGCGTGCATGTGTGCAGGAGCCTTTGTATGCATGAGTATACTTGTAAGTCCATCCATGCATGTGCGATGCTGCCTGTGTGTGTCCATATAAAACCCATAAAGAGGCACTTTTTCAGGATTTAATTGGATTTCATTTCAAGAGGCAATAAATTGTATGCGATGTTTTGTGACATCAAGTGGTTTGCAATCTCAGCCAAACAATGACGTAAACTCCACATTATAGCACCCTCTACCGAAGTTGATTAGTATGGAGACGAGTTATAATTCTACCTTAAGAGCAGAGTGTAGCTCTCACTTTTAATCTATTTAATCTCATCCCACTGTCTCTTATAAGGACCAGAACTTAGGATAGTTCCACTTACATTGCACACATCATTACTGTGTGTTTATTGGTTCCTGTGAGGGGTGCATGGCACTCCAAAAGTCGGTAGTAATTCTTGGGAGAAATATTAATCGGAACTTGAATATAGATGGTCTAACAAGAAATATTAACTGGAGCTGTGAGTGTGCAACAGAGAAGAGGCGAGGAGAAAAGAGGAATCATGGAAACCAAAAGAAAACACGATCACTAGTTAATTGATGAGGCTGAGTATATGAATATGTATGGCTCAGCAGTAAAAAAAAAAAAACCTTTGAATTAAAATTTGACAAAAGTGTTGATTTTTATTTATTTTTTTAAATTTTCATTGCATGTTAATTCTATAACTTCCAAATGTACTCCCACAGTTTTAAGTAAGTTTTAAGTGTTTGTTTACATTTTCCTTAAAGACTTCTGAGAGAACTGTAACCGCACTGGGAAAAGTTTTAAGATTTTTTTTTTTTTGATGAATTGCTGTATTTTAAATGGAACAGAACATTTCTTACACAAATCACAAGACATAGACTTACTTTAGAAAAACAAGTATACGTAAGATGTTTGTTTACCACAAGTGCAGACTCAATATTTCTTTCTTTCTATTACGATTCAGTTCCTCAATTTACTTAATTTGCCAAAAGTTGTCACCACTATTATTTTTTACCTAACTGTGTCGATATGCAAAAGTAATGTCAAAATTTAAAAGTGTTGCTTTTGCTTCTTTTTCAGTACGTTCGTTTTTATAGTAAAAAAAAATGTGAATGAGCGCATAGATAAAAAAATCAATTGCGATCTTGAAATTAATCTGGAAATCAGGAGATTTGTCAAAATGTCAAGAAATGGAAAAAAGTGGATACCAGAGAACCACAGTTTTCTTTATATACAGCTTTTGCACATGTGTGAGTACACACACGCACACACAGACACACACACTGTCAGACCTTTGTACCATTGTCCTATTTACAGGCTGAAGGCTGAATGCTGAACATGGAGTACAGTATGCCATAAATAAGAGTGGTGGGGCTCTATCAGTGCTGACAGAGGTCTCTTTCCATCCGCACACAAACACACGCATGCACACACACACACACACACACACACACACACTGGCCCAATGCCTGCTTGTTTCCCCCTCAACTAATAGACTCTAGTGAAACCAGTCAGCGTTGTTGTTCTGAGATTGATGTGACCTTGATGCCGTTTAGTGGAGTGATTTGTTTATTGGCACTTATTTTGATGCATGTGGAAGTGAGCTTTAAAAGCCATACCAAAGACAGACACACACACACACACACACACACACACACACACACACACACACACACACAGTGAGGAAGATGAAGATGGAAAAAACAGAGCTAGAAAGACAGAACGAAGAAAAAGTAAGGGAGATGGAGTAGAAGAGATATACTCCTGGGGCAGATTACATAATACATCATTCACAAACCATTGTTGCCAATATGTCTTTTATACTCCTTAAATTGCCGTTGCCATCCCAGGGCCCCCACTGCGCTTTGACAAATGCATCACAACACACACAAACATATTGTATTCTCTCTCTGTACAGTTGTGTACAGTTAGTGGAGTCTATCACAGGCCTCCTGGGACGCCGCAGTGTAAGGAGAGGAGCTGGTGCTGAGGAATACTGTATAGTATTGATGGAGCTCTGTTTCTGTTAGGCAGTGAAAACAAAGTCTCCCTGATGCACAGTGGAGTGTAGGGGGATCAATAGACGGGGAGCGCTTCATTTCCTCAGGCTTCTACTGAAGAAACACTCACTGATGTGTCAGGGCTGCTGCAGTTTTTGCTTTGACATGGAGGAGATACAAACCATCAGGCTGTACTGTATGAGGGGAAAAAAAGAAGATAGAAGTACAGACAAATTCTAATACACACAAATTTGTACACACGCACAGTATGATGAGGAAAAAGGAAAAGGAAAGGTCAGCGTTGCGTGTCACATTGTGCTGCATTAGAATAACAAGAAACAGGCATGAACTGGGGTGAAAGGGTTTAACTGACACACAGGATATAACAAGACATAAGCTTGAGTGATGGGGAAGGGATTGGCCGCCGCACAGGATGTAACTAGACATGTGACTGTGTGCCGGGGAAGAGTTTGGCTGGCGCATGGGATGACACAGGACCAGAGCCTGGGGCAGCCGGGGAGAGTGGAGAGCCCAGCTGTCACCTCAGTCAGCCCCTTCTCTGGGGGCAACTGTCAATCAGCAGCCTCTCATATTGCTCCGTCATTGAAGCTAATTGCTATTGTCACCCCCAGAGACCCAGAGGATGCTAAAGCTAGCGCAATTGCCCTTTTGGAGAGAGAATAGTGCCTCCAAACACGAGATAACAAATGCAGGAGATCCAGAGAAGTGAATCAAAGGTAGTTCTGGTAGAACATTAATAAGGCATTAGAAACACTAAAGGCAAGATCACAAAAAGATTCCCTCAAACGGCATACGTCCAGGCCCACAGAGTAAAGGCTGGACTATAAGGGAACGTGGCAGCGTGGCTGAGTGGAATCATTTAACGACACATAAATATGCATGCAGCGACACACTCTTTTCTTACATACTCATACATGCACACGCGCATACTCACAAACAAGCCAGCACACATGTGCACAGAGCAATAGACCTAATGAAAATAAGATGGATGCTCTTTGAGAGATGGGTGGCTGTGTTATTAATTGCTGTCTGTCCCCTCCTACTGATAATGATGGGCTGTATCCGGGAGAATTTGCAGAGAATAGATTTTATTTGGAAGGATTATTTATTGTCCTTCTCATTTGAGGGGTGGTGTGTTTAGAATAGTGAGGGTTTAAATAATGGCCCGGGAGAGATAAGTCCTCATGTTAATTCCTCTTGTGCTTCTTCCTTTCTCTGGCACCTTCTTAACCACACCACTCCTGTTATATAGATTTATCCCTGCAGAGAGTGAGACTTCAAATAGGATCTTTACTTTAACTTGAGTTTTTTTTTACTTATTAATTTAAAGGCAAGTGGCAAAAAGTAAAATGTTCTCTGACTTTGCTAACAGCCATTGTAAACAGTTCTCACAGATTTGTAATCTTCTGCCAGTGGTATTATAAATATTCGAATCCATTATGACTCACTGCTGTTGCACCAAGCGTCACTGCCCTTTCACAAGTGGACATGCAAATTTAGAGCAATTATTACAATAAAGATTACCATTCGGTCTGCGTGTAGAGCAGTTTGGCTGAAACAAAAGGTCCATGTCACCGAGAAAAGTAAAAAAATAACACCCACGTCTGTGCAAGGGAGGCTGAGTCTGCTCTGTTCTCTGCTTAGCTTCCCGTTTCTTACTCTTTCTCATTCCCTTCATTTGTGGGAGTATGGACGGACAGCATTATCATAAGATAACACCGCATCTCTCCCCTCCTCCTCACCTCCGATCCCATCGCACTCTCACAACCTATAAATCAGGATGCTGGTGTCGTGGCGGCTGGAGGCGTGGTAGCTGTGGTGACATGGAGGATCCTGGTGTGGGTGTGAAATCACTTGACCCCCAGCATTAACCTTTCTGGAGTGAATGGCCGTTGCTCTCCTCAGCAGACTGGTAACAAAAGAGGCTTGGTATTGATTAAACTCTGCTGCACACACTTGATATTAAACACTGGCTTAGATGTCTGTGTTCCCTAAACCCCTCTTGCTCAGTGCTGCCATAGCCTTACCTCACATGTAAATGCGTTACCCCCCAAAAAAAGAGTCTTAAAATGTGTATCTTATTTGCGCCTCTCGAATTCCTGAATGCACGAATCCCCGTAAACAAACACAACACCGTGTAGACACAGTTGGTGAAAAACTGCGGGGCTGAACATGGCTTTAGGTTGAGATGCCAAAGGTCACAAAAAATGATAGAGAAAGAGAGAGCAGGGAAGGTCTAGGTCTCTGGGGTGATCAGTGTTTTGTCATCTGGAGCAGTGTTTACTTTTTCTCAGCACACGTTCTCCTCCCTTCATCTCCTCCCCATCTTCTGGATCGATACTCTGCATCCACAAAGGTCTGGGAGAAGGCATACAAGCAAGTGAGTCAGTCAACGGAGCTGAAGGCAATGGAGTTTGAAATCTCCCAGGCTGCAGTCGGCGTTTTATCACCTTTTCTCCCACTTTCCAGACTTTGTGTAACACTGGATGTAGAGTGCACATAGTGTAGGTGTAAGGCAGATTCCTGTGCAGACTATTTAAATTATTTCACATAAGCTAAATAAAACTGCACACTGTCTGTCTTTTGTTTTACCGAAAATAAATTAAAAAAAACATCTGTTGTGTGCTTTTAGCATAGGTTGACTTCTGATTTTGATGGATATTTTTTTATGTGTTGTAGACAAAGAATAAAATATTTTGCATAGACAGAGAAGTTAGGTCTGTCTGGATAAGAGCGCTCTTCAGCTGAAATACTTTTCATTCAAGTGGTCATTTAAATAAAAATTATCGAGGCTAAAACAGGAAACTGTACTGTGTTATGCGTAGTTCTGACAAAGCAACCCAGAAATGCAGTAATTTAACTGTTATCACATTTATAGTTATAATTGCGATTCCCTGTTTTAATAACTGCAGATGCCAGTAGAAAACAATTTAGGTCCTAAGAACACAGAAACTTCTTAAACAGCAAATATTAGGTAAATATAGATGATAATAATTAGGCAATAATATTAAACATGGAAAAAAGATGTTGTAAGTCATTCTTTTTTAGATGATTTTTTCTGTTTTCGTGACTTGGACTAACTGACCAAATGCATTAAACCTGCTAAGTAGTTATAAAGTCTGTGTAAACCTCTCTACATGTAACCTCATGTTGCAAGTACAGAGCTTCAGATCTATCACCTACAAGCCACAAAAAAGAGAAAGTTCCCCATAATGGTGGGCAGGACTTGAACAATAAAATGCATTCAGCTCTTCAGACAAGCTTTACTGGCCTTACAGGCGTACTCTCTCTGAGGCTGCCCTTTGATTATAAATGGTCCATCACAAGGCTGTTAGTTCGTTTAGAGGCAATGGTAACTCTGCTTCACACACCTTAACCTCAGAGGCAGGACAGGGTCGCTTTTCACAGGGAACGCCAGCATCTGTTCCAGGAAGTGCCCGTCTCGTTCAGGCCTAATTGTTGTTCCTCTATGAGAAGGCTGGTAAGTGAGAGCAGGAGGGGGGCTGTCACGTTCCCGTCACATCCCAGTGGTCCGGTAAATAGAGCGTGTGAGAGTACCCCCCAGTTACTGATGGACGAATAGCCTCCCATCCCTCCCCTTCCCTCCTCCATCCTCCCTTTCTCCAGCTCCTCCACCCTCCTCCCCTACAATTCCACTCCAGCTTTCTCTCCCCTTATTTATCTCTACTCTGTCATGTTCTTCACACGAGTAGAAAATAATTAATTACTGCACCCAGTGATGATAAATGATATTACTGACGTAATTAATGATACACATCAATTTTCCTGTTTAATTGAAGGGGGCTGCAAAGTGGTGCCTTAGTGCCTGTCCTGGCACCAGGAAAGGCCACTGCCCTGAGAAAACACCCCTCCACTCTCATTCACCCCACCTTCAAGTTACTTCTTCTTCCTCTTTTCTCACTCTTTCCCATTCTCCTCTCATTCACAGTGCAGTCAGGTTGAGGTTTAATCTAGCAAACCTGTTTTAGCAGAAAATCAAAATCCTCGTCCATGTACTCTAAATAAACCTTAAAAGCCGGTCAGTAGTTTTCACAAGTAGATATGCATTCATACATAGCTTCATCATGTTGCGTGCATGCATATGTGTGTGTGTGTGTGTCTGTCTGTGTGTAGACTCCATAATGACCAATATGAGTGTGTGTAGGTATACAGTGATATATGATTCATGAAGATGCGTGTGAGGCATATGTAATTCCATCTCTACCCTCAGGACTAGAGACAACAAGGTAGTGCATGAATATTTGATTTGCAGGGAGAAGGTATAGGATCTATGCACAGCATTTTAAGCAGACATCCTAGAGAAATTCCTCTTGAAAAGCTAGACACTCAGGTTTACTGTCATGCAAATATGTTTTTTAATTATCTGCCTCCTACCTCGCGACTGTTTTAAAAGCAAATGCTTACAAATTTGCGAGACACAAAGCCGTTCACGTCCAAGGCATTTCATAGCTTGCGCATAATGAAACTGGATGTTTTTAAAATCTGAATAGCAGTTCGGTTTTCGAGCAATGTCCGCTACCGCATGACACCAGAGCTTCACGCTTGAATATTTTCCAAAAATATTTGTAATTTAGACTAGACCACTGTACAGTTCTTTTGAAAAACAGCCACAACAGCTTTAAGTGGTGCTGACAAAAAGGGAAAAAGAAATTCCCTGTGTGTTTTGTTTCCCCAATTGATGTCACATACCTAGACAGCTTCAGTGTGGAATAAGTACGTGTGTGTGTGTGTGTGTGTGTTGGCGTGCGTCACACAGCCCTCTTACTGACCTCGTGTACAGTGAACTTTATTTGAGGGCTTCCCAGTGGCTCCACCAGCCTCTAGCTAAATGTGTGATCAGGTAGTTTCAGAAACTGCCTGACGGTGTTAACGCGCAGAATGTGGACAGCAAGTATGGGGGGAGTTGTGGACTCGGATTAGTCTCCATGGCAACGACAAAGTAACCCTGTTTGTAGACAGACAAATTTTGCTACATGTGAAAATGATTGGCAGATCTATTCCTCCACAGCTGACCCATAGAAATTAGCGAGTAAACGTTATAATACCCAGCTGCATTGACGGGGTCTCCATACTTTTTAAAGTCCTCTTGTAAGTGCTTCACTTTGGCATTTGCATAAGAAACATGGCATGCTTATTGGAGGGGGTTTGGGGTTGTTGTGGGGTGCTTTCATATCTTTAGCTTGACGGCTTCTTTGTGATCAAGGGGACTGAGGGGAGGGAGTGTTGCCAGATGAGAATAACTTAATTTCCAAAGCTGCAAGATGAGAGAGAAGAGTTGAGGTATAAGTTCATGATGCAGTCTCACTGGGAAAAAAAAGAAAAAAGAAATCGACTGTCTGTGCATATGAGAAATGGATCCAATTATGCACATCAAAACCATGTTCCTATTTGTTGAGACCACATATTTTTTCTTTTTCTTTTCTTTCCTTTAAAAAAAAAAAATTAAAGCCAGAGCGAAAATGGCTTCACATGTGATGAAAAGGATATGTTCATGAGTTCCTGAAAGACTAGACGGACAGACATCCCAGAGACTTATGAAATCAAACTTTTGTAAGCTTGATTTGTTTTCTTTACTACCATCTAATGATGACTGTGGACAAACATGGCAAAGTGGCTTACGAGTAGGGAGTACTGCAGTGTGTGAGTGTGTGACTGTCGGCATTGGCCAAAGTTTAGACCTACTGAAAAATAAGGAACATCTTGTACTGGCTGTGTGTGTGTGTGTGTGTGTGTGTATACACACACACACACACACACACACACACACACACACACACACACACACACACACACACACACACACACACACACACACACACACACAAACCAAACAAACACTCACATAGCTATGGCATCAGACATGTAAATTTAGGATTTATGATATCTTTGATTGCCATTCTACATGGATAAGTAATTAAATATGTGCATATTAAAACTTCAAAAAACGTTTAAAGAAAATAACATATATGTAAATCAAATTTCCTGATCTGCATTCACTATATGAATAAAATAAAAAAAGGTGGAGTAGGGTGTATTTCCCACCAGCTGGTATTGATTTACATTTTACAATCAGTGTTGTTCTAATCAAAAGGTCATATAATTAACACTAGGGGGCACCAGTGTTCCACACAATGCTGTATATCAGTAGTGGAGACGCTACTAGAAAGGAAATTATGTTCTAATAAATGATGTGCTTTTGGCACCATAATACATGTTCACAAGTAAGAGGAATTACGAAGTCACCTTACAAATATTTTAATTAATTTTGACAAGCCTTTTAGAATAATTCAAAAGCATTCTAGCCTACTACATAAATTTACTTGGGCACTACAGTAACTGAATGATTTTCTTTTCAAGAGAAATAGCTGGTGGAGAAGCTGGGGTCAAAGAAGACACAAAGAAACACTGATGAAAACAGTCACTTGTTATCAGTGGTTAATATATGTCTTATTCTCATCTTCTCAACAGAAATCAAAGTGAACAATTAACCAGACACTTTTACCTTTGAAATTGATTTCTTTCATTTCAAGTGTTGATTTATAAGTCACAACAGCAATTGTTAAACCAATTTGTAGCAAACAAAAACACTGGGGAAAAAATGTCCTTAAGATTAATGCTATTTGTTAATTCCAAATTTCTTTAATTTTCCCTTCCTTAGTTTGATCTCCTACAGTAGGATTCAGATTTGTTTTTATTTTACATATGAAAACAGTTCAAAAGTTTATACTGAGCAGACATTATTCAATTTGTTGTCTTTAATAAGCAGTTAATTGTTCTAAATATTAAAGCTTTTTAAAAATAAACCATACGGATTTTTAAAGTTCAAAACTGACCTGTTTTACTATTTTAAGTTTAATGCCAGTTTTCACTTATTACCTTCTCTATGCTACAATTCAGTCAAACCAAAAGCTATTGATTTTGCCTAATCATTTATTTTTTACATAAAATAAACTGTAATTTTACATTTTTGTTGTTAATCTTAAGTTCTTATATTCTTAAAACACAGATGCATGGCTTAGAATTAGTTACTCTTTATTTTTTATTTATTTCTGAATTACATTAATAACTGAATAGTGTTTATTTTAAGCTTAATAAATCACTGGCATGATATTAACAATATAAATCTGTATTAATATTTTTTATTATTGTTGTTATTATTATAGAATTTAAAGAAAATCAAAAGGTCTTTTCTCAAATATGAAACAAACTGATGAAATTAATTTGTAAATTTGTAAATTTTATATACTGAAATGCAAATATTTTAAACAGTAAATGTAATAAGGACATTGTATATTAACATATATATTAACACATAAACTTCATTCAGAAGCAGAAAAATCTGAACTCAGTGTTGGACGTGATCACCTTTAGCTTGGATTTAGACTATCTCATGGGTCTTTGAGGACTTTGAGCATATTTAGCATGATTCCTTTTCTTACTGAAGGATTTTTTAAAATAGATTCACTATGTAAGGAAATGTTTGGTCATTATGATGCTGCAGAATGAACTTGAAACTGATCTGACTTGTTCCTAATTGTACTGCATGATGCATAAAAATCAAATTATTTTTTGTAAGACTTTAAAAGAATATTAGAAATGTCGGAATAACCTTGTCATTGTGGCTCAATTTTTTTGTTTTTTTGACAACCTCAGGTTTTTATTGATGCCAGACTCATAACAATAAGGAAATTCTACTCTCTGGGGAGACTACCGACAATCTTTAAGCTTGATTTAAAGATTTCCTTTTCTTTTTTTTCCCCCTGGCAAACACACACACACACACACACACACACACACACACACACACGCACGCACGCACGCACGCATGCACGCCCCCAGATCCCTGAGTGATCATTGCTCAGTGGCTCTGGTCAGCATGTTGTCACCTGTATCCCATTAAGAACATTCTTGCCTCAGCACACAATCACACACATACCAAATCTCTCGCTCCCTCTCTCTGTTTCACTCTCACACACATACCTTATCCTCATCCCCATTCACGCGACCTTCTCTCTTCCGCCACTGTTTGCACCCCACGATTCCACACCTGGTATATTGGCCTTTTTTCCCCCTGACCTATGATTAGGTGCTGCCCTTTTCCCTCCTTTTTCTTTTCTTCAATAGCATAACCTTGTAAATCAAGCCTCTACAACACCTTTCTAGGCCTTTCTGCATATTTGCTTTTCATGTAGCTTTCTTCATTAACAGTAAATGGAGGTAGACTTGTGAGGAGAGCACACTACAGACAAGCCATCTGTATGAGCCTGGCTCCTTCAGGCTCTTAGGTCATGGGGAATCATAAGCCACACCCGTAACGGCTTACATCCAGTGGGTTTTGAGAGGTTAACTGTCTTCAGCTGCTGATGGCAGAAAGCCTCACCATCCCCTCAACAGAACACTTTGAATAATAGACCAAATTATCACGAAAAAAAAATAAGTTGACAGGGGAATGTTTAAATGAGCCATGGCATTCCTGGTATTCTCAGGTGTTAATTATCATGACCAGGGTTTATGTGGCCAAAGTGACGCTATATATTGCATATTTCAGATTGTCAAAGGACAGGGTTATATAAGTAAACAGTGAAACCCACTGAGATGAGGTCAAAAGAGGTGGACCTTTTGCTGAATAAAAGTCAAGAGTTTATAAGGAAAAAAACGAAGCGTTCGTTTATGCTAAGGAATTGAAATACTGCCTTAATTTTCAGGAACTGCAGACATAAATGGAATTCCCTGTTGTGATCTTATTTTGAGTTAAGGCCAGGTCAAAAAAGAATGAGAGTATAACACTCTGGGAGCATTGTTTTTGTATTCATTGGTATGACGGATTCTTCAAAATAGAAAAAGAAAGGAAAAAAAAAAAGAGAGCGCACAAGCTTTTTTTACATTAACATTTTGTAATTTAATGAATTTTTTTACACTTACAACTTTTGCACATTTACTCCCCCCCCACCGTTTTCTATAGGCAATTAAAAGTTATCAGAGATGTTGTTTAAATATAGTTAGACTTGTGTGTGTGTTTACACTTACCCATGCCATTGTTAGCTAGGGAGTGCAGACCCTGTCCCTATCATCTGGTTGTGACACCCGCTCTGTGGGACATGGCAGCTCCCTTAGAAACCGGCAGAGTTCCAATCATCTACATGCCATAACCTTACGGCCGCCTTTGTCCTCACCTCCGCCAAGATTCATTTGTGTCGCCCCAGCAGGTCTGACCGCTGAGCAAAACCCCGGCAGAGCAGGAGGGAAATACATTTCACTGATTAAAGATATCTGGTGACTGCTCTACATGCTGTCAGCACACTGTTAGTGTTCCCCCACCCCCAGCAATCCCTCCTCCCTCTCACTCACCTCATGTATGCCATCTCCTAGATTCTCCCCTTGTACTTTCTCCTTCCCTCACCTCTCACATAAGAGAAATACAGAATTTGCAGCAAAAGCACATATCATAAAGAGACAAAGAAACAAAGTTGGGCTAGAAAGGAGAGAGGACAGATGATGGCAACGTCGAGTTTGAGGGCGGCAGAGTAAAATGAGCACTAATGTTGGCTGAGTAGTAAAAAGAGAAAACATGTGTATGTGTTATTATAAGTGTGTGTCTCATCTCAGTGGCTATGTGGTCTGACCTTGGGCTTTTTGCAGTACCCTTCTGCAGTGGCATGCCAGCCAGCTGTAAAATAAAACAGAAGATAGTACGCGCACAGTAAATCAGAAATAGCTGTGCTACTGTTCGCTGTGTGTGCTTAAGAGCCTTATACTGCAGTAAAATGCTTTGCAACAGAGGATTGAGATAGGGTAAGAGATACAGGGTACCCCTGAACCCTTTTCCTATCTAAGATCATATATTGTGTGTTGAAAGGTTAGGGCAGTGGAGGGAGGCGGGAAGTGTTTCTTTGTTTTTTTCTGTCTTGTGTCTTTCTTCGAGGCTCTTTCTTGTTTCATGCTGTCATACATAGTTCCCCTTTTTAATTAAAGACAATAAACCAGAACTGTGTAATGACTGTTAAGCTCCCCCCCCACCCACACACACACACACACACACACACACACACACACACACACACACACACACACACACACACATGCAGCGATTCTCCAAACCAGCAGGGGACAGTGTTATACGATATGTAATTTAATATGCTTGTACAAATGCATATGCACTGTTAATTAAAGACCAAACATTCTCCTCTTTGTTCTCTTATTTGTTGTTGACTTTGTTCACATTGAAGTTTTAGCCTATTTTGCGCTATTAGTTTGACTCAACTGCCCTGCCTACGTTGGCAGAACCACAGAAATACAGAGTGGCCTATAACTTCAAATGACTTGATTGTTCTACTTTCTTCATTAGGTACACTCGTATATGGGTCACATGTTTTGGAAGGTGGAGATGGAGGGGATGTGGGAATTGGCACATTTTTTTTTTTTGAACATTTTGCCCATTTCCATTCCAGGAGTCACCTCCAAACCCTAATTAACAAGGAAAGCCATCAAATCAAACTTTACTAATCCCAAAGGTGCTGTCAGCAGGCAACTGGCACAGACTTTCTCAATGCCACTCTCTCCTGCCACCTCTAGTATTAACTCACTCACCACTGTGCCAGTGAAAATGCATGTGTGTGTGTGTGCGTGCGTGCGTGTGTGTGTTTGAAAAGCCGTATAGGGGGCAGAGTTCAGTAGGAATGACAAGCGCTGCTGGTATCATGAAGGGCAAAGATCTGAACATATCAAACCCTCCACAGGCTGATCATCCATGTGTGCATTTGTCATCGTGTTGCTAATTTGCAGTGTGCACGTCTGCAGTGCTAATTTGTGTTTTTGTGTGGTTAGTGTTTGCGGCTGTGCTTTAGAGCGCGTTTGTATGCACGTGTGCACGTCAGAGGCGACAAGCGAGTGTTAGATGTCAGGTGAGGTGAGGGACTGTAGAATGTGGAGAGCAGTAGAGTGGTGCTCTGTGTGACACCAGTCCTGTAGACAAGGGTTAAGCAGGGAATAGGGAATAGTCCTGAGGTAATAGCATGGGGGCGGAGGGTTGATGAAGAGTGAACAAAGGTGATGCAGTGTTTCACAGACACGACACCCTGATATGCTTTGTTGGCTCATTTGATAGGAGCATGTGAGTGAAGGAGTGTGCCCTCAAGGGAAATTTAATAGCAGTCAACATCAGACTTTATGCCATGAAAATAAAAAATAAGGTAAATATACAAGACTGTGAGAATAGAATAGAAAAATTCAGCAGTGCACTGGCGTAGCTCAGGATGTCTAAGTAGTCAAGCATATTGCGCTCTTTAAAGCCACTTGGACCTAGCTATTTGTAGTTACTCTTTATTGAAGTTATGATTTAACCTGTATCTAAATGGGGAAGCCTTGGTGTGTGCATAGTAAAAGCATTCATAATTAAACATGGAGACTCCAGGTCTCTCCTCAACGTCTCGACCTATCTTCTTCCATAAGATTCATATCAGATATTTGGCCACTGAACTACATTATGCTCCTTTTTCTCCAAGTCTTCACAGCAACCAAAGGCTATCTACTTTGCACTATAGACCACAGTGGTGACTTATTCCCATGTATGAAGCTCAGGAGCTGATGGGCTCTGAACATCCAATTCAGCGTCAGTGGCCCAATGGCGTCTAGAAAAGGGTAGCGGGGAAACACTTGACCTTCCATTAATTGTCTCGCATGCATAACCACTTGTTAATTACTGGAAGAACCAAAATGGCTTCCAAAGCTAGTTTCTAAAAGGTCACTTACCTCTGGGTAATGAACATTCTCAGCAGTTCTGAAGTCTACTGGTCTAGTAGACTGGCAAGGCTTAACGATGTATGGTGTTGTAAAGTCGATGCTTGTCTTTGAGCGAAAGGAGATGGCACTTTATATTTCACGTTTCTTTGACCATTTTGAAGTCTTTCTGTCAGTTATTAGATTGAATATAAATTCCTTGTAGACAGACTATTCAACATTCATGTCAAATACCAAAGTATTAAAGTGGAATGAATGTAAGTCTATGGGTGTGCGAGATGCCAATTAATAACCTTGTGGTCCATAACTTGCAGGTGCACGCACATTCGTATACACACTCTGCTTCCTCATCTCATTAGCCTTTATCCTCATTCTCTTTATCTTTTTCACCTAGTCTGCATAAGGAGAATGTATACATTCTTTGTAGTGACAGTATTATCAGGCAGGGTCATCTTTCTTGCCTCTCCCGTACAGTATAACGATAAGGACGTGTGTTATTTTTAAAGAACCTGTTCAAAGAGAGGAGCGATAATATAGCGATAAGGTGATTAAACAGAAAGGGTTTTATATGATGCACATTAACAGTTTTGTCCCCTTTCATGTCTCAGGAATGATTACCTTTAAGTATCTCTCCTGCTCCTTATTGCAGTTTCTGAAAGCATCTAAATGGCGGGCTAGCAAGCGGGAGTTAACTTTCTAGGCTTCTTTGTGTGTTTGAGAATATTCTTAAACGTTTTCCCCAAGGTGTTTTTTCATTCAGCCATTTTGTTTTCAGCTAGAACTTTCTTTGTTGTCTTTACATTTTTCTGGGTCTATTAGTTGCAGAGTATCGCAGACTAATATTAAAATTTAAACTACACTATGCACCCCTGCACAAAGGTCTGATCCCATATTGTGCTAACTCTCCACCCAATCCATCACATGCCTGTCTGGGCTTTGTATCGGGGTTATGAGCAGACGGCTTGCATCACCACATATTTGATTGTTGGTTAGGAAAATGTGCTGCCTTCAACCTTGCAGGGGTCTTTAACCTTTCAGAGTGGTATGCAATCTTGGTTGATTTTTATTGGTTTATTTTCACCTCTTTCAATCCCCACCTATTTTCCCTCTCTCCTTCTCTACCCCTTTTTAATAGCTCCTGGTATTGTCTTGGTCCTTGCTGACAACAAAGGGGATAAATGCAATGCCTACTGTAAGTCCCTGTGGTTAGGCCTTGGACATGACACGTGTCAGCCTATGATAAATTGGCTGTGTGTCTGTTCAATTTCAAATGCAAAGCTCTAGAGAGAGAGGAAGAGAGAAGGAGAAAAGAACATGATGGAGAATTGGGTGAGAGAGAGAGAGGAAGAGAGCGAGAGATGCCGGCATATTTCTGGCACAGGGAGAGAAGGATGCCTCAGATGCTGGATGTTAGTGTGTGGGGTACAGATAAGGCATTGCACAAGTTTTGGAGTGGGATGCTCACATCCCAGGGTTTGGGAGGTGAAATCTTGGCAGTGGGACAGGTGCTAGACAGAGGAGGATGAGTTAGAGGAGAGGGGAGAGAGAAAGACAGGGCATGAAAGATGAGAGAGCTCTTTTCACAATGCTGATGAATCACTTTTCGCTGATGTGTCCACAAGCAGTGAAAACAAATTAGCTTCACCTAACTCTCTCTACTTTGCTGTGGTATACTTGCGGGGCTAATTGTTTGTTTCTGCATTTCTGTCCTTTTGTACTTTGCAATAGTGAAAATGGTGTTGGACACCCCGCTTCCAGGAGGATGCCTGGCTAATAATCTGCCTCTGCTAATCAGTGCAGCTGGGTTGGGAGAGTTGGCGCTCTGACACCAGGCAGCCACGCAGAGTGTTGGGGAAGAGGCAAGGATGTGAGCCAAATCCAGCTTGTATCTCCCAAGCGGAGCTTCATAGAAGAAAGGGGGAGTGCTGGGTGAAGAGAGGAGAAAGAGGCTTCCTATACCTTAGGATGCCTGCTTGATGCCTTTACGGGAAAAGTGGAAAGATTGGCGCTTTTCATAACAATTGGCCTATGAGGTGACAAAGACGATATTATGCTAATGTCAGCCTAATCACAGAGAGAGCGATATCTTCTTAAAACCTTTGGCACAGCACTGCCCTCACAAATATCTCATGGTCGCTCAGATTGCCCCCTCATCTTACACCCACCCCTACCCCTAGAGCCTATGTCTCCTTTTATTTCTAGCTACACCTTGAAAAATCACATTTTTATCAGTCTGCCTTTTTCTTCCGAATATTACTTTGATTTGGCTCCTTCCACTTGTCCATGCTATCTTGATACACCACTGGCGACACGTCATTATGACCTTTAAATGCCATTTTCAGGTGTGCTGAGGCGCCTCACTGCTAATGTGCATATTTGATAAGAAGTTTGTCTGTCCTTGAATCTAAGTAGATTGATACATGTTTGTTATTCCACTGTCAACTCATAAACCTCAACCCTTTTGCTGCAATGTGAGGAAATAACTGAATGTAAGATGTCTATGGCCTTCCCTGCACTGCTACTGTCTTGGACTTGTTTCCCTCCCTCTTTTCAGTGCTGCCAATAGGGTAGGGATGCTCCTGGTGACTAATTTGCTAGTTGTTTATAAAAGAGGAATAAAATAAGACAAGTAGACGAGACTAAAAGACAAAACCCTTGAAACCCATTTGAAACCTAGCACACTTTAAATTGCCAAAGTTAAATGTGGGTCAAAAAATATTTTAGGTGCAGTATGAAACCATTAATTATATCCTTATTGATGAAATCATGTTTTAAATGTGCAACACTTTGCACCCTGCATAATGTTGCAAATGCACACCATGTCAAATAGGTTTGCAGAGTTTATTTGACCTTAGCAACACTAGGATGAGTAGTTTTGGTTTCTTTCATGTTAGCATCCACAACTTGGTGTAAGTTTGGAGGTGACTCCTGGAATGGAAAAAAGTTGGACATAACGCATTGGCATTATCAAGGACTGTCGTATGAAAGTAAATACACTGAGAGAACTATCAATTCACAAACCACTATCCTGAGGTAAGTTTAACTGTGGAGACCAAAGTTAACATTAATTCAGCTCAACCGAAAAACCAGCCAACAATGGTAACACCAATTCAGAGGGAGCACATGGACACAGCCTGAGTATGGCTGTACCCATGATGCAGAGACGTGAGACATCAAGTTGAGGAAAGTATAAGCACAGCACAAAGAGTTACACTAACTTTCATGTCGCACACTGTGGATTTATGTGTAACTCTAACATCTCGCTGTGAACTGTTTGCTGCTGTTGCCTTGCATTCAAAATACCTGTATTAGTATAGCAGTCCACACATGTTTGCATTTAGTTAAGTTTTGTAATACAAAACAGTTTGTTAGTTTGTGAGGTGCATGCGAAGTTTATGACGGGGTTTAATGATAATGTTGATCTTCTTGACAACAATAAAAATGAATAAAGTGAGCGAAACAGACTGAGGAATTTATCTTATCAGGTTAATCATACAAGTTTACCAATGGGGAAATTATTTGCAGTTGGAAACAAGGTGATAAATTGCACAATATTGCAGTATATGGTACTGCAGTACGCAGCATGCCACAAATTGTGATTCTGACCTTTACCTGTTAGTGCCGTGTTCAGTGAAGGACCTCTATTCTTCCCTTATTTAACCTGTTTTACCTTTGGAGCCATTAGGCAAAAAGAGGTGAATTACTGTGTTACTTTTAGTGTGTAAGAATATAAAGTCTTGTTGGTCTTTAAAAAAAAACAAAACAAAAAAACAAAGGAAAAAGCAAAAAAGGCGTTAATGTTAGCATCTGTTATCAGAGTGTTGGTTTTTTGAGTTGTTTATGGATCAGAACTTTAATTTTTGTCATCTGTAAGCCTGAAATTGTCCAACCATGCTTCAAATAATTTAGGATAATTCATTGTCATTACTCTTTTTAGATTGTGTTATTCAGTCTTTAGGCAAACTGCTCTAATCTGGAGGTTCAGGGAGATTACAAAGCAAAAAGAATATCTGTGGAGACACAATAGCGTCTCCTCTCTACACCAGCTCAGATGAGGAGAGACAGATTAATCGGCTACCAACTTCTGAAATCCAATAATAATGGGTGCAATTCACGTGTAAGACTGCTTTTTGTGCATCTACACGAAAGATTAAATTATTTTTAGCCTGGAAGGAAAGGATCTCCATTGTGTTTCCCTTTATGCAAAATAATCATGTCCATTTACCTTTTAGCAAAGTGGTCACATGATCTGTATATGCTTGCTTTATGCTTTAGATTAACAGATTTCATAAGAAGTATGCCCATCCTCTAATCTTGCAAGATATCAAAAAAATCTTAGTATAATAAACTGGAAGAAAGGTATAAAGGAGTCGAAGGAGAAAAATAGGAGAACAGAAAGAAAGGTTCAACACTGTGACTGTGCTGAGCCAGGAACTGTTTTTTTTCCTTGTGATCTATCCACGGCTGAACTCTCTGACACCTCATCTGCCGTGCTGACGAGACGTCGCTGTGGCTTAATTGAAGTGGGTTTGTCTCATCCCTTCTCTCCCATGATCCTCTTCTCTATGGGTCAGTGAGAGGTGGGGGGAACCCCCTTGAGTACACGGCATTGGTGGGATTGCTATTTGCCTCCTGCCGCCCCTTCCGAGAGGATGTTAGATTGAAGTTATTTTATGCTTGGCTTACCTCTCTCTTCCACTCTTCTGCATCATATCTTCTGCTCTTCTCTTCCTTTATCTTTTCTTTCTCTGCTCAAGCGCTCCCCCGGTCCATTCTTAAAACCTCTCATGCAGCAAGAAGGGAGGAAAGCATCCGTTACACTGTGAAACTACTGTGATTTTATGGAGGTCCTGTAGTTGAATAGGTATACTTTTCCCAGTGGAGCTCAATTGTGTTTGAAATGGCTATCATTTCTTTTTTGGTCTCAAATGCAATGAATGTGTTTTCAGAATGGGCAAAGATCTAAGGATGTGGAAAAGTGCCTCCTTGGCTCACTTTGTAAAGAGCCGGTCCTGGAGAGCCACTATGCAGCACTCTGACCTGCAACAGCCTGTTACATATTTTGCCATCAGAATTGCGGCATTTGTTATATAATGTGTATAATGTGTTGAGGGTTTTTTTCTTCAGTTCTCAGTAATGTTAAGACACAGCTTTGGTTACTGTACTCGAACACTTAAAAGAACATTATGTGTTGCTGGAGGATGAGTGCAGGCATATGTATAGTTTATCCTGTGTGAGTGCGTGGCTCTGTAGGTTTGTGTGCCTATATGTGTGTTCTGGACTCAAGCCTGTTTGTAGCTCTAAGTGTTGTGCGCATTAGGGGAATGAGGGTAATGATGTGAGAGGCAGTTGTGTTTTGTGCCAGGGCGACCCTGCGGCTCACACCCCATTCCCAGCCCAATGTGTTTCTGATTCTCTCCATCCCTCATCACCAGTCAGCTTCTTCTGACAGCAACCACATTCATATAAAGTTAACCCACAAGCGCGTGCACATACTTATACACATTTATGTTATATCGCTACTTGGGCTCAGACTTTTGCAGTAAACACAGAGCGTGCACACATACCGCACCTCATATACAGTCACTTCAAAGTGCATATCAAGATATGCATACACACACTTGAGTGTTTTAGGCCGCCCAATGAAATGATCACTCCATCTAACTTATCTGATTCCCCCCCTCCCCTCCCACACACACACACACACACACACACACACACACACACACACACACGTGCAAGCATGGAGCAATATGCAGCCTCTTTCCAAGGCTGAAATGGTTGACTCATTGCATAAGTAGAGGTCAACCCTGATTCACCGTTTAGAGATGCAAACGTGTTGGGAGACTCACAATCTCCCATATAGATGTATTCCAAGAACCTGTCAGAAACATGCTTCTGCATATTGATTCCTCTGTTGTCTTTGTGATTATAAAGATGTCCAACATTACCTGTATTTCCCACCTGCGTCGGTGGGTGGCTGAGACACAAAGGCAAATATATGAGAGAACTTTCTTCAGCAATGCTTACCTTTATGGTTCAACGCAGTAATTGGCCTAGGGTGAACATACCCGCTCGACACTGGCAGTAATGTATTTGAGAAGATATTGAAAAAGCTGATGAGGGAGACACAAGATGTGTTGTAGAATACAAAAGCTAATAATGGTGGGGATTTTGATGAATGGATCTCCAAATGTATACTGATATCGGTCTAAATTGCATTCTTTTGCTCACAGTTTTTCGTGTTTTTAATTTATACATTTCCTCATTGACTATGCAAGGTGCATTTCCCATAGAAGGGAACAGTTCACTTTGTGTGGAGGGTAGAACTTGCACAAGTCGTACTGTCGTTCAGTGCATAGATAAATGTCCACGGAGTTCCGATAACACTAGGGAACCTTCCAGTACTCGCATCACACATATACACAGTAAATGTGTCTAAGAGTCATGGACTCGATGCTCACGCAATGTGCTTTTGAGTACATACATATCATTTTATTGCTGCATATATCACCCCCATACTGAGACATCTGAAAAGAGAGCATGATCTATACCAAAACATTAATCATCATTCATTGTATGTTAATAAATTCAGAATTTCTCCATTTACCATCCGGACGTCCATGCGTGCTGGAAATGCAACCTTTCCAGAGCTCATAAATCACACACACTGAGTCATCTGACAAAGTACCCCAAACACAGGCTGAGGCGCTGCGATCCCTAGGGCACAAACACACGCCATCTAATGTGGCGGATTCAGAGCGGGGACCACAGTTTTCTCTCGCCCCTTGACTACACTCCACTGCCAACCCCCTAACAACAAGAACCATTCGTTGCGATATGAACAAATAACGAAATCAGAAGGGAATGCGGGGTGTCTGTGGCCTTCTCTGCAGTGGTTTTGGGTCCCACAAAGTACCCTCTCTGTCTCTGTCTTGCACTTGCTAGTTCACTCTGACTTTTTTCCTTGCTTATTCTAGGGGGTCAAGTCCGTGGGCAAACAACAACACTTACACCCAGCGGCTTGGTTAGTGTTGTGTTCAGCGAAGAACCGCTCCCTCTCATACTTTACCACAGGAACCATATAGAGTATAAACTGTTTTTAGAGCACTTGTTTTATGCAGAAGAACTTTGTTCTTCAAATATTTAGGCTAATACGGTGGTATTTCGCTTTAGAACACAAGGTGTGGAGGGTAACACGTTTGATAAAAGTATTTTAGATCATGTTATTCAGTCTTTAGATAAACTGCTCTAATCTGGAGGTTCAGGGAGATTACAAAGCAAAAGGGAAATCTTAGCAGATACAATAGCTTCTCCTCTCTACACCAGCTCAGATGAGGAGAAACAGATTAATCGGCTACCAACTTCTGAAAACCAGTAATAATGGGTACAATTCACATGTAAGACTGCTATTTGTGCATCTACATGCCAGATTAAATTATTTTTAGCCTCCAGGGAAAGGATCTCCATTGTGCTTCTCTTTATGAAAAATAATCATGTCCCTTTACCTTTTAGCAAAGCGGTCACATGATCTTTGTGCTTGCTTTATGCTTCAGATTAACAGATTAAAGGCTTTGTTGTTAGTGAGAAGACACAAACAGCTGCCCAATGAGAGTCGTCAAAAAAGGGTTCGAGTCAGTGTTACAGCTGCGATGTACTGTATACATTATGAAGGAGACCTTCTATTGTGCGATTAGGAAGATAATGTCATCAAATGTTAATGACCAGAGTATTTACAGTGTGCAAAACGAGTGCCCTCTGATATGCAAAGACACTTCCGCTGAGAACCTACTGTATATACGGAAAACTAGTGAAAAAATAGAGACGCGAGACGGTGCGGTGTAAAACAGACAGCATTATTTATCCCCTTTTTTCTTTTCTCTCATTTTCCTCCTTTTACCCCCCTTTGGGTCTCTGGATCCTTTCCCATCTCTCGTCTGTTGCCCAGGCCTATCCCTGGCTCCCTGGAGACAGGAGGACGAGTGGTTATTTCTGACTTTGGAAGATGGTCGTGACTAATTGATTCGACATCTGATGGAATGTGTGTAACGTCTCTTTTCCCCCCACTGCTCCAGCCTTGCCACTTGCTCAGATGAGCAGAAACCATTAATGTATTGTGCATATATTTATGTACTGTACGGCTGTGTTTGATATGAGAAATGTGTTTATGCCAGCACTGTCTGTGTTTCTCTGTAAAACCGTCATCGCCTTGTCCCTGGTAATCTAAATTATTACTGGATTGTTTGATGTTATACTTAGAGAAAAGAAATTCTGTATACCAGTCCATTCCCATTGGTCTTATAACAATGGAATATGTGGCTAACACTCAAAATACTCCCACTTATGTTATCTGTTAGATCACTTTGTATTGTTTTTACATGTTCTTGAGATGTTGAACCACATAAACACAAGTGATCCCAAAGGTGCTTTATTGTTTGGGAGGCATCTAATTCATTTATTGAAGTTTTGTTTTCTCTCTCTCTCACTCTGTCTCTCCCTACTGTCTTCCTGGCCCTCTGTCTTTGTGTCTTTCTGCTGTAGTTTTGGGTAGAGTCCAGACACCTAATGAGTTGACTCTGATGGGCTAAGTCCCACAGGTCTTGAAGCTTGGCAAGCTGATGTTGATGGCCACTCTAAGGTACCTAATAGATCTAATCATTTAGCTGATTGGTCCAAGTAATCAGTCTCTGGTGGGCACACAGGGGATGAACAATGGCCAGTTTCCACTCTGTTTCCTCAATAGGCTGGCAGAATGTGAGTAGGTACTGTTGTGTTGTGCACAGAAATGCTGGTGTATGTATTGTATGCTGAAGTCATGTGTTGATCTGTTAAAATGCTCTGGTGACTAAAAAGTTTGGGGTTGCTTTTGTTTTCTTTGCTCATCCAAAGTTTCTGTTTATGAGCCAAATATTTCATTTGATCTTGATGCCTAGAATATATAGTTGTCCTTCAAGCCCACATGAAGTAGATAATATTTTGCATGTAGTTTTAATGATCAGTGTAAAGCATATTATAGTGTAACAGCATTTTACGTCTTCAAAGGCCTGCAAAGCAAGATGCAATGAAGCTTCTTTTACGAGGAGGACACATTCAGTATATTGTCTGGATGTGGAGAAGGCCACTAGGGAATGATCAAGTGTGCATCCCATCGACCCGCATCCTCTTCCCCATTACCCTGACATTTCATCCCTACATTTAATTCCAGGCCTTTCTAAAGAGCAGGTAATAGTGCAGAGGGGTACAGGGACCCAGAATTAAGCAGTTTTACACCGAAGGGTAATTTGGTGTGATAAATGTGCCGTCGCTGGTAACTAATAATACATATTTTAAGTAGCAGCGGCAGAGCTCTGCGGCCCAGTAAAGGTAGCATCATTATTAATGTGGGAGTCGCTGCGTGTTTTAGTCAGGGTTACGGCACCAAGGTCAGAGCTACGTTTCACTGAATTAAAAGCCATTTTGAGCTATGGCACTCCTAATCAACTCAGACCTAAAGGTGCATAGCTCAGTTATAATGAGGCACCAATGAATTTAAATAAACAGCAAGATCTAGTGATTTATAAAGGCAATGTGCTATCCTTATAGCTCGTTAGCCATGACGGATACTCTTTATTCTCTGGGCCTCTTTACCCACAGGACCCCAAGCTTTTAACCAAGTAATGTCTGCCTCTATTGTCAGCGGATACGCATTCGGTGCAGGACACTTATCCCCGTCATTATGAAAAGTGGAGATACAATACAAGAGTAATGGTAATGTATGCCATCCAAATAGGTGATTTTTCTCCTCCCCTCCTTCCGTTTTTTTGCGAATGTAAAAACTACCCCGGAGTTTTAGGCCCATGAATTCATCATCATATTTTCTCAAAGGGGTTTTCATATATCCTGAAAGGAAGCATAATCCTTGATAGTAGAAATGTTTTGCATTTAAAGGGGTGCTTCTCGTCGGGGAATTGATGGTGATGTTCGGGTGGGGGGGCTGAAGAGAAAGGAAAGTTCTAGTTTTAAAGTGATCACTTATATAAATTATAATATTTTCATGCGTGAAAGGAGTTAGTGGCTTATTTCAAGTACTTTGCAATAATACAAAGTTTTCCAGTCAATGTGCAGCATTAATATGCGGATTAGGAACTTTCTACAATAATGATGTCTAATACTCCCCATTCTCCACATTTTAGCAATTCGTTCTTAAGCATTTCCCTGTCTATTAGCAAGACCCCCCCCCCCCTTTTTTTTTTTATTTTCAAACATTGATCTGGCCCATTGCAATCAAAGATACCTTGATTATCTTAATACAATGAGCCAGGGAGGATAGTTAGTACTTTAGCTGGGGCCAGAGGGGGCAGCGAGCCGTGCACATGTAGCCTCTGTGCTGCTCCTGTTGGAGCATGCCAAGGTATTTGCCACTTCATCAGGTTCTTTGTTGTCTGCCTCTCTTTTGTGTTTCCCTTTAAATATTTTTTTTTAAGCAAAGCCATGGCTACAGACTTCTTAATACATCTTATTCAGGGGCCTTTTTGAGAAATCAGCTGTTTGGTTGGTTTTCTTCATCTTTGACTCTGGTGTATCCTCGCCTTATGTCTAATACTTATCATTGTGCATTTTAATCTCCTAAAGATACATTTAATATGACAATTGATGTAAAGACTGGCTTTTTACCAGTAAGAGTAACCGTTTCACCTGCGCATGAACATGAGCCTGATATGCCATGCACTTTTTTTATGTGCAGTACCTGAGGCCGGTCTGAATTTAAATTGACATGAAATATTTTCATTTTCCAAAGGACAAAAGTGTTGACTCGCCTCCAAAATACACTTGTTTGATTTCCCATGTGAACATAGTACACAGTGACACCCATAGCTTTCACCATTCAGAGACTCACTCACTCAGTCTCTCACTGTGCTCCGCATTTCAGAGTAATTTTCACTCCTGACACCACGGCTCTGCCTACCTGCCAATTTCTGCCTCAGTTCCTGAATGGGTGATTTGTAAAGCCATGTTCACCTCAACACTCAGAAGATTTACTCAGGAGTGAGCTTGCCAGGTATTTGAGCTGTCAGTTTGCTCTGTGTTCACAAACTTGCTGAAGGGAAAGTAATAGCCATACTCAGCCAGTTGACTCAGCCGGTTAAGTTGCTTTTTGAGATACAGTGGTATACATTTAGATTTCAGCTACTAATGCTGGCATTATTTAATTAGAATGAAGAACATTAGCTAGCTTTCTGACACATGAAGCTGATGATCTTTCTTTTTTTTATCCAAAAAAAAACATTACATGTAAATGCAAATGAGCTACCTTTAATCATTAAGTTAAATAAAAGCCTAAAAAACTGTTATCCAAACAATACCCATTTCTTTAGTGCTTGCATATATACAGTATGGCAGCTCAACTTGTATTGTTGATTTGCCTACATATCTTCCTGGCTTTTCTTTCCCTGCTTCTGCTCCTGCCTTTCCTTTCCACATGATTTGTAAACAAGATGTAGTTGTTTTTGGGGCTGGAGGTCGTTGATTTGTCTCCTTCTCCCCGTAGGTCATTAAGGTCACCATAGCCCCGAAAGCATCAAGCTTAGAAAATGAGAAGCCCGCTCGGCTCTCCCGCTGGCGACCGGGAGCACCCCTTGCCCGCGCTCGCCCTGATGATTAATGCCACCCCCGTCCAGCCACAAACCTTTCTGCCTCAGATAATGCCAGGCAGCAAGCGCGGCTGACACTTTTAATGTATAATTAAGTAGAAAAAGTCAGCACTGGCTATGCAAATTTTTTAAAATGATAAATGACGCTGTACAGCAGCAGGGATTGATTTGGTGTAAATGAAACTAATTAAGGAAATGTCAAACATAATTAATAAAACAGGTTTAAGCTGCAAAACATTGTCAATTGAATGAATGAGGAGGCATTGGCTCCCATTGTTCAGGCTTTATTTAGGTCTTGTGTTTAGCTTGTTCCCTGCTCCAGAATGCTCTCTCCCCTCCTCACTCCCTCCGCCACCAATTCCCTGAGAGGGGGAAAATAAATTTGCTTGTCTCTCCACTGACTGTAGAAATTAATTGCTGAAATCTTGTCCCATCCAAGTGTTACATTCACACGCAGGACATTAACATAACTAATTTGAAAGAGCTCAAATGACTGCATAATGGAGCTCCGTCACCATGCATGACAGTCGCTGGTCATACCAAATTAGCTTGGCTTTATAATTGAAAAATTTCCCCCTCCTTTCTTATTTTTACATCATCTTCCCTCCACTTTTTACACATACTTTTTCACGTCTTCCTTGCTCCCTGCCCTCCTGTCGTATCTTTCCTTCTTGTTCAGTTTTCCTGATAAGAACAAAGGTTTTATAATTTACAAAAAGAGTGCTTGACCTATAATTAGAGAAGAGGAGTGAGGGGAGAGGAGGGGGAGTACCAAGTGGTGGCGGCAGAGTCAGATCCTTAGTCCTGGTAATGATGCTGGAGACCTTGTGGCCCCCAGGGAGGCAGAAGAATAATGGGATGGGCTATTTTTATGGGGGAGCAAAGCAATGGGCCACCAGCCGCTGGGATGCCGGTGCCTGCGTATGGTGCAGAGCAGCAGGGGCTAGCAAGGGGCTAGTGGGGGGCAAAGGAGGGTGAATACTCAACCTGCCAGATTGTCCGCTCTCAGCCCAGCCCATCAGTTCTGTTTGTCAGCCTGATGCACCGCTGTCGGCCTCCGTGCCCCCATGCCAGCCACAGACAGAGAGAATGTATGTGTGGGTGGCTGGGTGGGTTAGGGTGGGGGTGAAAACATCTGCCACTCAGAGGAGAACAGAGGGCTTAAAGATACAAGGTGAGGGACATAAAACAGTAAAGAGATGCATTTTCCTGAGCACGTGTATTAATTATGAAGACCTGGATTTAAATACTACTTTGCAAAGACATTTTTTAGCCTTTGAAACGGGTTGGAAGAAGCACTCTGCATATGAAAGGATCAGACTGAAACTGTTAAACTAACCAAATAATCAACTTTTATAATCTAAAGTTTTTCTGTTTTCTCAAACTAAAATACATTTTAGATGTAGATACTTTTTAGTGTTGTTTACTGTTTGACCCAAACCTGGTGATAATAGATATCTTTAATAATGCGCCTGTGTGCCGAACAACACAGCAGACCTACAGCTGCCAATATTTTTTTGTGCTTCGGTTCAACATACTCTAACCACTGCTATTTATCATACTCCCACGTTACAATTCTCAAGAGTTGGAGTAGCAAAAGAAACAAAAACAGAAAAATAAAAAGTACGAGAAGAAAAGGATACAATAAAACACAAAACTGCAAAATAAAATAGGCGCAGTCTTTATTCCCATTGCATTTTCACTCTCATCTTTATTTCATTATTCCACTAAGAATTCTTATCCCAGCCAAAAGTAAAGCTCGACTGTGTTTATATATATTTTTTTAAATACGTAAAAAGTTAAAGCTCTTCTGTAAACCCACAGACACTCAAGTGAAATATAGTTGATAAATTTTGCTTAAAGTTTCTGTATTGTTTTTGAAACTTGTAAGCAATAGATCCAGCAGTACAATACATGATAGTATATCATATATAAGATGGGAAATGACGACCGGGCCACAGGTCTAACACAGGCAACCAGTCAAAATGATATATTTAGGATAAATTACAAGTTAACCGAACAAGCACATCTGTGGCAGAAAGCCGAGGAGATTTCGAACTCATATATACATATATCTGTATAATCATATACAATATCGTTTGTGGCTAGGATTAATGTAAAACCTAGTATCATTTGTGGAGAAAAAAGGTGAGGTGAGACAAACAAATAGTTAGTTTTAGGTGTTTTAACATTTTATGATACGTTTTGTAACATCACAGTGTTAAAACTGCCATAATCCTAAAATTCTCTCAAAACTAATATTTTACACTGGTGTTCAAAAAAGTGAAATATCCATTCACCGTCTTCTGCCACTTATCCAATTCAGGGCTGCACAGGCTGGAACCTATCCTAGGGCCAGAGACAGGACACAGCCAGGATAGGTGCAGTCCAGCTTTTGTCGCAGAAACCTGGATCAGCCAATTAAAATCTGTTCCCAAAATCAGTCTGAAATGCATAACATTATTGCATGTATGTGATGGTTCATAAGATGAAATCAGCTGATACTGTGCTTCTAGCTACATGAGTATGCTCTGCAAGAGAGTAATCAGTTGCTTCCATGAGCATGTAAAGTTGTGGCAACAAACTTACACGTCTTGCAGTCAGAAAGTTCAGAAACTGTTATTGTTGCACACACACACTGAACTAACCTGCGTGTCGAGGATCATTGCTGATGATGAGCTTGCTCTCAGAAACTAAAGAGCAGTCTTGACTGGAAGAGTCTGCAGTCTCTGCCATGAGAACTTGTCAGAAGCACGAGCAAGAGCATCATTTTCTTTGACATTCATAGGATTGTGCACTGTGAGTTTGTCCTCCAGGCTGTCAAAGCTGAGTTACACTGCAACATCTTAAAGCGTCTTAGGGAGAACATTCGCTACACACAACCTGAACTGTGGTGCATGTCAATAATAGCCTGCCGAAAAGGCACGTTTTAATTCATACACACATATTTTTCTATACTGCCATGTTAAATGTAACCCGTTTACACAAACGCATAATTGAATTTTAAAATTAGACACTTAAAAGACAAAAACATATATAATGTATGTAAATGTAAATATTAATATACATATTAAAAATGTCTTCATAATAGTGACATTTCTAAGGCGAGTGGCTTTCCACCATAATGTATGAGCGAATGGTTAAATTACAGTATTTGTGTATTTAATGTAAATGATAAAACATTATATTATTATGGAACATATGCAGAAAACATAAAAAAAACATCATGCTTCATGTTTACTAGACTCATAATTGCTACAGTTTTGTTTTATAAAAAACATAGAATGAGAGTCTAAAAAAAAGATGCTATTTGAGGCAACAACAATCTCTTCTTTTAATTTTATGTATTGTTAAAACATGGTGGTTTAATTAATTTCATTTAATTAATTTTGTTTATATTATTAATGTGAACACTGAAAATGTACATAGACCAGTATTGAGCAGCACTTCATAAATATTGTGGTTGGTCCATTGAGCAGTATGTCCTGAATCTAGCTAGAGGAGGTAATTTCACATGAATTATTACCTAATGCACTTGAAAGGTTATAAAATGTCTGCATATTAAAAGTGCAGTTTATTTCTGCTGCCCAACTTGAATATAAAGTTACAGTCTATTTGTTGATTGCTTGATCTTAGTTTGTAGCAAACCAGCCAAAGTAGTGGAGCAGTTCTGCATTGTATGCTCGAGTAGCACATGAACACGTAGATGACTGCATAAATGATGATGTACATAATCATATTTGCAGCTAATTTCTCTAAACACATATCTGAATATTCAAAATCAGAATCTAGAAACTGGAAGCTTTGTGGGTCAATACTTTGGGTTGGTTTTGGGTGTGGGTGTACAGTTTGGAGTGGAGTGAAACTGAGGAACACAACTCTTTTTAAAATGTATCTAAATTCTAAACAGTGAGAGGCTCATGGAATAGGTAGTCAGTTATCCTTTATCCAGAAATCTGCTGGCCAAAACACTGGCTGTCACCTCCAGAGGTTGAATCAACAGATCTTCACCAATGATTTAATGAGACTGACTAGTAAAAAACTTTGATTCGTGTATGTGTACTGTATTCTGCAGAAAATCTACCCATAGTCTGAAGATGTAGTATTTTAACATCAGTCAAAGTAAAGAAAAGTGTGTGCTCTACAGTTGTTTGATTAGAAACTGGTTAATTAGGGACAATATCTATGTATCAGTGCAACGTAGGTGCACAATAGGTGTTGTATTCTGGCAAAAGGAGCAATCCCTCAAATGTTTTGAACATTTTCCTCAAAGTTTCCCAAGTGATATTTCACTTTTCATGTTTTTTTCTTTTTTCCCCACATTTGCCTGTGACTCTTTCATACAACCCGATCCTTAAAATGCCAAGGGTCACGTGTCAAACATATGCAGCACGGATTGCAATTTATTACCCCACATTTGCCTGATAATTTTTCTCTTTTGACAAGCTTAGGTAAATCATAAAGCCTACTCTATAATGTATGAGGGCTCCGCTGGCTTGATGAGTAAAGTCTGTTGCTATTGGCTGTTACCCCTGTGGTGTTTGAGTTCCCATAAGACCAATAAGACTTGTCTGTATTCTAGCGTGACTCGAATCACTGCAGGAACAGGTAAGGTCCAGGTATTTATAGTAACTATATGCAAATGGATGAGTGCCATGTTGGACTCTTAGTGCAGAGGTGACAGTTAAATACATGTACATAGAAGGAGAAATATATGGGCTTCGCCCTCTCTTTGAGACAAGTCTAATCAGTTAGGATTGCCTTCTCTCCTCATTTCATTTGAATATATTCAGCTTGGACTTATTCTAAGGAAGTGTCTCCCATGTATATTATTCCTTCCCGCTGAAGGCTCATTATTTTACAGCAGGGTGTGTGAGAGGCGGCCCCAGTCTCTGAACTCTCTGTCGAGGCTGTATTAATCAAACTTCACGCAGCGGGAAAGGGTCCACCCGCTGACATGGCACTGCTCACTCTACACTTGAGGACAAAAGGGAAAACACACAACCTGAGCCATTACTGTGAAACATCTGCAGCTTTTAAGCATTACCACTTGTCATTATTTCAACAGCAGTAGCCACATGCGAGTCCAAAGATTGTCTCAAAGAATTTGAAACGACCGTTGACGCGTTTCGGCCGACATGTCATATAATAACATTGTCCTCTTCTTCCTTTTCACTACAGTGGATAACAAGATCTTTGCATGGGGAAATGGCACCAGTGGACAGTAAGTAAATGTCAGAAGTAACGTTATCTGTCTTGCTTTGATGGTGTGTGAAGGATGAGGATGAGTAGTGATACTTTGGGGAACTACTCATCTGTCTGTGAAGCTATCAGTTTGTTCTGCCCACTGGCCATTCAAACGTCTTATTGTTTTCTGCCGGTGTACTGCATGGCTGTATATTAATCGGACGAAAGAGGCTAGCTGACAGACAAACAAACTCAGACATAGTTATAAACAAACAGAAGTTGTTTATCTTTTGATGAGCTTCCTTGTTAAAACTTCTCCAGCCAGGAGCCAGTCTGGCTCTAATGACATTTAAGGGCATGGGGACTACAGTGATTCAGTGGCCCTCAAGTACTCAAACAGCTGCATGGCAGACCTCAGAGAAATACATAAAAGGAACAAAGGCATCACTTCTCACTCTCTCATCATTTCCCATTGTCCCTTAGTCTCCTTCTCTCAATCTCCATTTCTCTGTCTGCGGTTCTCTCTCTACTGATGATGCTTTGACCTGTCTAAGCAGGTCGGGGCTCTCTAGTGGGGCGCTTATAGTTGGAGGAGCCTATAGTTGGAGTTCTGCAACACCCACTTGCAGAGCAAAGGGTGAGCATCTGTGTTACACAACTGGCACTCTGATATCTGAAAATTCCTCAGCTCTCCTGTGTGTCTCACTGGAGGCGAGAGAGGAGAAGAGTACGAGGGAGCTGTGTAAATTTAAACTGGCAAACTTTCTGATGGAAATAGCTGTGACCCCAGAGTGGTCTTGTCTTGAGTTGAAGCATTGTTGTAATCAATACAGGCTCTCGTGGGGATGACGGGCGAGGACCTTTCGTTCCCCGTTTGTGGAAATAATGGAGAAGACTGTTTGTTATTTTTCCCAGACATGCCGCAAACTAGCAGATATGGCCGGGGCATTGCAGGTTATGACGCTGGCTCAGGGAAACAAATACAAAGAGGAGCATTTTATCAAGAAGCAAACAGCAGAGCTCCGTTTGAAGCTGCTGGGAGCTCATAGGTCACAGGGGTGCTGGGGCTGCGTTTGACCAGCTCATCTTGAAACAGGGGCTTGGATGTTCTTTGTTCACTCGCACTAGGCATGCAGAAGCAGAAACGAGTCTCGGCTCTGGCCTGTGTAAAGTCATTTGTACAGCTTCAAATTAAGTTGGGTTCAGCGATTTCCCCGGAATGTAAAACTGACCTCACTGAAACATGCTTATTAGGCGACTCTTGTTTGGTTAGAAGAAAAATAGCTCAAAGGTAAAATTATAGTATCATTGGAGTAGTGCAAGTAAAAGCGATTTCTGGTGGTGTCTTTTGTTATGTTGCAATAAAATAGAAACAGTGTTAAAGAAAATAAACTTTTAAAGTGTAAATAGCAGAATATAAAGAATATTGAATGACTGCAGAAGAAGAAAAAGCCTAAAGGTATTTTCTGTCTTATTTTCTTTTTTTTTCCCTAGGCTGGGTAATGGAGAGAGGGCAGTAAAAAAACAGCCAGTCGAAGTCAAATTGCCACAGGAACTAAACGTCAGAGGAAGTCACCTAGATGGGAATTTTGCCAATGTAGTTGGCATAGCCTGTGGAAGCCGACACTCCTTCATATGGACCGAAACTGGGCAGGTCTACAGTTTTGGGAACAACTTTTATGCTCAGCTAGGCTATGACTTCCAGAGGGCTGACTTCAAAGAGAACCAGGTATGAAGATTATGGTTTCTTTACAGTTATGCACAAATCGTTACCCAATCCATCACTACTCCCAGTGGCTTCTGATTATCTTAAAGTTGTTTGGGTCATATTTACATAAACGCAATATAGAAAAATGAAGAGCTGGGAAAGAAGGTTTAGGCTAACACAGCTAAGAATGTTGTGAAGCCTATTGGGCAAAAATCTAAGAAGTATTGAGAGGAAGAGTTTCAATCCAGAAAGAGGTTCACAGTGTTTGTGTAATTGCTCTCACTGATGGAAGAGGGAGCCAAAATTTACACACTGCAGATGCAAAATTAATATGATTTTTTAATGACCCCTTTAAACATCCACACAGTCTCTTAGCTATAATATTAGTTTTTAATTCACTGTTGGGAGTAGGGGCAGGTCTACGTGATGGATACCTCAAGAGCCTGGATAGCTTCTTGTTAGTTGCCTCTCAAGCTTTGTCCTTACGTGGCTTACTATACAGTAGCATGCTGCTGAACCACACAAATCCTAAATTAAGTGCTGTGGAATTGAAATTGGCTCTCTTGTGAAGTGTTCCACTTGCATTGGAGCTTAATTTTGCCTACTCATATCATTTGATTCAGTCCCTCAGTCCCTCTTTTGCTCGCTGCAGCCCATCGCTCCCTCTTCCTTCTCATGCAAAATAAGCCCATTTACCACAATGTGGCAGTGTCTAGGTGAATGATTGCCACTCAGCACTTGATATATGGGTATGTGCTGCTGTGTGCATGTGTGCTGGATATATTATATTTCCAACAGATTCTCCCAGCATTTTGCAGCAACATTAGTGCGTTATACACTATGTGAAGCTCTTTAGGCTCATTTTCGTAATGAGTGGATTTAAAAATAGATTAATATGTTTGTACTTCATTCTACTCTATTTCTTGGCCCAAATATTGTTGCCTGTTTTGTCATTACTGAAAGGCTGGCTTTTACAGTCAGTTGTTTAAGACAAACATCCAATAGAGAGGCCTTTCAGTTCATATGAGACAGGCCTCATACATGAGGGCAAAAGGTAGCCAGCCACCAAGCAGTGTGTCAAGGTTCATGGGCTTAAGCTCTTACCTGTTCTCAATGACAAAGGCCATTTGGATCTGCATGACTGCTCCCACTTCTAAAATCTTGCTACTAAAGAAAAAACATGGGCCCCAGTGGTATGACTATCCCAGACTTATATGTTCATCTCTCTAGGCTTACTTGTGTCCTCTGATTGCCTCAGGTGGAGACCCAAACCTGGCCCTGTCCGTTACCACCCAGCTCCCACTTCTTTCATCCCTTTGCCTTTCTGTATACACTCTCCTTCTGAAGGACCAGACAGGCTGCTCCATCTTCAGCTGTCCTCCAGTCTCCTGACTATATGATACTGGCTATTGTTGTAAAGAATCTATAGGCTGGAACTGCCTGCTTCACCCCTAAGGCTCAGTTTCCCCTTTTTGTCTGAAATGGAGTGGTAGCAAAGCGCAGAGATCTAAGAAACACTATATTCTGTTCTTTATTGGCCCAGTGATAAGGTATTGGGATTCCGCTCACACCTGCGAGCCCTTTGTTCAGGCCCGCTATGGCGTTTCACCTGCACCAGACAAGGTTAGACAGATCGCCTATTTAATGGTGTGATTGACATTATTTTAATGTAACACCGTGGGGAGCGATACGTCTTTGAACAGAAAAGAAAGTTAACCTTATATTTCTCCAGGACACCCCCCCCCCCCCTCCCCATTAGAACAATGACATTGGCATTTTCTTGGGATTTTGTTTGCACATAGGACATTCTGAGGTGCCTTATATAATACATTATAATAAAAACTTGCAGTAGGTATTGTGGTAGCTTTTTTTTAGTATCAAGCCTGCATCATATACCATACATCTACTTCTTTTTTTCCATTTATTGATTTTTTTCCCTCTGAACACTGCATAGCTTAGTTTCTAAGTAGGCTAACACCTTCTAGCTAAAAATGTACCAGTGTATTTCTACAAAAGTAAGCAAAAAGCGACCAGGGGAGCAAGAAAATAAACTCTGTTCCTAAGTGTGACACGTGTGCAGCTTGAGCTTGGCATGGCATCCGTGTTCAGCCTGGCTGCGCACAACTTGTTTGAATGTCATATTTATCCCTGTGTTTTGTCAGAAAATTAACTTCCTGTGAGTTTGCGGCAGAGCCGAGCATATGGCCACAGCTCTCTGGAGATGACAGCCTAGCGGAGCGGGAGCTCGCCGGTGCCGCTGCCCTGCTCTGGCGGCAGATGCTCCGGGCTTCTCCGCGATTAAGTGGAGATCATCACTGTTTTCTTTGAGCACCGCTGTGCCTTGTACTCTGAAGTGTTCAGTTAATCACTGCCTGCCTCCCTGCCTTTTCCACGCAAGCTGCCAAAGCACTCATTAAGTTTGAATCTCCCTCTTACTGCTCGCTTGCTCACCGGCTCGATATATTTTGTGACTGAATCTTAGCAGTCACCCTTTCTGAGGGTTTGTTGCACCTGTTTACATGAAGGATTGTACAAAGGCAGTATTTTTTGTTTGAGTACTGTATGTGATTCTATCTCTAGCCATGGTTCATTTGTTGTGTATCTTGTGCATATAAGAAAAAGCCACTCTATAAGTTACCGAATGTTTCCTTTAGCTTGTGAATACCGATGTGCTCTGTTTTTCCCTAAGTGCCAAAATACTTCCTTCACAGGCCTCTGAGGGAAGTGAAGTCTGTTCCACAGTTGTGTTTTTTCTCATTGAGAAACACTGATAGTCACATTTACAGCTGTAAAACACGACTTTGTTATCCACTGAGTATGTTGAATGTATAGAATCAGAGCGCAGGTATAATGTAAGTCATAATATTAAAATAAAATAAAAAAACTGAGCATTTGCTAACTCCCACCGCCTCCCAGGCCAAGTATCTCACATCCAGTTGTGTTGTATCTCCTACACAAACAGCCATGTATTGTTAATGTGAAACATTGTGACACGCTTTAACCCTGATTGATCTTGATCTCCGACACAAATAATAATGTGATTACAGGCTTTTCTCTGCCTCTGTCTTCGCTGCAGTGGAAAATAACATTAGGACTATCCTTTCATGTTAATCGCCTTGGTTGGAAGTATACCTCAGTGCACCAATAGGCCTCAGTAATGCCTCCTTTCTTCTAAAAAACCCATCCAAAATAACCTATTTGCAGCACACCCACACACACGTTGCTTAGCTGTGTAACACTGTTATTCTGCACCAATCAAAGCCTGGCTTGCTTGTCCTGGTGCGGTGATCATTCCCCCCACAATAGCGGGATGGCATTACTGCGCTTTTGAAAGCATTTGCATGGCAAAGCAATAACATGCACCTTGTAAATAAAGGAATTGATCCTGTTCATCTCAGGTTGGATTTCCTGGATAAAGCTGTGGAAAATGGATCCCTGTATCGTATCGCGTCAATATACACACTCTGTTTCCTCATCCTCAAGTTTACTCTGCAGTAGGAATCTTCTTCTTAATCTCGTCTGTCAGGCTGTCAGGCAGACACAGAGAAATGTTTGCGATTCCCTCTGCTACACTGGTTACTTGGCAGACAGCTGATTAGTGCCAGTTTGCCTCGTTCCCAGTATGCAGATACCCAGATAGAAAGCTGGCCCCATTCATTGAGTCCAAGTACCAAAATAGCAATTGCTGTTCTCAATCAACTATGAAGAAATGGGTTTGCATTGTTGGAAGAGGTTGATTTGAGACTTTTTGAAGAGGCTCTTGAAATTACTTTCAAATCAGCCCGAGCTGACAGACAGCTGGTCGAGCATCATGCTGCTGTGTGCGGTCAGCAATAAAGAATAATGTTGTTTTTTTCTTTTCTTTCTTTTCTTTTTTTAAAATCATAACTCATACTATATGAGCATTACGCCTTTGCACCCTCTGGGCCCGCGCATTGTTATTCGTCACAATAGACGTTTATCTCCTCTACTTAGATTTAAATGTATTCACAACTGTACAAATTGCCACTGTGCTCTTGGCAAGGTACAACTAATTTTTAGACGAGGAAATTCCTTGTCAGGAGCAGCCAAGGGAGAAGGTGTCAGATTGATACCAGAAGTACACTAACGGCTGTGCGGGAGCATAAGCGTTTGCTGCGCTTCGGTGGCGGTGCGTTTGATTTCAACACTGACCACCAGTGATGCCAACCCTGTAGTCCTTATATGAGCTGCCTCTTGAGACATAAACATAGACAGCCCTCCCCCACATCTCACTCAAACTGATGCTGCTGAAGTAAAGAGACAGAGAGGGGAAGAAAGTGAGACACTGCCAGACAATAAAGCCGTTGTAGAGTATATACTCTACTTGCTTGCCTATTGTTACACTGCGGTAAGTGGGAACTCAGTGTGGGTGTACAGTGACCTCAGCTACTCTACCCATCTCCCCTAGGAGGACCTCAAAGGGCACTCGTTCAGTTCCTTATTGCACGCCCTGGGCTTTGCTGCAAAATGAGAGACAACAAAGGAAAAAGAAAGGGAACCGAGGGAGGTAGTCTCAACTTTACAGGAAGGCTAACCTGTGCCTTTGGAAATCCTGCATCTTTTTAAAAGTGCCTATCTTCCTGACTCTTAACGGTATCTGACAGAGTTTTTCGGGGCTGGAAGTGCTCAGTGTGATGACTTCTGTTGCACTCTGGAAATATTCTTTTTACCATAAGATGTTATGCAAAGCTTACCCTTAAAATGTGTATTGTTTTCTCAGTGTGAATGAGAGGATATGGTGTTTGTGACCTTGTTTCAGTTTGAATCATGTGCCCTGCTGTTTCCCCAATATGCCCCTAGTGTATGTAATGCTGAAAGCACATTTAGTATCAATAATTCTGTACATTTCCTTCTGGAAAACTAATTCTCATAATAGGATTTTGTCAATGTGATTTGAATAATGATCTCAAAACATCCCATTTTAGGCTACTTAACTAAATAGAATATTACTGATTGCAATACTTATCCATGGTAGGGGTTTTGGTAACCTTCTTTTCTGTTTCTTGCCAACAGCCAATTTTCTCTCAATTAAAGCATGATATTAGCACTCAGTAGGGCATAAACAGAAATAACCGTACACTGCTGAATATCACGCCTTGATTATGAGCTTAAGAGTGGGTGTACAGATGGATTCTGTTTCTATACTCCTATTAGAGAGCTGCTGTTTATATGTGTGTGCATATGTGTCTGTGTCAGAGAAATGGAGAGGGAATCGCTGCCTGCATGTGCAGGAGTGTGTGTCTTTGGCAGCAGGAAAAGCTGGAAGTTTTCAGCTCTCTCCTGTTAAAACCTCTGGAAAGGGAGGGCAGAGGTAATAAAAGAAAAAAAAAAAGAAAAAGTCACAGGTATAGTAAGAAGGAAAAGTGTATCGTTACATTGAGAGCCAGTCAGTGGCAATGCCAGTTGGCCAAAGTTAGCAGGAAGCTGTCCTAGTAAATGGCAGCAGCTGCTCGCAGTTCGAGAGAGCATGTCCCAGTCAGAGGAGAAAAGCGATGGCATCTACATTAATACTACCTTAATGGCCCATCTGGCGCTCCGTAGGGTCCCTGGCTGCGCCACCGACTCATAGGCGTTTGACAGGCAGTCTCCAGCGCACCAGACGCGCATGGCATGCCAAATGGCTGGGAGACGCCTCCGTGGCGCACAGATCTGTCAAACTCTCTGACGCTGTAGTCACACAGGCAAGGGAAGTTAAGGCAAGTTTTCACACGTGATTGGTTCTTGACATGGATGGGGAGAGGGAGGGGGCAGAAGGAGAATGACTGGCTTGTCTGTCTCTCTTTCCTCCACAGCCTCCTTAAATGCAAACACACATATGTGCACACTCACAGGGCATGCACACATAATCATTCACACCCTCACACGTATGCGCACGCTCTTCATACTAGATGCTAAGTTGCCATGACCAGATTAAACCTCAATGAGAAAGCCAGGTTAAGATTAGCCAGTGGTGGATTCACTGTGCTCTGATGGCAAATGGAGATAACAAATATTATTTTCGCTGCAAGTCACAGCCTCTCTCTGTAAACAAATGCTGGAACTAATTGCTTCATTGGAAGAAATTGTGGAAGGTCTTATCAAAACACCACAGGGGTTTCTGGCTATAATTGGCATAATTGGTTGACACAGCAGGCTGTAGTCCATGATGTGGCACAGTGATGCACTTTATGGGGAATGACTGATCATGGCTTTAGGACTATAGATTGCCCTTCTAGATACTTAAACATACGGTATGAGAAGTGGTTAGTTAACGTGCAAAAGCAGGACCTGCACGCTAAACGATTTTGTCATATCTTCACCTCAAGACTGAGCTTTATGCCATAAACCAAGAATATACAGTTTAAAGGGTTAATGGGAGACCTCAGTCCCTTTTACTAGTGGATGATGAATTCCAACTCTACCCCATGTGCTTGGCCTTTACATCAGCTCAGTTGAGCTGCACAATACTGACACAGTGGTTTCTGTGCGAGCAGGCCACATTCTGCATTACACACTCGCGCAGATCACTGCAGAAGTCTGTATCACACTGCTGCGGGGAAACTATGGCTTCTTTCTGTATGAGTAAACTGCACAAAAAAAAAGTACAGCTGAAGGTACTTTAAAATATTTGCCACCATTCTTTCTCACACTTTTTCTTAAGGACATTTAGAGAGATAGCAGCAGTTCAAAAATGGAACGGAAGGTTCTTTAGAAAATACATTTCAAATGGCTTATCCAGTAGGTAGCCCCAGAGGACACCTCAGGGATAAAACTTGGCAAGAAAGGAAGATAGAGGGGAAAAGAGTGGAATTGGAAAGAAGACACAGCCGTGACTAAAACAGTAGAAATATAAAGGGAAAAGGTATCCTCTTAACCTGCTGACGCCTCTTCAGAGGAATCACAGTGCTCCGTATCAGCATTCGCTCTCTGAACATTTTGCTGTGTTCTGTGTTTATAGGAAAAGCGTAGATCTGCTGATGTCTCTTGCCTGAGAGTGTCTCAACGTTAGGCAGCCAGTGCAGGTGATTTCAAAATGACTATCTTCCCGTCACACACTGTTCCAGTTTAGATTCGCTGTTTTATATTTTTTGTTACCAATGTTGATCTTGTTTTTTTGGGGGTTTTTTTCCAAGTAAATCGGTGTATTGTGCGTGATTATAGTAAAAGCAGGAGTGGGTTGCATTTTCTGTCAGCTCAGCTCCATCTGTAACACACTGACCTTGAATTCTTTGTCTTTTTTACAAACATTCACTGAGACTCAAGGATGAACTGAGAGTCCATAACATTTACAGTGTCCAATAGGATCAAAAGATGACGTAAAGGCATTTTGTACAGTGTGCAAAAGTCTTGGGCCACCTCTCACTTCGTTTTGCTTACAACGAGGCAGACTTTCCTGTAATGTTATAAAGTGGTCTTGAATAAAAGTTCTCTAGGTTTTCTGAAGGACTTTCAGTTTTGTCTTTGGATACTGATTGCTTTTTCAGTCATTTTCACACCATTCCTTGCACCTGACCATTGTCAGAAGAATGATTTTGTTTGTTAAGCCACTGACCTATGAATCATGCAAGCATAAAATGGCACCTTTTGTGCAGTTTTACTTGTATATACCCAGGTGATTGCAGAGCTGTAAGCCAAAAACTTCCCATATCATGGTATGGTGTGCCGTGTATCCTTAAAAAGTTGAGGAAACAGGACAAAGAGAGGACAAAAGAAGGAGTGGCAAACCTAAAAAAAATATCTACAGCAGATGAACTGTATCAGTGACATGACATGAACATCCCAATTTCATGTCCTTAAGAGATAGGAAAACATCCATCAAAGATCGGACACAAAACCTGAGAGATGCATCAGAAGCTTCCGTTGATTCGGATCTACTGTTCATAGAAGCCTCAGGGCTGAGGCGTGGCAAATTACACAAAAACTAGACTGAAAATCAGTGGAAATGGGTCTTATGGAGTGATGCGTCATCAGAGAGTCAGGAGATTGATAGAAGAGTAAGCCTCTACAGCCATCTGTAAAACACGGTGGAGGCGCTGTAATGGTTTGGGAGTGCCAGCTTGTGGAGTTGGGGATCTTGTCATTGATGGAATTACAGAAAAGTACGGTCATATTTGCCTCCACAATGCAATACCATCTGGAAACATCTAATTGACAGTGGCTACATTTTTCAGCATGACAATGATCCCAAATACACTGCCAATGCAGTAAAAGCATGCATAGATAGAAGAACACACAACACTAGTCATGGATGATATTGACGAGCAGTGGAACAAAAGGCAGCCAACATCCAAAGAAGAACTTTGAATGTCCTTCAAGAAGCCTGGAGAACTATTCCTGAAGGCTACTTAAAGAAATGACAAGAAAGCTGCCTAAGAGAGTTCAGGCTGTGTCGAAGAGTAAAAGTGGTCAAAGCAAATACTGACTTTGAAGCTCTGTAGAATTGCACAGTCTCAGGTTTTTCCTTATACATTATTTGTTTCAATAAATCACTGCACATATTTTTATTAGCAAAATATAAAGAAATGAGGGCTGATTCAAGATTTCTGTGGGGTACTGTATCCAAAAAGGTCAAAGGTCAATTCTCTTTAACATTAAAACATTCTGTAAAAACTCTTATTTTGGCGATTATTCAACAAACCGAGTTGATTGGGTAGCTGTTGCATTGAATTTTGGAATTTGTTGCCCATATTTAAAGCACTGTCTACTCCTATAGCTACAGCATTGTGCAGACTGAGCTTTATTAGCCAAACGTAAGCACACTTAATACATTTTAGTAAAATTGCCAAAGTCTTTCCTTTATGGCAAACATGGATGTTAACTGCAACTTGACTGCTTGGCAGAGGCATATGACCATGAGGCAATAATTCCAGTCTTTTAAATGAACAAAGGACACAACTAGTAAAATTTATGGCAAGGATAAGTCGGCTGGACAACAGCTGCCAAGTTTTTGTGAGGGAAGGAGAGCGAGAGAGAGAGAGAGCAAGATGATGGCTGAGAGGAAAGAGGAGAAGAAAAAAGAAGAGTCAGCAAAATAGGTTTAGGGGCTTGCGAGAAAAGAGCATGAGGAACTCTTCAACTTTCACTCCCATTCCCAGATGTGTTGTAGGCAAGACATAGCCTTTGAAGAGCTTGTGGCAAAATAGGCAAAATATGAATATACACGCACTCCACTTTACCTCTTTCTCATCTCCTTCCTCTTTTCCTCTCCTCTTTTTTCCCCCTCTTTCATATACTCTCCACGTCTCCTTCTCTTTATCTTTCTCCCTGGGCATCTCCGTTCCTTAGTGGCAAACCCAGCTGCAGGGTTTCTGTGGTACTGTGAGTGAACCCTCACTGACTCCTTCACCAGGCAGCTGCACAGCACGCTAAAACACACACACGGTGTCTTACCCAAGTCTGTCCTGCTCACTTTTATTTGCTAAGTACATCACATTTGCATATGCGATAGGGTCAAAATGGAATATTTACTGCTGTGCTGCTTTTGTTACGCGATGTTTCGAAACAAAATTAAGTTTGAAAAACATTTCATTTCTAGCAGTGCTAAAAAAAAACATGGCTTTTTCCTTTAACATGAAATGTATTGAAATCTTCTGTAAAGCCACTAGAGGGAGCTTATATTATGCTGTGTTTCCCCCACACCAGGAGTTTGTTTCATAGTACTGTTGCTCAAGCAATGAGGCACAAAAAATAAAAGGCTTTCAGATATTCCTCATTCTGCCCCTAAATAATTTTGCCAATTTTGCCGATGTAGAGATCACGGCCTCTCACCTACACAAGAGACAAAGGCAAGGTTTAGAAGTAGGGGTCTGCTTTCTTTCAAACAAATTCGATGATTACTTCTCACATGTTTTTGCGACCAGATATTTGCTGGTGGGAGGCTATGTGTGCGAGTGCAGAGGTGATAATTCTACTGTTGTTCAGAAGCTTGAGCAGGGTGCGTAATGGCAATAAGAGAGAGCGTGCCCAGGCGTGCTTTCAATCTGTTTCCCAAATGTAATGAGTCCGGGCATAACTCTGGTCATCCCAACTTGATCAAAAATGGGAGGAAATCTGCAAATGATTTATTATGTCCTGTAGAGATTCATCAGTTCCACATGTCAAAATGATGCTGAGCTGAAAATTAAAAGACATCTTTCGTCACCATTATTTTCTTAATATAGATGGAAAGTGGGAGCATGAAAGTAATTCAGTCAGCACAGTGAAGGAAATCAGATTTATATGCTTGTGTTTAGAGCATATTGCATTGTATTTGATCTCATTCCATCTGTATCTTCTTTTTAAAAAATTGTGATCATTAAATGTAGTACAATGATATAATCAACCTGAATACGAAAGATCACTAATACCGCTTTATTTCTAAATTGTTTTCAGAAATATTAATTCTAAAAAGTATCACACATTGATTTTGAATTTGGCTTCTTATCCTTAAAATATAGGTTGTTATCATGCTCATGCGTGCATAATTATCTCTACTTTCTGTGCTCTTTTGCCCTCTTGGATTTCATTAAACTGTAAAATACTAATGCATATTGCCACATAATCATATTTTTCTGTCCCTGTCCCTTCATAATAGAAATGGGGTGACACGACAGCATCTGAACTAGAGTCCCAGACTTGTCCTGCCGTAATGTTACCCGATCTCAGCTCTCACGTTACTAAAACAGGCTTGGCCGATGGGATTCGCCATACTCTGCGCTTCTCCACTCCTCCTGGCCTTTTCCTGTGACAGGGCTGCCGATGATACAGATCCGCTGTGACATTTTACATTGTGCTTCCTAATTGCAGCAGCTGATAGTAGGATCGCTCACCATACAGCTGCATATTTTCTCTTTTAACCACCCTTTAGCTTTTGCTTTTTCCCTGTTGGGAGGTGCAAGTACACGGCGGTGTACTGTACTGACTAATTGCGTTGCTCAAATGCTGCCTTATGTATGCATTTAGGTGTTTCGTAATCTTCTTGCATGTATGTAAAACTCTGTAAATCAACTAAAACTTGAAGTTGAGTTTTTCTTATTTAAAAAAAACAAACAAAAGTTTTTTGATCATGATTGAGCAACAGTGTTTATTGGCAAAAGTGTCGTCCGTTCTTTCTTTTGCTCTGGGTTTTTCTTTACTTCAAGTGTTTCCCACTGGCGGCGACTCCCGAACTGAAAGCCGGGATAAACCTGCATGACAGATGCAGCTCTAATTATACAGTTGTTTTAAGACTGTCAGGTTGCCGCAAAGAGGGAGCCAGTCATTTGGGAAAATGAAGGAGGAGGGTTGTGAGTGGGAAGAGGGAGGTAGAGGGGGACAGTTTGATGGACGGACATTGTAACACCAGCATCTGGTGATAGCTGCAGCTGCCGTATCGTTTTCCCACCGCCAGCTTGCCAGCTAAATAAATATTGCCACGATCTGTCTTGTACTAGCAAGTGTAAATTACTTTAACACATCAATAACTAGTTTACAATGATGTTTTTTCCTGCCATTTCAGAACATATATTGATTTCACATTGCTGTTAAATGGCACAAGCATTGTTTCCTTCAGCCTGTACTTTGTTTTCCAGATAGACTCCTGGCAGGCATGGTAAAGCAAAACAAACAAACAAAAAATATCTACATCAATTATGGAGTCATTTTACTATCACTAAATATATATATCGATATTATATATGTATTTTATAATTGAATATTTATATATGTGTCTATCATGATAAAAGTACCACTATTTGTCTGTTCACATGAGAAATACGTACTTATGTGTCAGGTATAGATTTTGAAACTTTGTGCTTTAAATGCAGCGTTGAGTTTTGAACATCATGGTCTTGTTACTGATGTCATGCGTTTAGAGCGAAAACAAAACATTTCTCTGAAAAAATTTGCATCTGTTTTTTTTTTTCTTGCTTTGGTAAATAAAGCAGATTATAATTAGCACCGAAGACAAAGATCTTTAGAGCAGTGTTTCCAGTGCAGTTTTCCATTGTGTGTTTCAATAGATTCCTCAACAGTAGTAATTATGCGAGGAAAATGATTCACGCTATACATGATTTACACTGTACATTTCTTTGACAAAAATAGACAAAAGAGGAGAGATTGTTCAGGATGTACGTAGCTCTGTGTGAGTTTTCGCTGCTGTTTTTGAGCAGGTGTGCACATGTGTGGCGTGAAGTGGGAGCGTGCACGTGTGTGCACCCATGAAGCGCAACTGCAGGCGCTCTCGCGCTTCTATATTGTCTATTTTCATTCGTATGGGTTCCTCCTCTCGAGGACAGATGTTGGGGGAAACCCACAAAATCAGAGCTGAAGCCGCACTATAATCACTGCGATTTTAATCAAGGTCTCGCATTGTGACCCACTTATTTTCTCACAGTGCTGATTGCACAGCAGTGCAGTGGCGACTAGCATTACAAAACTACAGCCTGTGATTAACCTTCACATCATATACATGTCCCCTAACCAAGATACAGCGAATCCTAATCCCAAAATTACACCCACTTGGACTGAAAAATCTCTCCCTTTGTCAAATCTGAATATTTTCATCCTTCATTCTCCCATTTTTATGTGAAAGACAGATGATACTTGCGTTCTGCATATGAGGAAATTGAGGTATGGCTGAGTGTATAATACCTAACTAATATATTTCAGTTGGACAATAATATGTTTATGCAAGCGTGCGAGCACAGTCTATGACCTAACTTTTTTCCCTACACATTAAAAGTATACGATAATGTGATTCAAATGAACCTCACACATAATATTATAGGCTTTTGTGAGAATAAGGACATATTCCAACCTTCTTAGTCGTTTTCACCACTATTGTAATTTTCACATCAGTGATAATAAACCAGATTGATTATTCATTCTCATGCTTCAACACCATTTAATTGTGTAGCCAGAACACTCCAACTTCGGGGTCAGCAGGGCTCTCTCTTTCATTTACACAAAGACACATCAACACGGATGCATACACCCACCCACCCACATGCAGACAGGCACACACACCAATTCAGAAATCTCTCTGTTTCCTTCTCTCCTTCACAGATGCTCTCAAAGGGCCCCCCGAAACATGCCCAGACTGGAATTTGCCAAAATATCCTTTCTCCTATCAAGCACACACTGTGCCCGATCTCAGTCCCATTGCACTTATTCCTCCAACATCTCAATTAATACCCCATTGGAGGCACAGCACCCCACAGAGCCTCAGAGGCTCACTGTGGTGGTGGATTTTTCCTTGTAATGTTCACCACAGATGCTGAAGTGCTTTCATTTTAAACCACATTAGTGAACTACCTCGGTCTCAATCAACACCAACAGATGAAAGATGTACGTTTATGAGCAGTTGTCAGTTATTATATGCATGTGTGTGCCTCTGTTTGTTTGTTCGTGCCTGTCTTTGCCATATCAAAGCTTGAACACCTTTTTGAAGAGTGTCCATTGATAGTCTTTGTGTTGTGTGTCTATATATATATATAGACTCTAATCTATCAGAATGGGAAGAGGAAAAAAAATCTATTTATTGGCTTGTCCTCTGGTGTTATGTGTTGACAAATTTGATGTGCTAAAAATACTGACGGCTTCCATCCGACTGACAGGCATACAACCTATATCTTACAATGCTCTGTTGTCTCTCTCTTCTCGAGCTGGCTGTTCCTCCTGTTCAGTAGCTAATGGATTTTCATGGTTTCCAGGGTCTGTTCCAGAAATGTTCTCCTGTGGAGATCTTGTAAGAAGTGCCCTCAGCTGGTCCCACAGTCTGCCATTAGGCCTCTCCACTCTTTTTATCCCTAGACCTTTGAGACCTCAAACTGCCAAATGAGTTGAATTATGGCCAGTTATGTGGAGTGGACCCAGCATCACAGGGGAGAGGCTTGAGTCAGTGGAACTAACTACACTCCTGACCATTAAAAGGCAACCTGACACTGCCTCTTCATCTTCTTTCTGCTCTCAAAGGCCGACACCGCGAGCCCACGTCTCCAAGAGCAGAGACGGAGTACAGCTATTCAACACATGAGCCAAGTAGCCAAAACAAAAAGGCAGTCTGTCACCCAGGCAAAAGAAAAGCAATCAAAACACCAATCTTCTCCACATTCATTAAAATTGTAAAGCTCTCCCTGCACTCTGTGTACTTTTCAATATTTCCTTTATCAATATATTCTTCCCATCTTTTAAAATTTGTCCTCTACCCTTCAGCTTAGTGAGTGGGGCTTCAGGGTTATAACCATGGCAAGGTTAATTGGAGCAGCTTCAATAAACGTGCTAGCTACAGCTCTGGCTACTGTATGAAGAAGGCCATCTACTGTAAGTCAGGCAACCTTCAGATTCTTCAGATTCAGAAATTCACCCACACAGTCTTTAGTCACACAAATGCCAATCAGTCCAGCCTATGGTACAACCGTTTGCACAGACAGACACTGTACGCGCACACATACACACAGAGCACTGTATTTGATCTGTCACAATAACAGGGGCATCATAACATGATGGATACGGCCCTTTTTTTCCCCCTCTTCTCTCCACCGTGCTGCCTCTCGCCTGTAATGTTGATGCACTGTGTAATGTTTGCTGTTGCCGTTAGCTGAAATGGAATGAGTGATACAACCAGAGGTGCTGGGATTACCGTGGGCAGAATTGATGCTATCTGTCCAATGATGTGTTATTTTGTGGAAGTGAGGCAACAAACCGGAGAGAGAAATGGTTGCAGCACTCTGTATGATTTTACAGTTTAAGTGGTGAAAGACAAATAGAATAACAGTGATATGCTAGCAGGGGTTGTAAATGGTTGAATAATTTTCCTCGATTTCAGCATTCATTTATCTTTTCTACAGTCCTTTGCGGAGCTTCTCGTGGCAGCCTGAATGGTATTTATCCCTCTAGTCTGCTCACAATTGCAACATCAGCTAGCTCAGCGCACATCTTTAGAGGTGAGGCAGGTTGCGTCCACGCTATTCCTCTAATAGGGGCGGCTCAGAAAAAGGTCAGAGGTAAACTAATGACACCTGCAACAGATGCTTCTTTCTGGGAGCCTAAGCTAAGACTGAGCATAGCTGGGCTTGTGGGAATAAAAGTGTGCTGCTTTGAGACTCAGCAGGCTGCGCCCGGGTCAGTCGCTAACCACTGAAAAGACTAAATTCAGCTCTTTCTGCCGATTTGGGGCACAAGCTGAGGGTCCGGGGCTATTGTTGTGGGGTCAGGTTAAAGCTGTCCAGATTGCCAGAGCAGCTGACAACCATTCATCACAAATTCAGCACCGCAAAGCTATAAAGTTCTGCTTAGGTAGGTCAAAGGCTCTAAAGAAACATTTTAGATTTTACTTTCACAGTTGTTTGCGCATGCTGATATGGACTTGGGTTTGTTTTTTATGTTTTCTTTATTTCTTTAAATACAGGAAACCTCAGGTGAAAAACACAGCAGCAACTTCAACTATCAACTTCCTGTTTGTCCTAAAATCTAAATGTACATATCCATACATGTCAGTTTTTGTCCAGTGATGGCTCATGAATTTGAGCTTTGCCTCAAGCACTGCTTTGACTCCTTCTTCTTCTTCAGAGTTAATGTTCTGTATTTTGTACTGATTTCAGTATTGCGGGCTTTCAATACATGTCTTCACAAGAGTACCTGACCCACTTGCTTTTATAGTATATGCAAGTACTACATCATGCGTTTTCCGGCAGGCAGTGAGATGTTGTGCTGTTCTGTATGAGGGAAAAATGAAATAAGAAGGGCTATTTTTCTCCCCCATGTAAACAGCTGGCAGCATCCCATGCTTGCACAATTAATGGGCATCTAATTGGCAATAATCATTTTTACTTAAGCAAATATAAAGTAGGCAGTTGCCCCTGGAACAGACAGCTGTTGGTGGAACCTTCTGGCAGCATAGCATGGATACCTGAGGATGTGGATGATCACTTCTTACTGGAGGTGGTCCATAAACTTAAATACCAAACTGCTGGTGCACAATTGATTTTTTTTTTTATTTAAACAAATCTATTAACGACGCCGGAGGATTTACAGTATGTAGACTACAAGTGTATCTGATGCGTTAACCATCTCGCACCGTCATACTGTCTTTTAACCTGTATTGTGCCATAAGTTTCTGGTATTTTATGGTGTTAATACATCACCTGGTTAAAATTCAGAGGAAGTAATCACTGAAACTGTGTTGTACACATAACAGCAACTTAGTTAAAAAGAAGCACACGCACATTAGTCTCTGAGGCGGTAATGGATTTTTTTCAGTGATCATTTTTCAGTGATGTCAGGGACTTTTCAGACACTTTGTTTCCAACATATTTGTCAAATTCAGATTTTAAGGTCAGACCTCTGCAGTGTAAATCCATAGAGTTGTGATTTCATTCAGCTTAAAGTTACCCCATCAAGGTTGTGATTCAATAATAAAAAGCTATGAAAAAGTACAGTGCTGCCAGAAAGGATGAAGCCTTGCAGCTGACAGACAAGGAGGCAGCGTGCAATGAATTAAACACAAAATTGCGTTTTTGCCATATAACTCATCTGGCCAGGAGTTTCTCAGACAGGCAGCCAAATAGGACATGTAGAAAAAAAAAAAGGTAAAAACGCTACTTCATGTGATACAGTGAAAGTCTCTTTGACATTGGCTTTAGGGTTCTTAATGTAATGCACAAATTAATTTGCATGATGAAGTCTCTTCTGCTTTAAGCCTTCTTCTTGATGAAAGGGCGAATGAGTGAGAGGAAAAAAAAGAGAAAAGAATAAGTGTGTGGGATACTGAAAAGTAATGTCAGCCAACCTTATTATGAGAAGGGAATGGATTAAGGGCATTGTTTGAGCTGGTAGAGGAGGTACCTTCCATACTGCTGCCTGCCATCTTATCTTGTCCCCCAACAGTGGTTTAATCTGTTGGTCGAGCATGCCTGCAAATAATTTCTGTCTGTCAGACAGACAATGGAGCTGTCACCTTGTTGTGCATCACGGATTACTGTACTGTGCATTCTGCCCCGCCCCTACAAAGAGCCCTGACAAAGGACTTAATTGAATGGCTAATTTGTGTGTGTTCCATGTGCGAACATGCATAAACACGAGCTTCAAGTCATCACGAAATGCATGCAGACTTGTTTTCGCATGCATACTCCCATCAGTAAGCACTCGCAAGTGCAGAGAAACAACCGTTCAAACCCACACACAAAGCTGGGTGCGCACACTCCCTATAGGAATTTATTTTGAGGCTACTTGTTCATTTAGTCTGATGTCAGGAATTATTGCTTCCAATCCTTATGGCTAAACTGTAAACAAATTCAATGGACCAGATTCAATTAACTCTGCCTAACCTAACATATAATTACATGAAAGCACAGAGTGAGAAGTAGAAGATAATGGAGTTTTTTTTACCCTTGAACCTTAACCCTACTTTTCCCATTTGTTTATCAAATTAATTTAAGCCAGTTGATTTGTTATGCTGTGGCTTAGATACATATAATCACCCATTTTAGCTTCATATTACACTTGTGCTTAGGCTAATTAATCCGCAATGTTTATCACGCATAAACAGTGATGGCTTTGCATTATACATCTACAGAAGTAAGGGTGTTTTAATTGTTCTCAAAAATGTTAATTATTTACAGTCAGAACAAATATCCAAAGACACATCTTTTTTGAAAAACACTAGTGAATGACTTTGGATGACATTGGTCTTAATGGTGGGTAAAAAACAGACACAGAACAAAATGCCATGATTGGTTTTAACAAAAGGACAAATACATAAAAAAAAAAGATTTTATTTAGTTTTTGAGAATAGAGTATAGAACTTCCCAGTGGAAAACCACGCTATCATCATTGTTCTGAGAAGGTCTGTGCAGGTTTTCTGAAGTGACAGCAGTGCTTCGTCTCATATGATGATGTGTTAAACAAAACACTGCCCACATGTTTGCCTTAAACTAAGTAGCCCTTAACTGCTTGGACAGACAGCAAGCTGTTGCACTTTATGTATTTGTTTATTTTCAAGATAAGGGGCCTCTTTTATGGATAAGCAGCTGACGCTTCCGCTCTGTCAAGCTGGGACAGGCTGAGGGAAGATAAAATAGAGTCTGTTAATCTGGTACTGGTGAGGAGAGAGAGCGATGTTATTGACCTACGCTGGCAGCAATGTGTTTCAATTATACACCGCCATCCATTTGTCAGGCAAGCAGAGCGATGGGCGGGGGCACGGGGTTCAGGCTTGGGTTAGAGTCATTCTCCATCACTTACGATGTGTCTTTGGAAAGCACTTTAATTGAATTACCCAATTTATTCTTCAAGCAACAATGCCCTGGCATAGACCCATCACGAGAGAAAATTAAATGCAAGTTTTAAACTCAGGCAGTTTACATGCTTCACATTTTCTTGGTGTACACATGGAAGGAGATGACTAACTTATGGTGACCGTCCAGAATAAACGTGTTTTGTTAATGTGAGTGCTGTGACTTTATCATGAAAATGTTATCTTACACTTTACACAGGACTTTTTGACACGCTGCCTGTTTGTTGCTAGTCACCCTTGTGAACTATGTCTATTCATTGTGTGACAGGTAAGAAAACACCTGGTGCTTTGGCTAAGTGAGAAATTAGAAGGCTAATACATTCCAAGCAAGTAAAATTTAACTTATTGTGCAGGAGATGCACAACCAACCCTTCAATAGTGCAAATGTTTTGTTGCAGTATTTGCTCATTTGTACAGAGTTCACATATCAAATTAATTTGGTTTCTCATGCAACCGAATGTCTCCATCTGTCTTTTTAGTTAAAACATTCTGTCAGCCAAAGCACGTTGTCAAGTCAAGTTGCGCTGCTACAGTCATGTTTTCCTTTTGTTTCACTGCTTGCAATCTTCCAAGCAGATTTCCTTGAATATTTTCCCCGATATTTGCAAATTGCACGAGGTTGAGTGTGATTAATTCTAATCAAGTTCAATTTATTCTGGAAGAGCAGCTGGAAGAGGCCTAAGTGTTGACTGCATTCAGTCTGCGAGCTGTCTGACAAGATGGCCAGCCTGTCGATCACCTAAGCCCCGGTTCCAGGTGTGGTTGAAGGTGCTCATCTCTGCTGCATGCTGGCCTACTTGCACTCTGGCCCTAACACCTGGCCGTTCACCAAACTCCGATCGTCAGTTCGTCTATTTTCACGAAGACAAGCCTCGCTGTCTGCTCAAGCTCTCTGTGTCTAATCAACAGTTTCTCTCTCCCAGTATCTCCAGAGCTCATCTTGTTAAGGACAAAGAATTGTGGATAAAAATGTACTCTCTATAAGCGTGTAATGTACACCAATTATGCTAATTTGCAGCGTTGCAGATGGCCCAGTGTTGATTGCAGTTTTAGGATCAGGGGAGGCCGTCTGAAATTCGAGTGCAGGAGTCACGTGACACTCATTACTGCACAACCTCAACCAAATATCCCTTTGTCACTTGTCATCCATCTGTGCTTACTATCTTTGACAGATAAGACTATGCAGAACTCTAGGCAGCTGAAGAGCTGCACAATAAGCAACGGAAAAGCACTGTTCCTAGTTTTAATTGGCATTTCCCTAGTTTTGCTGTATTTGGCCATGTTTTCTGAACAATGAGTATCGTAATCTAAAATGTCAGGGGATAAGATAATGTCCTAATGTAGGATTTCATTGCATTTTACAAATTAGACACTGAGAATACAGAGTACATTTTTAATGATGACAGTTAATAGAACCATCAAGATGTCTATTTTCAACTCTTTTCTTTGTCCCTTGGCGTCTACCTCGCTGGGATATGTATAGCTATCAACTCTCAGTATGCTGGCTCCAGGGGCAAGAAGAATCCTCTCGAAAATGCCAGTCCACTATGGGAACTGTGACATTCACGGCGTGCCAAGGTGTGCTGTGCGTTAGAAAAGCATGTGCAGTCAAATGTAAATTCATCATCGTCATCAGCCATGATGCTCTTTGTTCCGGCTATTCAGGCGAGTCAGTTTAGCCCCCATCTTCTTCTATGCCATGCTAAAGTGAGCCCATGCTGATGTTCAAATGAATGGAGTCCTTTCATGACGCCATGGCCACTGAACTCTGGAGGCTGCACATAGCCCTAAGTCCTGCAACCTTTGTGGCAGGGGGTTCCTGCCAGGCATGATTCCTGTTTAGTGAATAAGTGGGGTAATTATGGTGCAGTTGGGGCCATGCAGCAAATGTCACCAGCAGATAAACAGTAGGAGCAACTCTTCCGTAAAAGCCTAATTTATCCACCATGGACCTCCTGTAGCCTGCAGATGAATTAGGAGCAGTTGGGTGTAAAAAACAAACCAGCTTCTCTTGATTTCACTGGAGTTCAAGGATGCATATAATTGGAGAAACACTAGTTAACTGATAAGGCCCCAGGTTAAACCTTACTTTGTCACACACCAAATCTCTCATGCTGGTCTCAAACGGCAGCTGCTAGTTTGATGTGTGTATGCCTGGCATGTGTGGGCGCCTGATGTGTTATGACATGATAGAGATTTAACTGTTTCAGGGTGCATAGAAGCTCTTTTCATAGCTGCATTAGATACAAAATGTAACTAGTGGAAGCTATAGGTTCAAAATGACCCCTTGCACATATGGTTTTATGTGTTGCTATTAGAATGTGAATCTTACACTCTAGCCCCCTCCTCTGCATCTCTAAAAGGAAACCACATCCATTGCACTCCATTAAAGAGTGCCCACTCACGCGTGATTACAGGGCGGCCTTTATAACATCATGAGCCTAGGGAAATGGGAGAGTCAGCGAGCGTCATTCCATTACCTGCTGAAATGGATGCCCCTGTATCTCCTCCTTGATTAGCTTTGTCTCGAATAACAATGATAGCTTTAAGTATGTCTAATTGAGGCTGGCCTCACCCTCCCTCTCTCTGTGAAAGTGCTTACTCATTTTGTCTGTCCTTTTAATAATTACATTATCATTTTACGCCCCTGCCGGTTCCTTGGGAAGTGTGCCGGCGCTTGTGTTGAAGTGAAAGCTCATTATTGGAGTTGAATTATGTGCAGTTTATTGATCCCCATGGTGGATTATGGTGCTCTAAGTTAGTCTAGACAGAATAGTTAGCCAGATGACAGAGAGGAAACATAGAGGCCCCAGGGGAAAGATCTCTGGGCTCAGTGAGCAATTAATGCCTGCCAGGTAATGGAATTTAAGTTTACACTAAATCCACCAATGCCTTGGCATTTGAAGTGCCTTATAAAAAAAAACATTAGCCTAATGAGACGGTCAAGGGAACGAGAGGCATTCTTAACACACATTTTCTCTGTCACACACACTTGTCCTTTTCTCTGTTCTACTCGATCTTCTGAGCTCATCCCACACACAACAGCGCACAAACAGCCAACTATCACTGCTCCATTTTGATGCTCCTAATAGAAGGCGTACTGGGATGCATTTTAGAAACCAGTTTTTGTTTGATTGATAATGTTTAGTAGGCTCCATTTTAAAGACAGGCTTCGCTAATCTCCATCTTAGCCCCGGTGAGGCTGTTTGTGTGATAAAGCGCACAGTGAGTGGGGGAAAGGCCAAAGTGCTGAGTAAGAGGCCAAGCAGGACATTCATCTCTATAAAGCTGAGGGTCCGTTTTAAAGCTATCCATCATTATCTTGATGAACAGGGCACATTACCAACAGCAATGCCTCCTACCGCCAGGGCTAGCAGCGTGGTGTCCTTCAGTGGACTTGTAAGGACCTCAGTCTCGTGTGAAGTGACATTTTTTTTTCTGCAATGTTATAAACTTTTAAGTTGCATACTTGATGGTAAGCGGTTTACTTCCTGTCTCTATGTTCACCAGTTACTTGTAGATTGAGGTTTCGGGTAACTAGTAAATATGAGCTCAATGTGCACAATTAATTTTGGTCTCTACTAATTCTTGAGAATGGTTTTAAATAGATAATTGTTTTACTGTGTTCACCAGTTAGTAAAGTTAAATATACTCTGAACAGCCACAACGCTTTGACCATTCACCACTTAATCATAATCATGTTGTTTTAGATGTGGTAAGATGACCAGTGATTTGAGTTAATACAGAGAGACTATGAAAATACCCCAATTTAGGATATAGGATTATTAGGACCAATACCGATATTTGGTCATTTCAAAATCGATATATGGGCCAATTTTTTTCAAATTCTATTTTCAGGTGCGTAAAACATAAAATTTGTGTTTTTGTTCTTATTTATAATTTCTAAGATAAAATATTCTTGTTTTTTTCCTACAACAAGTCATGAATTACTCGTTTACTCTCTGCCTGACTCTCCTTACATCAGCTGGTTGTTGTGTTTGCAGTGTTGCCTATTGTGACAAAAGAAAATGAACAATGAAAGTGAACTGACATTACTGAAAATCAGTTTGATCATATTACAACATATCACCAGCAGGGTGTGCTAAAGCATGAAATTGTGTCCACTAGAGTGCCCTCTAGTGGACACAACTTGGAAAAATAAACACTCATAGAATGACTGAAGGGTGTTTCTTCCATCTTTTACCTTTTTTATTTTATTGCCTGTTATAAATGCTGATACCAGTATATTAGCAAATAGCTAACATCAGTGATCATAATACTACTGATGACCAGCAGAGTGTGCTGAAGCACCACTGTTAAAATAAATTTAAAACTCTTAAAGCAATTCAAAGAGTGAATTTTAGTGTGTTGCATGGTGTGTGTTACTAAAAATATTAGTTTTATAACTGCCATAACTCCACCAACCTTCAAATCAGCAGTTCCACTTGAAACTACCGAGCGGTGCAGTAGTCCACTTATAAACAATACTGATACGTATCCGCAAGTTAAAGCACGTGTCAGCAACTCACATACAAAACAAGTTTACCTCTCAATAAAGTTAATGCCCTTGTCACCTTAGCTGAAAAATGTCTTCAGTAACATGTGCTGGTGTTTTGAGACATGCAAGCACAAACACACCCATCACTTGGGGCACAATGCCAGTTGCTAAACTCTATTTTAAATGACAGCATTAATGAGAAATATTGGATAGTCAGGCAGAATGCTGCACCTGTTCATGTAGCCTTGTACATCCTGAAAGCGAATGAGGACGCAAGGAGCTTTACCCCGTAACGAGGCCAATAACTAGCTTAAAGCCTTTTTGTGCATGTTGTTTGCTTTAATGTGTCCTTGGCTCATGAGCCTTGATAATGTTAGTAAATACATACAGGAGTGTGGTGAAACTGGGCTGGAATCCACACATGGAGGAGGAAGGGAGTGTCACCAGGGAGAAGAGAGAAAAGAGAAGTGGATGATTAGACTGGTTTTACTGCTCCTCTGCCGACCTAGAAAAACAGCAGACCTGACCTTGCATAGCAGAACCCTTATATATCTAATGATCTCTGAGTAGCTTAATGATACAATGTTTTCTCTCTCCCACTCTTTCTCGCCGTTTTCCTTCCCTCTCAGATTGCAGCTTTTCTCTCTCTTTTAGCACAAGCTTTTGCACACGCACACTAGTCCACACAGACACACACAAAGTACACAGCCTTGAAAAACCCAGTCAGCAGTTTGGGCTCGGAGTCTAGCAAATGAGCTGTCCTATTGAAATAGAAAAGAGAGTGCTCTATGCTGTGGAAAATGCTGCTATGGCAAGGCTTATAGAAGAGGGACGGAGGGAAAATTACTTGTTCGGACAAAGAAACATGAGAATGTCCTTTCACTACAAATGTACCAATTTACATTTGGACGGGGCAGATTACATCCATTTCTTCTATACTTTATTTCTTTTTTAGCCCTTTTTTTTACCACCCTTACACCTCTTCTCATTATCATTCATAAAACGCCACTGTAAGTGCAGCGAGAGAGAGAAAAAAAAATTCCGATTCAAAAAAATTACCCTATTTTTCATTGATTCACTGTTCCTTTATCTCGTCCTAGGTACTCCATTGGTTTTTAACGCTCCAAGTGTAGTTGGACTCCTGCAGTTTAATGGTGGTAGCACCGTTATACAGCTCAGTTGAATTGTATCAAAGATGACTAACCAGCCATAGTGCCATTCCTACAGCGGGGTACTAAATACTGTGTAGCAGTACAGTACACACCAATAGGAGTGCATTTTTTGAGATGATGGGTCTTAAGTGATTGATTTAACTTAGCGATCAAGAAATTTGACCACTGGGAAGTTTATTAAAAAAGAGAAAGAACACATTCTGGCCTTTTTGTCATTGTATAGAAGGAAAACTTTGGCTTAAGTCATTCATTTTTGGGCTTAATTCCCTCTCTTTGACTACTTAATGCGTACACCTCCGCTTTGTCCTGGTATTCCCCTTTCTTGCTGCACGCGGTAATTAAGATTCCATTTTCCTTTCAGTACGAACGTTAAAGTGGAGGGTTATCATTGGGCTTCTGTAAGCTCAGCCAATGAAACACCTATAGTGACCTCTCTGATTTCCCCAATAGGGGGTCCTCCCTCCCAATAACCCTCTCCCCCTCTTGGCCATCTTGTTGTGTGGTCTCCTCTCTTCAGTTCTCTCATTACTCCCTGTGTGAAGGCCCGGGCGATGGGTGGCATGGGAGGAGTGGGGCGGTTGCAGAGGAGGGCTTCTGTCCCTGGATGAGTGAGTGTGGATAAGAAGTTGTTTGAATTCATAATTGTGCTCTTGTGAAGGGGGAGATTTGTAAAGCAAGGCTGGGTTCATTGTGTGGCAGTGCGGGTCCGGTGGAGGGTGCGAGCTGCTCAAAGCTAATGTAATCTACGCTATTAGAGAGGGTTAATTAGCTGCTGAACTGGAGCCTGAAGAGCAGGCAGAGAAGGAGAGGCACGCAGAGTGAGACAGAGAGAGAGAGAGGGAGACGGAGGGCGGGCGGGCGGGCAGTAGGGATAGAGAGGTCTTCAGGGAGTCATTAGAGACTGCTTGTTGTAATACAGCCACACAGTCAATAAGGCTTCTCCTCTGAGGAGTTAGAAGAAAGGCGAAGAAAGGCATGGTGGGAGAGAGAGAGTTTCACACCGAGCTTGTGGACGTTAGCAGCTCTGCCACTGGACACATGCTAGGGAAATTCTTCCAACTTGTAACCTTGTAAAGGTTTTTACCGACAAAATCTGTCGTAAATCGATCAGTTCTCCACAAAAATGTATTTTTATAACACACCGTTAAATTGTAAAACATAATTTCATCATTGGGGTCAACTTTTTTTTCTTCTTTTTTTGTTTTCAAAACCAAAAAAATGCTCTGAAAAGTCAAAGTGTTTGGCTTCTGACTTTAAATACTTTAAATGCCTTATTTTTACTTTTTATTTATTTATTTGTGACTTCTTGCTGTCACGTCTTTTGTTATTAATTATTCCCTTTCACAGCTAGTAAGCAAGAAAACAAATCCCAAACCCAACCAAACAAAACAGAAATTGCACTCCAGGTTTCAATGTAATGAGTTAATTGTTTTTTTTAATCAATATCCTTTAAGAAAGCATGCGTAAGTGTTCTGAAGCTCATCTATTGACCCACAGAGTTAAGTACCTAGAGCAGCTTGGTTCATTTACATAGAATATGTTGTTGAGTTGAGATAAAATGACCACAGATAGAGAGCAGACATCACATAGTTTCAGTGAAACTTTGGGAATTCAATGTGGAAACTTCTTATTCCAGCATAGTGAGTGGTCTTATTAGTCTATGTTAACATCCACAGAAATTAAGAGTTGCAAAATTTCAGGATGCATTTCTTGAAAATGCATTAAAATGCTACTAATGCTAAATATTGGCTGTAGAAACCAAACCTGAAGAAAGAATATCGTATATTCCCTGCCTGCTAATTGTTTACATTGAACACAAAATGCATCAGTTTAATTAGACTACCAGGCCTGCATAATTTTATGTTCTTTTAGTTTAGCTTCTTATGAGTGTGCAAAGCCTAGCCTTAAAGTAGCTCATCTGAAGCACTGCAGGCCCCTGGTTAGCAGTTATATTTATCACCGTGTCCTCCAGTAGTCCATCCTATGCTGCCATGAGTCGCTCTGAGCAAAACTTCGCTTAAGACGGGTAGTTAGTGTCTGCTCCCTTGACAGATTTAATGCAGATTAATTACTTTCCCTGGCCCAAGCAATCCATTTTTGTGTGTTTGTGGATGTTTTTAGCTTTTTTTTTTCTTGACCTTGGGGTGAAGTAAGACAGAAAGACAGAGAGAGGAAGGAAAAAAAGCCCTCCACACTAGACTTATACTCTCAATTTAATAGCCGAGTGAGGTGTTTCTCCTGCATCATCAGATCAATGGAGAGTAAATAGCCCGCACTTCTTGTTTCACAGAGCGGTATTGATCTTTTCCTCAGCCTCGGCTTCCCTTTCCCCAGCATCTCATGTCTTTCAACCCCTGGGACTGTGCTGATTGCCATAGATTGGACAAGCTAACAAGCGCATGATGAGGAACCAGGCTTTCTTTTCTTCTCATAGGCTGTTTCTTTTTTTTCCATGTGGCACTGGCATGAACACACTCAGACAGACATACACAGAGGGACTTAAAAACATCAGATCTACACAGCTCGGCACCATAAAGGAATATGCTGTTTCTTTCTTGTTCCCTCTGTTGTGCCTGTTGTTCTGTCTTCATCTGCACTGAGAGGATCTGCTGTAGCTGTGCCCGTCTTAGGGATGTTTGCCAGACTGATGGAGTATACCTACTTAACTACACAATAACAGCAACCCAGAGATACTCAGAGTGTTTCTTCACCTCACTGGGAACTTTATTTTTTTTTCCAGCTGGCACCGTGTTTGTTCCAGAATCTTCCATCATCTCTGAAAATATCCCAAGTGGCCTGCGGAGAGCGACACACTCTGTTTGCTCTGGAGGATGGCAGTGTGGCGGCATGTGGGTAAGTTCGGTGTCAGTGCAGCAGACAGTTTGCCGAAGTCCAGATCTAAGGGGGATAGGAGGAGAGATAAGGAGGAAAACCCCTCCCCACATTCCATCCAGCTGATATTATTGCATAGATAAATGAGGGTTTGAAAAATTGTGCGTGTATGAGGATACGTTGATGAGAAATCATTGGCTAATTAAACTGTCTGTGTGTGCGGGAGTGCACTTGATTACATTTCTGTGCCTTTTCATTTCTTCCAAGCGTATAAAGTTGTAATAAATCTTGCTGGGTGTGGGTGAGACAGGTGCATGTGTTGCTGTGTGACTTAGGATCAATAAGAAGTGTGTTTATTGAATCCAGCAGTCTTTCCGTAAGGGCGGGGAAATAAACCAACTGGAATAAGCGATCAGATGTGCTTTTAAGGCTCATTACAAGCCTGTGTGGCATATAGATCTGCTTTTAAACAGGACCTTAGATTGGCTTATGCTTGAACACTGCAAATATTATACAGTATCAAAATTCAGAACCATATTAGAAAAACTTTAAATTACTTAGCTCTCTTGTTATTTATTTCCATGTTTATATGGCAATATGAATTTTTCTTTAGGGTATATGGTTTTATGGTAGGCTAATAGTGCCTGAATTGAGCAAGTTGGAATGATTTTGTTTCACATTTTTCTGTCATTGTCTTCCTTTTTATTTCTTTTCTGGTAACATGAGCAGCTGTTTGACCTACAGCTTGTCATTAAAAGTGAAGACAATGAGCATAATCACAAAGGGAAAAAAAAAGTTTTTTTATCATAAATAATCAGGACAAATGTATGATCAAGGGCTGTGAATTGTACATTGTGCAACAACTGACTGAAATAACTAATATCTGACGTTTAACCAGCAGAAACAAAGAAAATCGTGAAATACACATCAACGGTTTGGTGCTTATTCAGGCCATCAGTCAATCTTTCTATTAAAATGAGATGAGCTGTGCTTTTATGAAGCAAATTTAAATATCTAATTATTATTATGTTGTAGCTTAAAGGGGAAATCAAAACTGGTAGAAGTGACCTTGCCGGGCCTGGCTGTTCATATGCCATTGAAATAGCTGTATGCAAGTCTGTGCTAATAAACAGCTAAAAGGCTAATACGAAGAGTGACAGCATTAAGCGATGACAGTGCACTGTAAAAAAAGGTTTCACTTAACAGTTTGTGCCATGATTATCCTTGCTGATGGTGACACGTATAAGTTTTACTAGCGTTAGATTCTGTCCTCTTCCAAATTCAAAATTAGACCTCTTTAGTATTCTTTGGTAAGCTATACCAAGCTAAATCATGACTTCTTTCCTTTCTTATCTTCTCAGTGCTATCTCACCTTTTACCTGTAGCTGATTTAACCACAAATAAGACATAAATGCACTCCCATTCTTCCCTCTCATCGTGGCTCCCTGTGTTTGCATGTAATATTTTAGGCGACTCTGGAAGGGATGACAGTTCTAACTAGGCCTATTAGGTAACCCTCAGGGTGCCCTCAGCACTGATTTGAGCACCATTAATTTTCTATTATGGAGTGCTAAAGATGTGCCCCTGCACAGTCATTCACCTGGCTTATTGAGTCTCACACACACCAATTGTGGACTTTTCCAGGGCAGTGTTGCTCAGGGTTTAGTGCGACCCCTCTGGGGAGCTAATTTATTATTTGCAGATATTGATCTGGCAGGGTAGGCCAGCCAAGCCGTGGCCGATGTTGACTCTGCTCTGGCCTGTGGCGACTTTAACCCTTTACAGATTGAAGTAGACACACACTAGATGGAGGGCCAGTCGCTTTCAGTAGAGCTTTGAATTCCTTTGCTTTTACAGTGTTTTCTTTTTTTCCCGTTCTAATGATGAACTGATGGAAAAAAAATTTTTTCAAAAAGGAAAAGATACGTTTTATCTTTCGGGTGGTGAAGCTTTAAAAAAACAAGAAAAAATGAGCAGACACATTCACACGTGCACGTACACACAGAGAGGCGCACAGTGTCTGGCCTGTCCAAGGGAAATAAAATCACAGTTAAGAGGAAGGAAAACAAATTTAGAAGGTCAGACAAAACATTTATCAAGCTGTGTATGTCTGGTGGGTAAATAACGGAGGGACAGTAAAGGGCATGACTCTGAAACCAACAGATACCTGCAACAGATCATCACACAATCTCAAGATTCACTGCAGAAAACGGATATTTCTCTGAGGGTCGCCTTTGCAGCATTTACTAATATTCTCCTCTGTATTGCAGTTTTATTTTGAACATAAAACTGAGTTATTACAGCATACACCCATGTGACTGAAATGAAAGTTGTCATGGAGAAAGAAAGAAAAAGATTGAAGCTGCATAGACATGTCTGCTTGTGGATAGATTAGAATATAGTACATACTGTACAGTACAGCATAGCCTACACTGAAAACTGAATCTTTTTCCCTGATTTTGGGCTTCAACTAATAAAGGTTATGCATGTGCATTGTGTACATTTAAGTTGGAGTGCATATAATTTAATTTATTGTGATTATAAATAATGAAATAATCACCAAAGAAAGGGTGAGATTAAATAAAAACAATACTTCTAAATTTAAATCGATCACAGTGTAAGAGAAAACTTTTCCTTAAAATTGGATAAATATTCATTACATATGTTGTACAGTGCTTTTACAACTTAAGCTATATATAAAGGCTGTTTAAGAGTGTATAAGAAGAGTGTATAATAAGAGCAAATTGCAGCTATTAAAAAGAATATAATGTCATGCAGAAATATTCCCCATCAGTCCTGTGCTATGATGTCATTGAAATGACTCGAGCCAAAAACAGACTTCTGAGGGAGATGAACAAGACAGGACATGAACATTGCATGAAATCCAATATCCAGATGTGAAATCTGTGCACATGTGCATCGCGTCGGATTGTTCTGTTTTGCTTAGTTTATTTATCCATTTATGTCCTCATCGCGCATCTACTCTATTAACTTACTATCCAACACTAGTACTCACCAAACACAAACAGTCATGCCCAGGGACTAATAAGCAGAGTCCCCCAGGCCTCCTCAAGGCCTTGCAACAACCTCATTGTCACCCTGACCTGTATTTAATGCTCCCACTGAACCTCGGAGGCCAGACAGCAGTTTGCCTGTGTGTGTCTGTGTGTTTGCCTGTGTGTTTCCGAGCCAAGTAATTCAGAGGAGATATAACCAAGAAAAAGCACAAAAAAAAAGAAAAGAAAAAGGAAAAAGAAAACAAAAGCTGTAGATTAGAAAACCATGGGGGTGTCCTATGATGAATGCTAGGTAGAGGGAGGGGAGCATGATGATAGATGTCCAGAAAGGAATTACGGAGGATAATAGACCACCATTTTCCTTTTATACCAGTTGTTATGATAGCGTTCGGAATAATCTTTTACAACCTAGAATAAAAAATAAAGGTCACGAAATTATCTAGAGATAAAAGTGCCTCCAACTAATCCACATTTGTCCATATTACTTCTGTAAAGACCATTTCATGGTTGACAGGCCTGTCTTTTGTTGAATTTGGCAGAACCTGAGGAGATGGTACATATCCATCTTCCATGTTTGTGTGAGTCACTGAAACAGAGGTGGAGGTCAGAGAGAAGACATCCCTGATGAGGAAACATGATGGAGTGGATTTTCCACTGTTTTGCTGAATAACCTCTGCTAATGCTGTTACACAAGTAGCAGCAATCCGCCCATTGAGCCCTGGCAGGTAGGAGGACAGAGGGAGGAAGCCACCATCTTTACAAAACATCACATGCCACAGCCAAAACTCAAATGTCTGAGTGTTACTAGAAAGTGAAGTCTGTGGAGGCTCTCATCACAGCTGCTCATGTTCTGAGACCAAGAAGCACAAGTCAAGGGGAAGAAAAAGTAAAAGAAAGTGAAACACATCTAACTGGGACAAATACGATATTACACATTATCCCTTATTTTGTAATGTCTCTGGCATATTTTTGAGCTTTTCATCAACCAGATCAGTCTGCTACGAAAGAACAGGGTAGGCTTTCCTTTTATGCTGTGTCTCTAAATATGTCATTATCAGACTCGATCTGCTCTCAGCTGCTGGAGATAAGTCCAGCATTTGGTCCAGACTGATTAAACACAAGCGGGCATGCCTAGATTGAACATAAAGACGTGTGGAATTTTTATATCCAGCTTCTTTTACTTAAAATGGTACATGCTTTTAGTTTATCATGAAATTTTTTCATTGGATTTACATCCATTAAAGAGCTTTGGAACCTGTGCCATTACAAATTGCTCTATATGTAAAAGGAGTAAATGTGGTTCTAAAGCAACACAGTTGTCAATAAGCATCAAGCAGCCGTCGCTGACGTGCCTGCTGTCTCATCAGTAATCAGGCCAATCTGTTTTAGCAGAAAATGGCCATACACAGCACAGCATTGATGAAAACGTCTTATTTCAACTCCATGGTGCCTTGAGAAGGCAAAGCAAATCAGCAAATGTTCGTGAATTTGACAGAACAAGCGTGGAAATTCTATGACAACTAGTTGGATTCGGTGAGCCGAGTGCCAGTACTTTGCATTAAGTTACACTAAGCGCTAATTGGATGCTACCTGGCTCTACATCACTAGCAGCTCTGAACAGGATCAGGATCTGGCTCTGACTAACAGCAAGCTCTCTGGTGTTCCTGGCTGATTACCCTCAGCAAAGGGAAAACCGAAACGATGATGAGAAAAAAATCCCTTCTCTTCTCTCACACAAGCCCTTGGCCCTGTTGGCACTGTGCTAGCTTTTTGATTTTTCCTGATGTCCCTGAAATTGATTTTCAGCCATGATTGCATCGCTTCTCTGAGGATAATCAAAGATTTTGAATAATTGCTGCAGTATGACTATACAATGGGGAATGACAAGAATAGTGGCAACTTCCCCTTGCTGTCTTCTATAGAATAATTTTAACAGAGCACTACCGTATGACTTCACAACATACCTCTGAAATGGTTCCCAGTTGTAAGCATGACACCATATGTTTGATTGGACATCCTAATAAGAACCCTGCCTAGGTTTTACAGTCGCTGAAAGATACCTTTGTGTCACAGCTTTGGAAATCTGTTCTTCAAAGAAAACTATTATTTGGGTAGTCAATAAGTAATCTACAGATTTTTTTTTCTAGGCTTTCATTTGACTAGTCAAATCAGCTGTGGGGGGAAAAAAAACAAACAAGAAAAGTTGATGTCCCGTTTCCTTTTTCCTGCTTAATCTTGCTGCCATCGATTTAAAAACATCCCGAGGAAGTCGCTTTGTACTGTTAGTCTTAGCTGCCTCATATGAGAGAGACATCAGCATCCTGGAGCCACCCTTTTATGCCACAGTGAAAGATGGTCTCTCATGTAACGCAGGAATGTAACCAGTGTTTGCAAGGGGAGAAACAGATTGATTATAGGGCGAGGGAAGATTAATAAGCTGCACGGGGCAGTTATGACACCCATTGTTTCACACATGCCTTGTAGAGGTGTGCCTCCCAAAATGCATCATCGTATAAAATATTGACCTAAAACATATCATTACTCTTTCTTGTGCATGCTTGCTTTGCTCTTGGAAGGAGGTTTCTAAACAGTAATAAACTGTCCTTTTTTCTTTTCTTTTTTTTGAGAAACTGCTCTGGATTCTTGAACAAAAGCAATATATACTGTATGGTTTGTCAGAATGGACTCAGAATCTTATCATGTGCCAAGAGAGCAGAATCAGGGGCACTAGAAACAGGCGGAGGCCATATTGTCTACTGCCAACACTTAATAAAAGCCCCCGTCTCTCTGCTAGCAGTGTACTGCGAGGAGGGATCTGCCCCTGACAGAAGAGCCAGACAAATGCAAGACCTCTGGCCCTATAGTAGGAGGCTGGATGTTGGGGTTTGACGCAACCTTGAGGAATAAACTGCACGACCCCGACAACTTGTTTACTTTTTCATAAGGGCCCATTGTTGCTTACTATGTAAGGCCGGGTGCTGAGAGTTATGACTAGAATGAAATTCCTGCGGGCGTCATGCTGTAAATGGCAGTACTCACTATTTGGTAGTATTGATTTAGTTTACAATGCTGAGCCGTTTAGAGCCTGAACTCATTTCGCACAATAACCTTGAGCTGTTGCTGACACTACTCAGTATCACACGATTACAAGTCAATAAAGTTCTCTTATATCTTAGCTCATTTGGTGGAAAGAAAAACTAAGGATTCCTGTAGATATTTTATAGGAGCAACTAAAAACATGGAGAGTTGTCTTGTCTCCTTGGGTTTGTGAGTTTAAGACTTGACAGCAAGACTAATTTACCCTGTAGGAGTTTTTTCTTTGTCTTTTTTTTCCTGGATTAAGTGGAAAAGTTGTGCCATCAGAAAATAACCTGAAAGTCACTTTGAAAAACAGGCCTCCTCAGGTTTCATGTAAGAAAGGCTAAAACGACAAGTTTAAAATACAAACTAAAGCATACAGAGGGACACCAGACCAGATAACTATAAACTGATTGTTCACGTAATCTCAAATGCAGCATTAGACAACAGCTAGCCATGATAGTCAGTATGCAACATGTTTATGTTAACACTGTCTTTGATTAAAAAAAGGGGGCCACTGGTAACATTTGGTAACTTTAGTAATAGACTAAGGGATGGCATTTTGGCTTTATTGGACAAAGTAAAAGTGCAGCTGAAGAAAATACAACTTTTACAATCAGAGTTATTTTAAAGCCATATAATGATAAAATAATTAAAAAAAAAGATTAAACCACAACATTCACTATCAACAGCTTTTGGATGCTGTCATGGATGAGGAAATAATACTTTGCATAACAAAAATCTTTAGCACAAAATGTTTTAAGTGCTAATGGCATTTCTGTATGAAGACTGAAGTGTATTCCAATTAGTCAAATGGCAAAGCTAGATGTTATCTAAAATTAGCTTTCATGTGAGATTTTCTACCCTTGTTTTTTCTATTACTAGCTAGAGGCATGACTTTGTTCCCCTTTCTATTTAATTTGCTGCCAACCTGTTTTATTTATTTATGTGCTTGCAGAAATTGCCTTTTGACCTTGATGATTACAAAAAGTAAGTGAATCGAAAAGGCATTGATACCCAGAATTCACTTGGCTGGTGCGCAAGGTTATTCATCTTGCTACCTCAGTGCGGTTTCAGTTTTGCAGTGGTCACATTTTACTTCTCGCCACACTGTTTTCATTATCTTGGGAGGGCAGAGGAGAGGTTTTTGCCAGTGCCCTTATAAACTTCCATTTCCAATTCAGTACACCATAGATGCCCCCCCCCCCCCCCCCCCCCCCCCACCTACACACACACACACACACACACACACACTGCACCATCTGCAACAGAGACACTGACGCTGAGAATGTTCATAACATGAGAAAAAAGTGACCATTTCTGCGCTTTACAGAAGCCCGGATGATAGAAGGCACGACACTGCCACAGTTTTGTGGCGGAACGATCACAGAGCGAGAATGTTCGCAGAATTTGGAATTCTCTCTCTTGGTCCAGGATCAAGGCATTGTGTAACAGAGGTGATGTTCACCCTCAAAAGATCCATTTTGAATAACAAAAAAACAATGTGTATGCATTTACAAAGTCATTCAGGGACTTTATCCATGAAAACTGAAGATCATCTTCTCATTCACCTCCAGGGTGCATTCAGCGCTGCTTCTATTTTTTAAATCACTCCCTGAAGTCTCCTTATCATTGGCGCTGTGTACTCTGCGGTTTCAGTGCAGACCTCAAACTTGTGTGGTGACATCAACTTCTGTTTGAAACTCACACAAATTTAATGTGGATGATCACCGCCGGTGGCAAAAGCTGGATCTTCAGCAAAACCTATTTCAGTAGTTTTTATTCGGCAAATCCACAATTTCCAAGCTTGGTGAGACTACAAGCGTGTTTGCACAATTTGTGCACTTTATTTTTGGCTATTCATACTTCCATAAAATATATATATTTACTTTTATTTAACACTTTTAATACTTGGAGACATATATTTTTAACACGATATATATATATATAAAAAATCTATTGTGTGTTCTGCGAAGTTAAAGTTAAATGTGTGAAAAGTATAGTGAAGGAAAGAGAAGCAAGGAAGCTGTAGGGTGAGAAATAAAAGAGAAGCTCATTTGGGCTCTCTAGGATTTCAGTGTTTTCTCTGTTGCCCTTTCAAGCTTAGAGAGGCCCGGTGGGGGCTGCTGTGTGAGTCTGGAGTGCAGGGAGCACGGGGCACTGTGTAGGCCGAGGCTCAGCATCTGCCAGCCCAGACTGTCCGTGGTTTGTTCCTTTTCCAGCACATTCTTATGTAATTATCTGTGATAAACTCCTCTGCAGTCAAGCCACAAATCCACATGTCAGAGGCCTGGCTTACTCAACAGCTCTGAGAAAGCCACATGCACACAAGGCCTTGAAGAAGCATGAAAACGCACACACACACACGCACACATTTATAGATACAGACAAATGTGCATTTTCACACACCTACTCGCTCTTAGAGTCACACAAACAAAAGTTTGTGCTGCAGTGACAAGTGGGTTTTGTGTTTTCGAGCCAGAGGATGGAGGGTATAATCCTGGTTTCCAGATTGACACTCAGCAGAGTTCAGCAGACTTCAGGGGTTCCTGTCATGCCCAGCACTTCCGCCTCCAAGTTCTAAGTTACTCTAAGCGCTAAGTTCCCGAAAGTCCCCATGACAAATAACCTGCTGATATACTCCACTTTACCAGAATCAGCGCTACGAGAAGTCCTGCCTCTACTTTCTGGCTGTGTCAAAGCTTGTCACAGCTTATCAGATAGAAGTGAGAGTTATTTTGTTCAGTATTTCATGACCCTCTCTTGTTTCTTTCCTAACACTTACCTTGGAAATGTTGTTTATACCATTATAATTAGCCATCCGTGCATGCACATTCTTAAGATAATCATATTTTGTACCATATTTTGCTACAAATTGGGACACAAAAATGAAGAACAATGGCCTGGTTTTGAGTTCAAAGAAATAATAACCATATTATTCTCTTGCCATGTTTTTTTACAAGGGTTCTTGGATCTTCGTTTTGCTGTGTATTATCTAGTCTGATGCCAGCAGAACAGGGGCAGGGGATGACAATGGAGTGGTGTACTGCGGAAGAGTGAAGCCTGTGCCAGCAGGATAAGAGAGAGAGTGAAAAACAGAAGAGGGTGGGGGTTTCATTAGCATAACTAGCGGGATGCCCAGAACCTTTCTGGAGTGGCATGTTTACGGCACCACGCTTGGCAAGAGCACACTCATTTTATAGGGTTTATTAAGGAGACAAGGGGAGACACAAGCAGGATTTGGGATATTGTCGGCATGTGTGCGTTTGTCCTTGCATGCATGTGTATGCGGGCGAGCGAGCATCTACTTTTATTCGTCTGTTTGCTTGTTTTGTTTGCATGTGTGGGGTCCGAGAGGAGGTGCACGCTTGGTTTCAGGGGCTGCGTGGCAGCATCTAGCCCAACTACTTTTACATGTTTGTATTTTGGCTTAAGTGCCCTTTAAAGCCAATGAAATAGAAAGTGCATTCATAAGCCAATCCTCAAGAATGATCCCATTTCAGAGGAGCAAAGAATGGGGCTCTTTGTTGTGCTCTGGCTCCTTTCATCTCTCTTAGGTCATTTTCACAGAGCAAACAGGGAGACTCATTATCAACCTGCACCTGAGAGGTCAGAACCTGAACTCTCCCCCCTTTCCTCTCTCCCCGAATGCCCTCCTCCCCCTTCCCACCCAAGCCGTGCTGCCGCTCACTGCTACCCTGGTCCGCACTCGGGTTTATTAGCGCAGAACATCTTTTCCAGTGACTGAGCTTGCCCTTATTGTCTACAGCGGTCAGGGTCAAGTCAAGGGCGCTCAGCCTAGATTGGAATCATTTGTCACATGGTCCCGGACTGGAGCTGATTTCAGCAGAGGCCAGGGTGAGGTACACAGCGATTCCAACACCACCTCTGACACGAGGAGCAGGGGAGGGCAGCCACCGGACTACGCAGATGGCCTCAACATATTACACAGCCAGTGCTTGCCAACAAAAGAACCGCTCCTTTTTTGTTTTTTTCCTTTTTTTGCTTTCTAATATAAGAGGAATAATTTGAACATGCTCTTTGAATAGTAAGGACATATGCCTCCAAGCGTTTAGGTGTTGCTGGCACCTCCCTCTGACAGTCCAAAAATTCCTTCATGAGTGACTGTGGTAATGACTGCATCTTTTAAGTCAGAACCCTCCCCCCCCCCCCCCCCCCCCCCCCCCCCACACACACACACACACACACACACACAGTTTTTAATTAAAAAAAAAGAAAAAGTAAAACACATTTATGCAGAGAACTTATCGTTTTGCTGTGCAAAGTGTTGCAATTTCATCCAGTAGCTTGGGGAAGGTTTTTTTTTCTTTTTTTTGCCCCTTCCACCTTCTTCCTGTCTTCATGGTCAGCAGCAGCTTGCATGAACAATGGATCGTGCTGAGGTAGCATGTGGAAAATTACTTTAATACACCATATAGAATGGCTTATTGCTTTGGTCAATAGGACTGCAGTGAAGATGTTGTAGCCTGCCGCTTGGGAAGGTTAGACCTGTCAAAGGGCCACAGTGACTGATACCCAGACCCTGCTTATGAGGTCTGTGCACATGTGCGTATGTGTGCTGGTGGGAGAGGGAGGGAGTCTGACAAGCAAAGTTATAAAGGTTACATATGACACACACCTTGCCATTAAGCCTTAGATTAGACTATATTTTTTCTTACTTTTACATTTAAGACTGTGTTGGACATGGCATACCATCAAGTTAGCACTAAAGTTGCTAGGCCATAAAATATCTAACCTAATAAATATAAAAAATCCTGAATCAAATAAGCAGTATGTTTTTAGCAACTTGCAAAAGCAAGAAAAGTGAAAATACAGGGGGGAGAAAAACAAGGGGAAATGAAAGATTGAGCATCAGGCAATTTTAGCTTGTTTTCCCTCAGAGAGGGCAAGTGTGGAGGTGAAGGTCACAGAGACTAAGCACACAGCTCATAAACAGCACAGCTGGAGGAATCATTGAAATATAGCCCTTTGTTTTCTTGGGGCCGTAATTGGCCCAGGAGCCTTCTTCCCCTTCCCGCTCTCTCTCTTTCGCTGTGCCTCTCGTTTTCTCTGCACGTGTTTTGCACCAGCGTAGTGCAGTTTAGAGACCTAGTTGGCAAAGGCTAATGACTTTGGGGTTAAAGGGCACACCTGCGGTCACGGAAACAATACACATTACAATAAATACAGAAAAAACATAAACATACTGGGAAATAACAGTCACGGGCATAGCTACCACCACCAGGTTTTGTTTTGTGTTTTTTGGTTGGTCGAAACTTAATACAGGCAAAATACTGTTAATATTTTTATAATTCTCTCTCTAGGTAGAGCAATTATTATTTTTCCACATTAAAATAATTGAAGTCCAAGAGCAGGTTGTGTTTTACCACCAAACCAGATGCAAACCATGTGCTAATTTCAGTAGTGTCAAAAGTCAGCTATATTTTATTTTTTAAAAGTTTCTGTCTCCAAAAATAACACAGTGATTGTTTCCAATGATATGTAAAGCAGTTAAAATCTTATAATTGGTACCCTTTTCAATTACCTCAGCCAATGGTTTACTTATCTCTTCTTTCTTCCTTTGGAAGGAATAACAATGATGGTGAGTTTAAATGAGCCCTTTCCTAACTTTCATACTAGTCTACTTTTAATGGTTTCAATAGTGCACAGTGGTATTTTATATACAATGCCCAGATAATCTCATAAAACCTAGCTAACAGGCAGTTGATTTTACAGTTAATTTCACACGTGACTTTTTATCACACACAATTTCCAGTTTGAAATCTAACTTTCAAGTTATCAACAACAACCAGACCGCTGATGAGCCTTTCTATTATTAAATCAGAGCATATGAAAAATATAAAAAATATTTTCATACAAGCCTATAAATTTTAATAATTTAAAGCAGATCTTTATTTTTGTTATTAAATGTAGTCACAACGTGCTTACCTCCATTAAGATGGAACACCTCTTAAGGCTTTACCTCTGGAAGACGGCTGTCGCTCCTCCTAACTGGAGGCCTGAAATATCTGAGTAGAGAGGAGAAAAACAGTTTCAGATCCAGCCTGAGATAGCAGGGCTTTGCCGTATAATTACCATGTTAACCCAGATCATTCTCTCTGATCTCTGCAAACATCAGGGCGCAGGCCCCGCCAGGCCGGCTTAGGCACTGATCTGTCACAGTGCACTGTGGGACACTGGATGTATGTTAACTTGTTGGCAATAGGACTTTTGGTGTGATCTGCATATGTTTTATTTTAAACCCCTCGTGTGTTCTAGCGTACACAGTGCACAGACACATGCATTTTCAAACCACAGAAGTGAAAATTTAAAAGAAAATGCACATGTGTAAGCAATGTCTGTATAAATAGTTCAGCCTTGTTTCATCGTTTAAATTTTATTCTTTGTCCATACTCATAATTTTTCTTTTACCTCTACGACTGCATAAAATGTTTACATTTATGTTAAATTTCAAATGTTTTGTTTTTAAATCCCCCCCCCCCCCCCACCCCCCCACCCACCCACTGCTATCCTGGTTTTGTTAATTTTTTTTATTGTACACTTTGTTTTTAAGTCTAAACCAAACAGTAGGGATATATGTGAGATCTGAGAGTGTTTCCTTCATTGAGTATTATCCTCTTGAATGTGAGTTGAGATTCGTCTTTGGTTGCTTGCTTCCTAAGCCTTATTGATCTGTGGGCGTTTTTTTTCTCTCTCCCCATTCTCTAAAGTCACTAAGCTTGCATCAATTCATCTTAATCTGTTTGCTCCTTAAACCTGGAACAAGGCACGTCTTGTTCCTGGTTGTAGGAGTCTCTCGGCTGGCTTCCCTCACATCCTTCCTAGCCGGGTTTCTCCTGGGTGGCAACAAGAGGCTTTTCATATTGAATCAAGTGTTATTGAGTTCCCCCACACACCTCTTATATTCCCCCCTCTTCTTCATTCTCTCCATCTTTTTTCTCTCTCCTCCATCCACTTTTAACAAAGCATTCCTTTAATGACTGTGGGATTACGGGCCAACCTTTTGCAGCCAGTCTGTGGACTAGCCTGTAATCTGACCTCATTACATCCCCTGTGACAAACTCTTGGGTCACCACAGAGTTGACTACACCTTATCCTTCTGAGAAGGCAAACCGCACACAAGCTCCCCCCGCCTCCAACCTGAGATAACTCTCAGTCACCTAAGTCAGGCGTCTAGCCAGAACACCCTTTCCTCTCCACCATATCTGTCCACCAAAGCGTGGGATCCCTTGATCCTGTTTCCTTCCCCGTGCTTCTTCTCCATTACACCACAGCCAAGATGAATGGTTGTTTGTGGGAATAGATGAAAACACAATTGTGCGAGTCTGGGCATGGTGGTGTCACTGATAAATGTGGAAGGGACAACTTGTACCACAGGCTCCTAATTTTCTGCCACAGGGGGAGTAGAGGAGCAGGCCTGTTCTGGATTATTATACAGCCACATCCCAACCCATATTTTGTGTCTCTCATTTCCTCTCTGACCTTCCATGCTATAAGACAAACACAAGTTGCACGAGTTCTGGTGGTAGATACTCCTTAGATTTTACTTTTGCACTATTCGTTTTCGGGTAATTTTTCCCATCTTTTCTCTACAGCCTTCTGTGGCCTCAGCGGTCCTGCAGGCTGCCTGTCTTCCCTCTCTGCGTCTCGCTTGCTTTTACTTTCTCTCCTTCTCTCTATATTCCTTTCTTATCTTAGCCCGTTGCCGTCGCCATCCCTTCTTTTCCACTGCATGTGTGCCTTCATACCACCAGTTTTTGACGGGCAGGTGTTGACAGTGAGTTGGCATGTTGTCTGGCCTTCTGTGCAGGATTGCGTTATGGCTGCACTGTGCTTGAAAGGACAAGGGAGGCCAAGGTATGTCCATTACATCACCCCATCAAGACTGATTGGGCTCTGGACGGGGGTCCGTGCATGCTCATAAGTGGTTGGCGTGGTCCAGCCCATATGCCTTTAATATAGGAGCAGATGTGGAGCACAGACCCTGAGCTCTCACACCCTGTAGCCCCTCCCTCTCCCCCTCTGCCCTCCACACTGACTACATCCTGGGCCATGCTAAGTAAGCTCCTAGTTAAACAGGTTTAATTGAAACTAACTGGCACACTAAGATGGTTGGGTGGAGATGATTTTTATTTTAAATTGCCTCCCTCCTGAATTGTTTCTGTTTTGTTCTGCTCAGACAAAAAGAGAGCGAGGCAAACATTGAGTCGAGGCGATGACATAAAAGTGATTTGTTGGCAGATGATACCAAACTCATATATCATCAGGTCTTTTGGGACATGGTCTCTTTAACAGGCCAAATGGACCAAAACAGGTTTATCTAAGTGTGTCAGTTGATATCTCATCACTTATCAACTGTTCTTGGCATATTTTATAGACATTAATACTGTGTGTAGTCAAAATAAACATCATGGGCTTAAAGGGTGCTGCCTGTTCAAATATGTCTTTCTGGAACAATAGTGATGGGGTGAGGTTTCCTAGAGAATTATTAATGCCATGTCCCATTCTTTACTTTGGGCTTATCTATGCAGGAGTCTGTGGGTGGGGAGCTGATGAGAGATGGTATTCCATGTCCATGTAGCAATTTGTTGAAACAGTGGTGAGTAGGGAAAGGGACTGTGCCATATACCAGCCAGGGAAATCCCATATTTAAACCATTTTATATGAGGTTCAGGTGAGCCAAGGCCCAAATCCTGGTGACTGCGGTTTGTCAGAGAGATGTTGTACCTCCAATTGATGTCACTGAGCAAATAGCCCTGTCTGTCCAGTCACTCTCAAGACTAGGTTTGTTTAGTTTGTCGTCATATTCTAGCTTTTTCAGGTCTGCTGGGTTAAAGGAGTATCAAGTAGTAGTGCAGGAAAATTTGAAAAAAAGGTGAGCAGAAATACAAATAAGGGCATCAGTGGGTGAATGAATGGATGTAGCCACACAGGTACGAGAGAAACAAAAAGAGGGATGGAAGAGGAGAGTGACACTATATGATGGTAGAGGAGCAATGGACAGGAAGCTGCAGGGGTTGACTCATATCTCCTCAATTGCATCCCCATCCTGTTAACTGTGCCAGAGCAGCGCAGATACGGCCAATCAGGTCTCGGGGTCTCTGGCAGGTATTTCCTGGAGAGGGATTACCAACCCCTCCTATTGGGTGGGACAAGGCCTCCTGGTCTGAATTCATCAGCGACACGGCCTACGAGATGTAGGAGGCAGGTTAATAGACACTCATCAGACATCTGCCGCTGGGTTACCGTCCAATAATCTTTTCCCTCGATCCGCTGCCAGCAATTGATGACCACATTTTCCCCCCTAAACCCCTCAGCTGCCCTCCCTCTTTCTCACTCTCTCCCTCCCCTCCTGTCTGTTCTTCCCAACCTCTATTCTGTTACACAGAGACAAACGTACTCTTAGAAATGTCTGTGGGTAGAGACACTCACGCATACACGCTTTCAACTTCCACCCCTCAACACTCCTTTCTCTCACCCCTTATACTCCTGTGATGGCTGCAGACTTTTTCAATTTGGAGGGCCATTTCTGTTAGAGTCTGGTGACAGATTTTGGAGCCCAGTGGTGGCTCAGTGTGACTGTGTGATGAAAAGTCTGCTGTCATACAAGAGCTAAGTGTAAGCCTCCCTTCTAAGAAAGCATGGCCTACAATCCCCGTGGTTCAAAACCACTTCCTGCTCACGCCATCAATGAGGAATGACAATTTCTGGCATTTTTCTCTCTTACTCATTCAAAATTTTCTTGTTCTTCTGGTCTTGTGGTCTGTGTCTTTCTTGCTCTTATTCTCACGCTCTCTGTTTGTGACGGCAACAGTTAACTCCACTTTCACAGGTTTTCATGGCTATTCTCACACCTTAGCAAAGCCTGTCTTTGCTACGGCTGATGTGGCTTTTTTATTTCTTTCTTTATTTTTTTTTAATTGTCTTGAATTTGCACTAATTGTATGCTTTTATTCATCAGTCCTCCTTCCATCTTAAATGTTTCCCATGCCTCTTTTTACACGTAATGCCTCTCCTAATGAAACCACCTAAACGCCAGTGAAAATTGTGTGGCTCTCCTCTCGTATTGACTGTTTTCTCAACCGGGTTCAGAGGGCAAGTAGAAAGTGAAGCTCCTTCTCTGCCAGGTTATTTATGACTTTTCCTCCCCAAAGTTGTTTTTCTTTCTGTGATTGTGGAGTGGTGTGTTAACTCCGACGTGTCAGGAGATTACTCAGCTGGCTGTCAAGTGCACATGGTCAATTTGCCATGATGAGAGAGGCTCGATCACACGGGCCCTGGAATCTCTTTGTGGAATCTCTTGGGGTGGGAGGGGGCGGCGAGTCCGAACACACACACGCACACAAATGCATAGGACGCCAATGTGGTAGTCATTTCAAGCGCCAAAATCAAATGGAGGTTCAATTGTTTCCACATTTCTTAAGATAACATTATGAGAGGGAGAGAGTTTGGAGGGCCAGGGCAATCAAATATGTTCTGTTTTGGTGAGGTTTCTATGGTAGAAGAAATAATGGGGTCAGAGGATGAAAGGTGAGACGTGTAAGAACAGTTCCTCGGTTCAACTGTAGGACAGTGTCACTTGTTTCTGACTTCTCCAAATGCGCACAGGTTATTTTTGCTAAGGGCAGCCTGTTAGAAATGCCCTATGGCCATTTTCTCTCTGCAGTTAGTGCATTTGTGCCTAATAACTCTGGGTATTGCAGAAAAATGGGGGAAAGGGGTCAGTAATGAAAACTTTAGTGTCCCAAACACATGTTGGGTGTAGTTTACATCTTAAAAGTTTTTTCAATGACTCAATAAGTGGATCTAAATACTTGAATATTAAGGGATCACTGTCTTTAGTTTGGTCTTTTTCATTGAACTGTTAAGTTGTACACCGAAGAAAATACGCTGAAGTCTTCAGATGTATGAGAAGGGAGGTGTTAGGAGCAAAAGAGTTATTCATAACTGCTGATCCTTTTTGTGCGAGGCATCAACACACGAGGGGCGTGTTGAATGTAGGCTGGTACTTGCATCGAGGTCTCAGAGGGAATTTGCGACTTGTAGAATGGGCAAAGGGGCGTTTCCTCTGTTCACACTTGAGCTCTGCCCAGCCATGCTGAACCCCCCGGCCTTCATCTCCACACTAGGCTATCATCCCATCTCGCCCAGCGACAGAGTAATGAAGTGGGAACCATTACGGTCACCGTGGCTAATACTGGGTTAATGGAATTCTGATAGAGGACCAGCACACGTCCGCCCATTAAAATGGGCTAAAACAGTTAGGATGTTGTTATGAATTGGGAAGGCTTAACCTTGGGAGCTTTACTTTGGAAATTCAGGAATTGCCTTCCTTTTTGTGGGTGACACATCACTCAGTCAGGGTTTTTATTCATCACATTTTTTGCTTGTGTGTACATTTTTTGGTAACTGTGAATGTAGCTGTAAATATAGAAATATAAATGTGACAGTTCAGTGTAAAGTTTCCAAAGTTCAGAAGTCATTTTCTTTTTGCATACCTAGAAAAGTGCGTACACTTGCTAACAAGCATGTTTTCTGTAAGGCTGCTGTAATTTGCTCTTGGTCACAGCCTTCTTGAGCCTGGACTTTTTGTCACAGTGGATCTCCTTCTGATCCCCAGAAGTGAAATTCCTTCAGTCAGCAGTCAGCACTTTACTACACAGTAGCTTGCTACTGCAGAAATCCACAAGCCAAGAGATTTTGAGTTGCAGAGCCGCCATATTTAAGGCTTCTGATACATTCCATGTAGCGTCCTTTGCCTTGACCACATGATTTGTAACACTCCTGACTCCTGGTGCCAAGAACTGCCTCCGACTTCTGACGTCTGCCATCTTTAAGTGCTTTGTACAGTGCCGCAGTCCCTCAAATCCCCCCCCCCCCCCCCCCGTTTGTCTTCTTTCATACAGTCTCTCTTTTCCTCTGTTTCTTTCATTTCCTTTTTCCCTTTGTGTCCCTACTCAGCGATGGCTTACAGCTGAAGCTGATTCAGGCATGGAAGGGATCAGATGATTTCAGCTGGAAAAACTGCATTCTTTTTGCATATTGCTTTGAACCTTGCCGTTATCCAGTTGCCTGTTTTATAGTAATACCCTTAAAAAGAATAGAGTAGGATGGAGAAACCTTTGCACAGTCTCTGCCTGGTCCAAAAGCACTTAATTTCAAAATCTCTATACAGTATTGGGATGGCAACCAGAAAAAGAGAATAGATTGGATTTGCTTTGGTATTGTCTGGCTCATAAAATGGTATTTCCAAAAAAAACCCAAACCAACACATCCAAAAACTAACATTTATTCATTCATTTATAAAACATGATTTGCTGGTTGTTTGAGCAGCAGGTATTTCTTGCTGAAATTAGAACATTTTAAAATTGGACATATGTGAAGATAATACCTTTATTGTGATAACATGTCATACATGATGACGGTACTTCATATCATGTGTTGCTGTGTTTCGGACAAGGCCGAGGTGAATACAGGGTGTATCCCCTTTGAGGTCCCAAGAGGTTCCAGGGTGATCAAGAATGGGTGATGGGCGTTTCTCCTCGTTCACACTTGATCTCTGCCCAGCCATGCTGAACCTCTCGGCCTTACTCTCTTCCCAGGGTCATCATCTCCACCTCCATCTCCCGCCGCAGAGTAATGGAGTGGGGAACATTAGGGTCATGGTGGCTAATACAGGGCTAATGGCGATCAAACAGACGCCCAGCCCACCTCTACCTATTAAGCAGGCAAATAAATGGAAGACCGTTAAAGGAAACTAGGCAGGGAGAGTCCAAGCACCAGTGGTTTTACTGCTCTGCGAGCTGCTTATCAAATATAATAATGTCTTAGTCCTACTACTAATCTTTGCGTTACAACAGTTGGAGGTATTTAAACATTTAGATGTTTATAAATAGATTTCCTATCCTTTAATTTAAAAATTTTAAAGCTTTTTTAAGTAGGAACTTTGAGACTTGAGTTAATTTCTTGTGTCCACAATTTTAGTTTAGCTGACATAACTGGATATCTATGTAGCTGTTTTGAATTTTAAATTAGTTCATGCGTATGCCTTTACGTTCACTTTTCTCCACTTTACCCACCCCGTTCCTGCCTGTCTGCATCGCTTCCTGGTCAGTAACTATAGGAGGAAGGCCATTATACGAGATAGAGGTGTTAGCCGTGCTGGGCCAACCTGTATCGATCGCTTGCGAATGAACGCTGAGCGGGGGAGAAGGACTATTTGCTTTTAAGTTCAATGGCTCTCCACTGCTGTTAGTGTTGCAGCCACAGGAGCAATCGATATCTGGACAGGGACCCGTGTCAAGAGACACGCTCCCCATTTAGAAACATCATAATACTGTGCTGATGCTGTTACCCCACACCCAGAACTTGTGTTTTGATTTTTTTTTTTTTTTCTTTTTACCTTCTCCCTTCAGACTCGGTTTTGGTTTTTCATGTGCCCCTTTGCACCTTACAAGCCGCTTTTTTATTTTATTCTGTAGGCTGCGTTTTAGCATGGCGGGCTGGAATCGGTGTGAATTGTAATTAGAGATGATACACATGGCTGGAAGGGAGAGATAGAGAGAAAACACTGAGCTGAATAAAAGGCAAACAGTCATTTGCAGCAAAGGTAGGTGTCACAAGGTAACTGATTATGTAAAGAACACAGTGAAGGTTTTCAGCAGTGTGTATGTGTGTGTATGTGTGTGTATTTGTGAGCGTATGCACTTCCGCTTCTCTTTTTTGCCCATGAAATAAAAAATATATAATAAAATGCGCTCATTGAATTTCTTGGCTGTGGTTCAAGTGCTGAAGGGAAAGAAAGAAAAGGGCGCGATTGTTTCTAGTTCAAGGTGTGTAATGCACAGAGGCGTACATACATAATGCGGTATTGTCAGGGGGTTAGTGTGAGGATATTAATGCCCTGGTTTGTCCAATGCTTTTTGGTGCAGTGTTGCTCCCTGAAGGGAACACTGAGAGTAGGCTGCTCTAACTACTCTACCCCCTCCATACCCTCTTCCCCCAAGGCCCTGACTAGAGGTCACTCTGTTTAGCACAAGACGAAGACCATTTTTACCATGATGTACCAAATCCTCTCCTTTCCTCTCCTCTCCTCTCATGGTAAACATAACTGTCCCGCCTTGCCTCATTGTGTCCCGAGTGTTCACCCTCTTTTTAAACCTTCTCAGTTTCTCAGCTCATCCCAGTGTGTAATCCCTTTCTACCCATATGCATATGCATAGCTACTCTATGGCTGTGCATACATTAGCATCAGACTCCCCCTTTGCTGCCGCCAACCCCCCCCTCCCACTAGCACTTCTACCTCTGCCAATACCCCCCACCCCTCCATAGCCTCCCAATGAACCTGTTTATGTTTGAACATTTTCTCTGGCATTTGAACTCGTCCCATCGATTTCTTTATGGCGAGAGGTTGTGAGGCAGTTCCTTAAAGGGGTTGAAATCGACCATCTAAATATTTGACTAAGAGGTCACTGAGATCGCGTCCAAGCCCGAGCGAGAAATTCAGGCGGAGATGCAGTGTGAAAGAAAAGGGGAAGTAGCCGAGCATCTCCGACAGGAAGAGGCTGGAGGGAAGATGCAGCCGGAGGAGGAGTACTGCAGCAGGATGCAGAGAGGAGAAGAGAAGCGAGAGAGAGGCTGCAATACTGAATATTGATTGCATTTTAGTTACGCTCCACAAGAGGGTGCTGCTGGACAATCCATTCGAGGCCATAGAGGTAGATTTATTTTTTATTTATTTATTTTTTTGGGGGGGGGACATGGTCTACAACACCTCATACATTTATATATATTAACATTTAAACCATCTCCACTCGTGCTATTTCAAATAAAGTTATGTAGTAATACTGAAGTTGCAGGCTTGAAAGCTAAATTGATTGTCCTTGCTCTTCTCTAGGTACTGCTATTGTGCATATGTGACAGTAATTACATGCTAAGCTGTCAGTGACATCAGGCAAAATTGACTTCACTCTTCCCTTTGCATTGTCAATCCATCATTTCCCCATGAACAAAAATGTGTTTCGGAGATAAATCTGAATGGAGAGGGGTCTTGACCGACACAAGGAAGAAATGTGAAATAATGAATCTAATTGAATGTCTATTAAAATTATAATTTCTGCCTGATTGCGAAAGTGAGTGGCAGTATCCAGAGTATTACCTGCCACAGTGTTCCCCACTTTACCAAAAACAAGACTTTCCCCCACCCCTCCCCCCTCCCTGCTTTTTCTCTCTCTTTTTGTCACTCTGTCATCCCTCGCCTGTAGTTTTCCTCAGCACAGTGTTTCAAACCTCTCATCATGATTAGAGTTTCATTAAATTACAGAATTAGGATATTTAGATGAAAACATTTGCGTTACAGTCCCCTCCCATCATGCCCACCATGACAATAGCCCCAGGGCACACAGAGGGGCTGATGTACCGTCTTCTCTTGATACTTTACGCTTAAATGAATTATTCATACTGATATTCACTGTTAATCAAGTGGGCTTCATTGGTTATTAGCCTAGCGTGCATTTTCTATTTTACTGTACATTTCATGTCACTGCCATATGCTCCTCGTAGGTTTAGAAACTGTGGAAAAAAAGCGGAAGCCTTAAGATGACATTTGTCTTGACAATAGCTAGGATCTGCATAATCCACTTGTTATGGGGAGTTGTGTAAATAATGGCAGTTAGTGATCTCTTTACATTGCATTCTCCCCATTAGCAAGCTGTGTTTCTATCCTTCCCTTCTTCACTGCCTCTTTTCTTGCACTACAGTTGTATGCTGACGTGGTGTCTATAGTCGTGGTGTCTGTTGTCATGGTGTTCAGAGCCCATGCCAGATGTCATAGTTAACTTTGAGGGAAAGAGAGACACTCACGCTAGAGGCTATTTTGTTGTCAGTGATTTAGATGAAACACAGAGATGTTAAAATGTTTGACTTGCCCCACAAAGCTTTTCCTCCCTTTTTTTTTTTTTTTTTTTTTGCTTTTGCTTTTGCTTTTTTTGAGAGAGATAGTAAATTTACCTTGAGGGTACACAGCCTTTTGCTCTGTTAAATACAAGAGGCTCACAAAGCACTGTTTGAAATCAGCATGGTAGTTATCAGAAAAGAACTGAAAGTGGCTGTGATAAAAATGCATTTCCTTCTATAATGTCGCCCGGTTTAAAAAAAAAGAAAAGAAAAAAAAAGCCAAAACATCAGCTACAGGAATACAAATTGATTTCTTCATGGGAAATTATATTTTCTCTTTGATTTTACCTGACATGTTTTATGCCTGTGGATTCTTTTTCTTCTTTCCATTTAAGTCTAAGCCGTCTGAGCTTTGTGAGTATGACTTCTTCTTAATTGGCACTCTGACATAAACCAATTTTCACTTTTCTAACCTCTCAACACGCCTTTGTGTTGTTTTGCCCTCAGCGTCTTTACTGTGACGTCCATGAAGATGCTGCATAAATGACTTTTTTTTAAAAAATAGTTTCTTTTCACAGCAAGTTGTAACATTTATATTTCATCTTGATTTAAATATACTCTTATGTGGTATAGAGGGTATTAGATCAAAACAGTGTTTCTTAATCAGCAAAACATAACAAAACCAAAAAAGAAGTTTGTGAATTGAATTATAATTGCATGCATGGTTTATATGTATATATATATTAGACACATGCATGTAAAATTAATTTTGTATCAGCATAATGCAGATTAACTGAATCTGCTCATTTAATTTACTCTAAGTATACTTCAAGTGGTTCACTTGAATAATTATTAGTATGCCGATTCTCTGAGACCTTAACTATGTAATTCTAAGTTCCTTTAACATATTCTAAAGTAACTGGATAATATGATATTGCAGCATTACAAAAACTCTTAACATTAGTATTTCTTTGTTATTCCTATTCATAATTGATATTTTGAAAATGAAAGAAAACCAAAAAAATATTATCAAGATAGTTGTTGGAACCTGAAATGAATTAATTATGTTGATTATTTCTTGAATATGTATATTTTGTAGATACTTTACAGAGTAGTGCTGCTGTGAATGAATTAGACTGTAACACTTTACATTTAGGCAATAATTCATCAACTAACTTTTATTGGTTTAATTTATGGGAAAGCAATTTTCACTACCAGCACTGTGGTAAACATCGTTAATCAAAATACATTATTATAATGAAGCTGTTTTAAAATGTTTATTAAAGGAAATAAAAAGGGGGTTACCCTTGCTTTGTGCATCTTTCCACTGTTGTGATAATTAATAGCTAAACTGAATGTTTTCTCTTCCAGTGCAGATGTGGAGACAGTGTCAGTACAGGAAGGATAGTTGGGATATAAATTAAACAATAGGTAGGCGTAACCTTAAGTAATGCACTGTGTGTAATATTGCAGGAGTAATGCCATAGATGCACCCCACTGCCTTGCACAATGCTGGAGACGACAGTCAATTAAATGCATCGATGTAAATGGCCAAACTATTTAGCTGATGCTCATTGGGCAGTGGGTGGCCTCTGTACTTTGGTATTGTTTTGTTTGATAGTTGAAGGAGGGATTTGCTCTCTCTCTCTTTCTGTGTGTGTGTGTGTGTGTGTGTGTGTGTGTGTGTGTGTGTGTGTGTGTGTGTGTGTGAGAGAGAGAGAGAGAGAGAGAGAGAGAGCATGTAATACAATACTGCTTCAGGTTAAAATTATGATTGTGACATGTTTTGGTGAACAGAGATGAGTCATCCTTGTATCCTTGGCATCCCGGGTGGCTGCAACGGTTTTTGTGCTTCATATTTTTAAATCGTGCAAGCAAAAGGATTTGAATGTCAAAATATTAAATGCCACACAAATATGTTATGGTACGTCCTTGCCTTTGTTAATGTAACTCAAAGTATTCCAATTTGGCTTGCCAGTAATTTAGGTGACCTCGTGAAACACTTTGTACTTGGGCTTACGTCATAATGTGAAGTGTGACCCCCCCCCCCCCCCCCACTCCACCCCCATTTTGCTTGGTGTCCTTTGGTGACAGCCTTCTCCCTCCCTCGCTTTCCCCCACAGCAGAGATGAGGAATCACCCACCACTGCCACCTCCTTGAGTGCTATTTGTTAATGAAGGCCAAAGTGTTAGATGATAAATATAGTTGAAGAGAAATGGCACATGTAAGTGATCTCATTTAGGAGCATTACATTTGAATTTATTGGGGTACTTAGAGGGGACAGAAGGGCCATGACTCTGAGGGAGAGGGAAAGGGTGAGGGGGGCAGCGGCTGACTTATAATAGGCACTGTTGTAGGACAGTGTGGCAACCAGAGAAGGGCACGAGCTTTGTGTTTGTGTGGCATGCAGGTAAGTGTATGCACTTAATTACTGGGAGCAAATCGTTAGGTTTTTGACTCGTGTGGTGATGTTTGAGGATATGAAATGTTAAGCGGTAACTGTCTAATTCATTGACATAGCACAGGATTGGATGCTGGTCTTGCTTGTGCTTGAATTACAATCCTCTAAATGAAGTGTGTGACTTCAAGAAAACACGAAACAAGGTATTAAAATATAACGCCGTGTTAAACGAATGTGAACATTATCATACTCTATGCCTTTTCAAAGTTGTATTTAATGTGCTTAATTTGTTGAAAACGTTTCAATAATCATTACCATCATAAAACAGTGTTTGGGTGTAAAACCTGTAAAGCACGCCGGTTTATTAAACAGGCGTTGATTTGTATGGGGACATGTTTGGGGGAACCATTTTCACTTGGTTCAGGTCTCCTTTTCTGTGTATAATCCCTGCATTGGAAAAAAGAGCTTTGCAGGAGTAAGTTGCCTGCTCGCATGGTTCACGGTTAATTTATGTTTGGTTTTCTTACAACAACTACACCCATATTGTGCTGTCAGCTATTCAGAAGAGTCCTACAGTATCTATAAACATTGGCAGAGTGAGACACACGGAATAAAAGACCTGCAATACCTCCAACTGGTTGACACAATTTGGATTGCAGAAGACGAACAATATTTTCAATCCATTTCTTGGCCCCGATGCATTTAGTAAATACAGTGCCTAGTTGGTAAGAGGGATGTTGACAGAAAATCAAAAGCAATGTAGCAGCAGCGTCCTATAATGGAGACTTAGCTCTACTTTACACTCCTCTTACAAAGATCTACGATTTGAAAACAATCAATCCCTTCATGAGTGCTTGTTATTTTCTCCTATAATAAGAGTAACGGCTTTTCATCATTCCTACACAGCACTGATTGTGTTTACACTTGAAATATAAGCATTCACGGCATGAGTGCGAATAGAAAAGGAGAATGTGGCACGGATTTTATTTGTGTGAATCCCATTCTGTCTTTTTTCCCCTTCTTTCACCTCCCTGTTGAATTTGTTTTTGCTGTCGTCACATGTAATTGAAGATTGAAGATATCCTCGTTGCATATCGACGGCTCGCTATGAAGGTGCCACCATATGCCCCAGAGCGGCAGGGTGCCGGATTCCTCGTCCCTCTCTTTGATTTGAGGCAAAATAGTATGAGATTTACCGGATAGTATTTCTTTAACAGTTTCATAAAATACCCAGTACTTTTGTGGTTTTGTTCCATCTTCCCTGTCTGTAGTTACTCTTTTAATGATTTATGTTGGGGAGTTCCTCTTGCCAGTTCCATCTATAACCTGAAGTTGCGCAAAAAAAGTATAAAAAATATGCATGAATACAAAAGATAAATGACATTATAATAACAGTTGTAATAATACTAACACAAAAAAATGACCTACCTTTCCGTGAGATAACTCACTCAGTTCATGTAGTATATTTGGGCTGCTTTGGAACTAGTTCAAAGTTTATATTGAATCTACTGTTGATAAATGTTTCCATGAATTCAAATTCAACCATAAATTTAACCATATTTTAGTCGATGTGGCGCATAATATTTAGTATCTTGAGTATATTGCAGCTGATGAAACTTATGAAGAAAACCTGTAGTGGTGAAAGGTGACAAATTGTGAATTCATTTGTATATAAATTCCAGAAATAAATTAAAGCTCCTCTTTTCATCCATGTCTTGGGTCCTGTGCATATTTTAACTTTTTAATATTTTTTTTAACTTCTGTAACGGAGGAATTTGCAGACTTTGTGATGAATGAAGTCTATTTTATCTTATCAAACAAGAAATTTAACTTGTGGTTTAACTTTTTCTTGAAAAAAAGCTGCTGGAATTTATGCCATAGGCTTTTTGATTATTTCAATTCAATTTAAGGCTAATTTTACTTTTTTGCAAGTTTCTTAATGCAGCTGTCAAAACGTTTCTTTCCCCCCCACAGTGTGTCCTCTGTTCTCTCATGTCAAGGCAAGGCAAGGCAAGTTTATTTGTATAGCACAATTCAACAACAAGGTGATTCAAAGTGCTTTACAGAGACATTAGAAACAAAAACAAATAAAAAGCATGATTTACAATTGATTAAAACAAGCAAACAAACAAACTAACTAATTAACAAACAAACAAACAAAACAGTATATAAAATCAAAACAGATAAAAGCAGAACAGTAGATAAAATCAGTAGTTAAAATGTTAGTTTTGAAATTTAAGCTTAAAAGTGTGGATTTGGTGCTTTATTCAAATGCAGCTGAGAACAGGTGAGTCTTCAACCTGGATTTAAATAAACTGAGTGTTTCAGCTGATCTGAGGCTTTCTGGGAGTTTGTTCCAGATATAAGGAGCATAAAAGCTGAATGCAGCTTCTCCGTGTCTGGTTCTGACTCTGGGAACTGATAAAAGACCGGATCCAGATGACCTGAGGGATCTGGAAGGTTCATACTGGGTCAGGAGGTCACCGATGTATTTTGGTCCTAAACCATTCAGAGCTTAATAGACCAGCATCAGAACTTTAAAGTCTATCCTCTGACGGACAGGCAGCCAGTGTAAAGACCTCAGAGCTGGACTGATGTGGTCCACTTTTTTGGTCTTAGTGAGGACTCGAGCAGCAGAGTTCTGAATGAGCTGTAGTTGTCTGACTGATTTTTTTAGGTAGACCTGTAAAGATGCTGTTACAGTAGTCAAGCCTACTAAAGATGAATGCATGGACTAGTTTTTCCAGGTCCTGTTGAGACATCAGATCTTTTATCCTTGATATATTCTTGAGGTGATAGTAAGCTGATTTTGTTATTGTCTTAATGTGTTTTTCTAAGTTTAGGTCTGCATCCATCACTACACCCAAATTTCTCGCCTGGTTTGTGGTTTTTAGGTGTATAGATTGAAGTTCTCTGGTGACCTGTAATCGTTTTTCTTTGGCGCCAAAGACTATTACCTCAGTTTTGTTTTTGTTTAGCTGGAGAAAATTGTGGCACAACCAGTCATTAATTTCCTCAATGCATTTACCAAGAGCCTGTACAGGGCCTTGGTCTCCTGGTGACATTGTGATATATATATTTGTGTGTCATCTGCATAGCTGTGGTAGTTTATTTTGTTGTTCTTTATAATCTGTGCCAGTGGGAGCATGTAAATGTTAAACAGAGGGGTCCCAAGATGGAACCTGTCAGTTGGCTCCCTCTCCCTGAGTATGGTTTTGGTGGAGTTTTCTTCCTGTTAAAACCATGTTTTTCCTTCCCGTTGTCGCCAAGTACTTGCTCATACTGAATATTCTGATCATTGGGGTTTGCTGTCTCTCTCTATTTATTGTGGGGTCTTTGCCTTACAACATAAAGTGCATTTAAGTGACTGTTGTTTTGATTTGGTGTAATTTAAATTAAATTAAATTAAATTAAATTGAATTGAAGTAAAATGCCAACTTTTTAAACACCATTGCAACATAATCGCAAGACATCAGTGGCATGAAACTGTCTAGTCTTCCATCAGGACATTAAGTCTCCTAAACAAAGGCTATAGTCTTCTTAAATAATGTACTGTGTATTTAATGCTGGAGAACAAAATGTTGTAATGCCTATAAACCATATGTTAGCAACAGACCGTGTTTCAACCAACTAATGTCATTTACAAAAATGAATGAGTTTGAAACCAGGGAAGCAGTTCAAAATTCTAACTCATTTGAAGTTTTTAGCTTTTATTCATTTAGGAATTTATAGTTTATTTTGAATTTAGGCTTTTTGTATTCCAGTGCATTAAAGTGAATTGCAGAAAATTGCAGATTAATTCACTTATGTTTTAATTAGGACTTAAAGACATTATTGGAGAAAGGACAGGAAATTATTAAAATAGCTACAAAAGAACATCTGTATACACCTGCCTCAGTCAAATACGAATGAATGCAGATTTGCGCTTTTAATATTTGGATTTTTATCCAGCTGGTCAACCACATCTATAAACCCTGTTTCCCTCTTTTCATAGTTTTTTTTTTTTTACCTCATACCTTAAAGTTGTTCAAACAGCTAGTAACCTGAATAAAAATTGGGTTGGCTGTGTAAAAAATGGAATTAGATTTTCAGCAAAAGATTTATTTTTGAGGTAACTGACCCAATTGGACACCTTCTGTGTCTGTGTCTGGGTTTTGTCTCACTGCACTACTCCTGCCAGTGGCTCTATCGCCAGGACAAAAATCCTGGCAGAGAGTGGATGACCTTATGAATATAATATTTGTGACAATTTTGTTTTCTTGTGATTTGAGATATAGGATTTTTGGCCTATTAATGAAAGACTCAAGAGGATGAACAGAAGGTAATTCAAGTGACTTTTAATATGGCATAGTCCCAGATGGGCTGGTCTGACCATTTCTAAAGCTTCTGATTTACGGTGGTTTTCCTACACAACCATGTCTAAGCTTTACAGAGAGTGGTCTGAAAAAGAGAAAATATCCAGTGAGAAAATATCAACCGTGTCAGTGCCAGAGGTTAGAGGAGAATGTCCAAGCTGATAGGAAGGCAAGAGTAACTCAAAATACATCTCTGAACGCATAACACGTCGAGGCTTGAAGCAAATGGGCTACAGCAGCAGAAGACTTCACCAGGTCCCACCTCTGTCAGCTGAGAGCAGAAAACTGAGGCTACAGTTTGCACAGGCTCACCAAAAATGGACAATAGAAGATTGGAAAATGTTGCCTGGTCTGATGAGTCTCGATTTTTGCTGTAAAATTTGGGTGGTAGGGTAAGAATTTGCACTGTACTTAAATGGCCTCCACAGTCTCCAGATCTCAATCCAATACAGCATCTTTAGGATGTGGTGGAGTAGCAGCATGCTGTTATGTCAATGTGGACCAAAATCTCTGAGGAAGGTGTTCAGCAACTTGTTGAATATGTGCCATTAAGAATTACTTGCAGGTTGTGCCTAATAAATTGTCTGGTCGATGAGTATTAATCAATCGGAAATTAACCTATTCAATCTATTAGTTAAGGTTTTGAAAATAATGTCAAAGTCCAAGTTAGTGTGATAACTGGCACATAAGTAGATGTTTTCGACTTGTTGCAGATTAATTGAACAGAGGGAATGCTTCTTGTAGAGGCGAAATACTGTTTTTAAGTACACACTGTTTGTCTCTTTCTACAAGACCCTGCCTACTGCACCGTCTCTATTAGGCCCCGTTATGCCTCTTCACACAAATGACCGTTTAACCGTCTTTTCCGGACCCTAACGCATCCTGTGTTATTACCGCCATTGTCTTTCTTTCTGCTGCATACATGTGTGAGGCTGGGCCTTTTGATATGCGAAGAGCTTTGCCTAGGCTTTCCTACAGGCACACTGGTCTGTGTTTACTCCTCAGTCAGAATGCCTCCTTTCCACAAGTTTGACATGCCTTTTTGTTGCTATGGTAAGCCCTTCCTTAAAATGTATATTTTTGCTTTCTGGCCTGGATGTTTTTTTTTATCTCAGTGGTTTAGAGCCTGTTGCCCCCAGGGCCAGATTTAAATGTGTGTGGGTCTTCAAGGATTTTTCTGCAGAAAAGCCGTTTGGATTGCAGCCTTACCACCATACAAGTGCGACCGAATTGTGTCATTTCAGGTTTTTGAGCCATCGTTGGAACCAAAGGAAAGTCCAAAAGAGAAGCAAAAAACACAAGACAAAAGCAGATGAAAATGGACCAGATTGGATTATGTCAGACTTGGCATGCGCCTCGTTATGAGGGAAGTCTTCGTTCTGTCTTATCACACACTGCCTTACAGCTAAATGAATTTTTTTTTTCTTAAAAGGCAAAGCACTGCTTGGCTCATTGGAAAACAACAGGCAGATCGTAACTGTAAATACTGGTTTAAAGTGGTGTGGGCTCCACATTATTTTCAGTCACAAAACAGGAAGTGAGAGGAGGGAAAAAAATATGCATACATTGGGTGATTGCACTAACTTTAGGGAAAAAGTGGTTCATGTCTAGAAAGCTTTTAAGCTTTAGGCTTTTGTAGAGATGGGGAAATCTTTTCATGTGATTAGAAATGTACCCGAAAGCGTTTGGATTGCAACCTGAACATCAACTTTTCGGGTTCTTCAGTGGAAACATCCTCTACAGTATCTTGGGGTGTGTTCAGCTCTCAGGGTAGGTACATTTTTTTAAAATGGTAAAAATCAGAATTGATTGCTTTTCTTGTGGGTTGGACATTCAAGGAAACCCACCGCTTTACTCATCAGGTGTGAAACTAAAGAATCTTAATCTTAGAAATGTACAAAAGAAATAGAAGTGGGTTGTCTGTTTAGGCGATGGGACATTTTGTATCATATTTCTTAACAATTTCATATCCTTCCGCTGCTTGTGTGTCATTTCTGCTTCACTTGTAATTAGTACACCTCAACCCTCATATCTTCAAGAGCCAGGGGATGCTTGTTTGTAACATTCAACAGGTAATCAAGACTGATTAGGCACTGCACATCGCCTAATTTCATTAGATCTCAGAAGCACACTATATCTTGCATAACTGCAAACACGTGGTCTCGTGGAAAAAAACCCACAAGTAGCAACAGAGGCTTATAATTATGATCATTAAGCTCTAGATACAGAATTTAAATGTTATTCACTAAAATGGAACGTTAATAATGCAGATTTACTCAGCCACATGTTTCTAATTGTGTTTAAAACTCATTTTGTTTCTCTTACGTATGATCAATTTTTAGGTCATACACTAATTAATTAAATATACCACTGTTTTATGCTAAAACAAAATAAACATGTAGCTTGTGTGCATTGTGCGGCATTCTCTTGAGTGAATGTGTTCTGTTCACTGTGTCACATGTGGACTCCTTCTGTATTACTGTGAAGCCCTTTAAGTGTGCTGTGACATGTCCTGAAGTCCTTGTTTAGCACCTCTCTTTGTGTGTTCGGGGTGTGAACTGATACCTAGTGTCAGCTAGCGTCAGGGACAGAATGGCAAGAGAGAGATAGTTGAGGTTCTACATAAACGGATAGGCCTTGAGGATAAGCCTTGTGGAAGCAGGAGGCACAAAGTGAGAAAGAAATGGAAATGGAGGAGAAAAAAAGTGGCGAAAGAAATGGAGGCGACTGACAGAGAGAAATGGGGCTTTAATAGAGGGATGTCAGTTTTCTCCAATTTAATGCAGGACGAAGCTGTTTTCTTGGAATTAGATGGTTGAATCAATGAAGCTTTCCAGTCATTATTTAGTGCACAGTGACATCAACTGTTGTTGCATTCATCACCCGGCAGAATAAAAGCAAAAATTGTTTTTTTGCAAGGCTTAACCTTATCACCACTTGTCAGTTAATTATGCATCGAAAGCAAGGGGCATGGGTTCAACAGTGAAACACTTTGATTGAGCCCTTTGAACTCAACCGGGAAAGAAATCAGTTCTCTTAATCCTTGCTCCTATGTAATCATGGTAGCCGGAGGATACGGACCTCTGTGTCCATCATCTCCAGGCCAGCCAGCGGCTGCAATATTGCTAATGCAATCACCTCTGTGATCTGAACTTTGGAACTTTGAAAGAAAATAAATAGATAAACATGTCAAACATGAGGTAAAGAAGAAAAACGAAGGTGTAAATGAGTCATTTGCAAAAGGTTCTTACAGTGCGGACCTATAGAACTTTTCCAGCTGGTCTCAATAGCCT